>NC_133408.1:189274696-189577727 GCF_049350105.2 Macaca mulatta
ACATGTTTGTCATATGGCAAAGGGTTAATATCCATAGTTATACATAAAGAACTTCTATAACTAGTAAAATTGCAAAGTTATAAATAGGTAAATCGTAGAAGAAATATGAATGGCCAATAAATATATAAAAAGATGCACAAGTTCACTAATCATCAAAGAATACATATTCAAATAAATGAAGTAGGCCAGGCACGTGGCTCACGCCTGTAATCCCAGCACTTTGGGAGGCCGAGGCAGGCGGATCATGAGGTCAGGAGATCAAGACCATCCTGACTAACATGGTGAAATCCCATGTCTACTAAAAATACAAAAAAAAAAAAATTAGCCGGGCGTGGTGGTAGGCACCTGTAGTCCCAGCTACTCGGGAGGCTGAGGCAGGAGAATGGCGTGAACCTAGGAGGCAGAGCTTGCAGTGAGCTGAGATCGCGCCACTGCACTCCAGCCTGGGCGACAGAGCAAGACTCTGTCTCAAAAAATAATAAATAAATAAAAAATAAAATAAATGAGGTAGCATTTTTTACCTATAAAAAAGACTAACATTTAAAATAGAAGAACATCAGCTCAGGCCAGGGTATGAAGTGGTACTTTCACATACCCTTGCAGAAATATCAACTGGCTCAGCCTTCTGGAGGGTACCAGGCAGTAGCCATAAAACTGTAAATGTGCATCCTGTTTACCTGGCAATCCCACTTCTCAGTATCCGTCTTACTGAAACACACAGAAGTGCACAAATACACAGAGATGTTTATCATAACACTTTGTAACAGTGACAAAAACAGAATCAACCTACTGATCAGCAACAGCAGAAAGGTCAAAAGCCCTAATGGTTCACATGGAACACTGCATTGTCTTTCCAAGGAGGCCTATGTATGCCGACATGGAACACTCTCTATGCCCCTACATTAGGTAATATAAGCAAATGGGCCCCTCTGTGCAAATCCCAAACCGCATGTGCATCAGTGCACGTATCATGCTTATATCTGCACATGCAAAAAAAGATGAGAGAGATCACAGGTCAAGGTGTTCATGGTGGTTACCTCCGGGGAGTGGTACTGGTGAATGGGTGGTGGTTGCTCTTAATTATATAAATCATTTAAATTGCTGAATTTTCACAATTAAAAAACACAATTAAAAGAATTTTAAAAGGAAGGGAATGTATCCTGTGGAAAGGTATGTATAAAATTGTCAGTTCTAGTTGGAATTAAAGTTTCTATGTGACAACACATTTAAATGTTTAAGATAACATTTTTGTATATATCCAAAAAGTTCTCTATATCGGAGAAACAGATACGCATATATAAAAGTAAAGTATATTTTTCCTTTTTTTTTTTTGAAACGGAGTCTCGCTCTGTCGCCCAGGCTGGAGTGCAGTGGCTTGATCTCGGCTCACTGCAAGCTCCGCCTCCCAGGTTCACGCCATTCTCCTGCCTCAGCCTCCCTAGTAGCTGGGACTACAGGCGCCCACCACCACGCCCAGCTAATTTTTATATATATATATATATTTTTAGTAGAGACGGGGTTTCACCGTGTTAGCTAGGATGGTCTCGATCTGACCTTTTGATCCACCTGCCTCGGCCTCCCAAAGTGCTGGGATTACAGGTATGAGACACCGCACCCGGCCATGTAGAGTCACAGGTTTTCTTCCTTAAATATTCTTAATGAAAATCACAAGAATCTACAGACTTTGGGGTAAGACAGATCTCCGTGAAACAAGCATTTAACCTCCCTTATCATAGCCTCAGTGTTCAGGCACCTGAATCATCAAACAGGAGTGTGAACACCAGTCTTAGCCTCCCCAACATCTTGGCTGTGTGGGTCCAAGAAGGTGATTCTTGTACAGCACCTCAAACATGACTGGTACACAGTAGGCACTCAGCATACTTTTCTTTCATTCTTTTTTCCTTCCTTAATAATAGTTTGCTGGACAAACTAATTTATTAAAAAAGGGGTCCATGGGGAAAAATATGACAGAGAGACCACTGATGTCGAGATCTTTCTCTTCCTCCTTGTCCCAGCAGCTTCTCCGAGAGTGGGGTCTCAATTTACAAGCCATTCTGGCCTGGGCCGCGCTGATGTGTGTGGGTATATGAGGGCATTTGCTTTAATTTGTTGTGATCTGTAAAACTCTGTTCTCCTTGCTTGTGACTATTGGCTCTGCTGAGGTTCAGAACTCCCTAAGGTTATGAATGCACCTTGAGCTGGTGTACAGGCAGCCCTCAGCGAGTGAAGACTTCTCCTTACCCATGGAAACCAGGGACTCGTAGTTGCCCCTCATCACGTTCTTGTAGAGCTCCTTCTGCCACTCGGACAGGTTTCCCCACTCCTGCTCCGAGAAGTGGACAGCGACATCATCAAATGTGACAGGGACCTGAAACCACACAGCAAACTCGGCTCAGACCCGCTGGAACGCAGTGACAGGCCCACAGCTGGCCAATCCCAAGGCCCAAACTCCTGGCTCTGGGCCTTCATCTACAACTTTTCTAGAAGTCTGGCCACTGCCCTGGCCCCAGAGAGTTAGGGGCCTATCTTGTTGGATCCTTTTCCTGCCCTTCAGGATATAATTCTTGCAGCTCTAAAGCATGGTCTGTGGACCAGCAGCAATGGTGCTACCAGGAAACTTGCTAGAAATTCGAACTCTCAGACCCCACCTTAGACCTACTAAATAGCTTCTGCATTCAATAAGATCCTAGGGAGATCCATGTGCCCAGTAAAATTTGAGACATGCCCGGCTAGAGAACAGAATCTGTTTTCTCCCTACATATGGCTGTGAAAGGGGGCAGCAGCACTGAAGAAGAGAAAGCAAGCCAGTCTACACTCAAGCTCTTTCAGAACCTTCTGGAAAATAATATGGAAACCTAACTTCTCCAGCTTTTGAAAGGAAACCTCTTGAAATCAGTTTTCCTGGCACCAATATGGCTTGTAAGTGAACTGATAAACATGTGGAGCAGGACAGATCCTTGTGATGTTTAACCCAAGCTCCGTCCTCTGCTGCAATTGTAAAGCGAACGCACCCTCAGTGACTGATGGTAAAGCCTCTCCACGGCTCTCATCGGCCTTCGCTTTGCCTTCATAGCCTCTCACACCATGGACAGCTCTGCTGAACACCCTTCTAAACTGACAGCCCCTGATCCCAGGGGCATTTCTGTACTAGCCTATACTCTCATCAACACAAGAAATAATTTGATTTTGGCACATCCTAGCAACTGGGATCACTATATTTTTTCCTTTCTCAACCACCCCTTTCTTTCATATTATACTACATTCCTAAACCACACTCCAATTCAGATTCCTTGGATCAGCTTCCTTGGGAAGCCCCAGTTGGGATGTGCTTACCTTGGGAACTTCTCCATTGCTGCCGGGGGGCAGCCGCAGGATCCAGAAATTTCTGTTTTTCAGCAGGTTCTCCATGTTCTCCAGCCGCCTCTGCAGCAGCCCATACTCCTGCAGCAGGGTCCCCAGCACGACCCACTTGCTCTCCAGATGGTTCGCAAACTCCACAGCTGTCTTTTCGCAGTCGGCTATCTTCTTTTCATTTGTCCCCGTCCTGCCTTCCAGGGTCAGTAGCCTCATGGCCTGGGCCTCCAGCTTCCTCTCCACTGCTTGGACGGCAGCCCACACAGCCAAGCGGGTGATCTCCGCTGTGGGGAGCGGCTGTTCCTTCTGGACTGCAGAAGAGATCTGGAAGGGGGTGTCCTTTTGGGAAACCGGGCTCTGGAGCAGGGGGTCCCCGTCAGTCTCGGGAACTGTTGGGGAAAGGGTCAGGGGGTCTTTCTCAGGAGTTTCAGGGGAGTGAACGGGGGCTTCTTGGTGGTGGGGGGAGTGGGAGAGAAGGGAGATTTCTTGTTCAGCAGCAGCTGGGGGTGGATACTGGGTCCCTTCCTGGGAAGCCAGGGGGCCCTGGAGAGGAGTCTCTTGCTCAGAAGCGGCAGAACACAGGAGTGAGGGTCCCTTCTGGAGCACATGTGGCATCCAGCCAGAAGTCTCTTGCTTGGGAGCACTGGAAGTTTGGGGCAGGGAGGCTTGTCGGGGAATGGTGGGAGACAAAGAAGGAATTTCTTTGGGAGGAAGAATGCGGGATTGGAACAGAGTTTCTCGAGGGAGTCCAGCAGGGGCCTGACGTAAGGTTTCTTCTTGCGGAACACTGGGGAACGAGAGAGGTGATGAGCGTTGATTCTCCATGTCCAGCTGTTGAACCTGTGTTCATGGAAGAAAGGAAAAGAGGATTGAAGGTCACTGTCTCCAGCTAGCAAAATAAGTCCCAAAGACAAGTATACACATAAAAAGTGCTTCTATTTGGTAGCAATAACATGTGCCCCTCAAATGTGAATCTCTTCTAGAGACCACAGCACCAATTTAGACATCAATTATAACACTATTATGAACAGCAAATGAAAGATGATTATGCCATCTTTTCTTTCTTACAGAGCCATCTCCTTTTTACAACATACACTGCACAGGTACCTTACGAACAGCAGTGTGGGAGAGGGGAAGGGCGCTGGGCTCCTGTTAGAACATGTGGCTTTTGGCCCTGTCTACACCTATTGCCACCTGTGTCACTCTGGATCAGTCGTTTGACCTCTCTGTTCTTAGTGCCCTGTGTCCTTATCCGTAAAACGAGGATAATAATATCTGGCACACACACCACCCCCCCGAGTTGTTAGAGCAGTGAACATAAAACTTTGAGAAACAAAAGAGCAGAATTTTGTAAAAGCCAAGCACTTACTATCCTACATCTCCCAGCAGGGGTGGGGGTTCACCAGCAGGGGCCGGAACTGTTAATGTTCTTAACTGGAAGGTGGACTTGGCATCCAGCCACCACCACTTCTACCAGCATTAGGCCTTTGTGGTGCCCTGGGTTCCTTCCTTCGTTCAGTCCAAAAGTGAGGACATGACATTATCTGAAGTTTCCCAGACTCCTACTCTTTGATAACAGTTGCACTGCAGACTCATCTCAATGAGTCAGTATGGTATATGTTTGACTTGGAAACATCTTCTATGTGCCCGGCCCCTGCTGTAGAGGCTGAATGGACTTCTGGATATTTTGGCCTGGTTCTGCTATAAGCAGAGCGAGACATCAAGGCAGGTGAAGGCAGGCAATTCAACCACTCCTAGGAGTGGGCAGTGATCCACTGCAGTAGGTGTGCTCAGGTGGTCTGGGTTCCACCCTTGGGTTTCCGAGGTGGGGAATGAGGAAGCAGTGAGGCCTGGAAGGACGGGCAGCAGAGCAGAAGTCAGCCGGACTGGTGACTGGTATCCAGATTTGGGGGTACTAGACCACCACAAAGACTTGGAGTCCTTCTGGGATCTCAATGACCCACGCTCTCCTTGTTCCCCACCCTGCCATACTCACATTGAGAGAATTCCTGAGTCACTGGGAGGCGAAGCCACGATCTTCTGTGAGTAACTAGTTATGTATTTACCTACCTAGATCACCAATATCTTTCGGAACCGAACACAATTTCTCCTGTTACAATGTCTGTCCACTCCCTCATCATCTTCCTTCAGTGAATCTGCTCAGTCACTATGCTCTATATCCAAGTGGTCTTTAATTAAAATTTCAATTTTCTTCAGTTGAAAATTAGCATATCCCCAGTGTTCAGTCTGACATATAGTATGTGTATAGTATGGGCCTGAAGAGTAAATTGTTGAGTTACAAAAAAATTATTAGGATAAATAATGACGTTCCTTTAGTCACCTATCAGAGACTTATCTAAAGCTATTCCATATCTTCTACAGCTTTTTTTTCTTTTATTGGTTCACTTATAGGTGACTTAACTGTGACAGCATCATACTTTTAAGCCACGGATTGAATATTCAAGATCCTAGTCACAAAAGGTTTTTGAGGTAGTATCGTCTAATGGCCTCTACCTTGAACCAGACATGAGCACTAATCAGCTGAGAATGGCTAACAATTATCCAGTATTTATTATGTGCCGTGAGCTGTGTTAAGCATTTTAAAGGATTATCTCATTTAATCCTCACAAAATCTATGAAACAGGTACTACTAGAGTTACTACCCATACTTAGTACAGGAGGACACTGGGGACAGGAGAGGCTAAGCAACCTGCCCCAAGTCACCCAGTGTTCTGGTTCCACAGCCTGCAGACTACCTCCAGGCCTTAACTGTCAACTGAGGCAGCTGACCAGGCAGGTGTGTGCTCTGAATCCTTTTTACCTCTAAAATCCCGAGGCCAGATATTATTAATACACAAAGACTTGTGGCAGGTTGGATAGGGTTGGGAGAGGTGGGGAGGAAGGCCTTGCCTTTAGAGATATTATCATTTAAGTTGGGGTCAGGGACCTCTTTGAAAACCTAATGAAAGTTTTGGGTTCTTGTCCTCAAAAAAGACACAAGGGCACATACATAGAATTTTGCAAACATCTTCAAGGAACTCACAGACCCCTAAACCTGCAGGCTCATCAACAGCTAAGCCATCTCTCAACTCTTCACTGAGGTGAAGGAAGCGCTGGGGGGCCCTCAAGGCTAGGTGCCTGGCTCTCAGGGAAAGTGACTGCCTAACACAACACAATAGGCACATTACAGCCCTTGCCTCAGAGGGAGATTAGGGTATCTGCCTAGCACTAGAAAGAAGGGGGAAAAAAAAATCCCAGGGGAGCAAGTGAGTCTCTGAGTAATGCAGAGGTTTAACTGAAACAATGAAAAAAAAAAAAAAAAAAAAAAGCCGCCAGTATAGTAGACAGAGCCAGCAGACCAAGGCATCTTTACCAGCTAGACAAATCAGAGCTCAAAGGAAAATACTATTTCTTTGCTATTATTAGACTGTCTCTCTCCATTTCCGGATTTGGAGGACTGTAGAGGGGCCACGGGAGTGTGTTCCCTCCCTCGCCTCCCAAATAAAAGCCCTTTGCTATAATTTCATCCATCCCAGTAAACCTGTGGCTTATCTCACCCTAAGCAGAAAGAAATGCCCAAAGAGAGGGAGCGAGCTGTAAATATATCTAAAACGAATAAGCTCAAATTCTCAAATTGCTGGTAGGGGGTTGGAGGGAGAATTCTTTTGAACCATATTCGTAGGATTTAACCGTCCCTCCTTCCCCCACGGATCAGGAGTGGACAGAGTCTCCAGGATTCATGCCACATTAGCAGAAGCATCCATAACCACAGTATCTGACTTATTAAGAAAGTCATGGCATTTTTTTGAATGACCCAGTATGGTTCACCCAGCATTATATACCATTCAAGGCCCCGGAAGGACTGAGTCCGGAATAAGGCATGTAAAAATCTTCGTTTTATTTTACTTTCCCAAGAGTTTTTTTTTTTAATTAAAGAATTGGGAGGCTTTTTAGAAAGCTATATATCCTGCCTCCTTCCTGTGTACACAATAGGAAACTGAGGCTCAAAGGCACTGACTCCCATGCAGTAATCCTCTCACTAACATGGCCAGGAGGTCTCAAAGAGCAGGTCTGCGGGAGGATCTGAGGGATGATTTTTTAAGAGTGGCTCCCTGAAGAGGAACATCAGCCCCCAACCCCCGAGAAGCTCACTCCCCAGACACCATCTGTCAGGACACCCAAAGTTTAGCCCGCGACCTTCCAGACGCAGAGGCCGGAGGCCGAGGCTTGAGCTCAGAGGGTAACCTGCTCCCACCGCGGAGATGCCCAGCTGGGCGCTGCCCGGCCTCCCCCACCGCCTCCGACGGGCCGCGTCTGCTGCCAGGGCGGCCCAGGCCCCTCACCCAGGGGCGGCCGCCGCCAGAGCCACCCCCTCCCCGTCCAGGCCCGCAGCTCGCTGGGCAGGCCTTTCTGGGGCCGCCGCACCGTGCCACGGATGCCTTGCTACGTGACCTTGGGGCCGGAAGGGCGGGTGGCCGCCAGGTGTCTGTGCCTCAGTGTCTCCGTTCTGCGAAATGGGAGAGCCGCGTCAGCGCCGCGCCCGGGCCGGCGAAGGCTCCGCGGGGCCGAGCTCTGCGGAAAACGTGCCGGCCGCTACCCCGACGGACGCAGCGCGGGCCCCGCAGGGAGCGAGCGCGCCTCCGGGCGCCCCACCTCGGGGCCGCGTGTGTGCCGGGCCGGGCGTCAGCGCAGCCTCGCACGGACGGCGGTGGGGCCCGTAGCCCTCCCCCACCGCCCGGGTCAAGACGCGCGGGCCCCTCCAGGGCGCCCCCACCCCCCGCGCCAACGTCGCAGCGTTTCTGCCCCTTACCAAGATCCCAGGCCGGGCCGCCGAGCCGGGGACACGCAGGCCGTCCCCGGGGCCCCGAGGCCGCGCGTCCGTGCGCGCGCGGGCCGCCCTCACCGGAGCCGGGGCCGCCTCGGCCATGGCCCTGCGCTGTCCGACCCGGGCCCCCGGAGTCGCCGCCGCTACTGCCGCCGCCGCCGCCGCCGCTGCCGCTGTTGCGCGCGGCCCCACGCAGGCCCGGCCGCCCGGCGCTCTCCGCAGGCGGCGCCGGCCCAACCCTGTCTTCCCCGCCGGGACTCGCGCGCGGCCGTCGGGCCCCGGCCTGCTCGGGGCGCGCGGGGCGAGCGGGCGCGGGGCCGCGGAGCCCGGGCGGCGGCGTCGGAGCGGGGCGCGCGGCTGTGCGGGCGGCCCGGCCGGCTGCGTCCCGGCGGCGAGCTGGGCCCCGGCCCTCAACGGCGGCCCCCGGCCCGCGCGCCGCCCCTCTGCGGCCGCGGCTGGGACCCCGGCTCCGGCCCCGGCCCCGGCTGCGAGCTGCGCTGCCGTCCCGGCGCCTCTTCAGCAGGGGAGCTGCACAGCAGCTGCCATGTTGCTACAAACTGCATCCTGGGAGGCATGTCCCTCTCAGGCCGTTTAAAGAGAAACACTCCGAGGCTCGTCGGAGGCTGCCGGAACCCAGACAGCTCCATCTACAGCTGGTAGGAGCGAACAGTGTCGAGCGAGCCGCCCGGCGGCGACGGACACGCCCTGAGCCCGGGCCAGCCCGTCGTGGAGCCCGGGCCGAACCGCCGGGGCCTCCCACCCTCCAGGACCCTCCAGCCTCTCACCTGGGGTCCTCTCCTGCCCGGACACCCTCGGGCGAGGCCAGGAGGCGCGCGGGCGGAGGCGAAGTCGGAGCGCGCAGCCCAGGCGACGTGCTGGGGTCTGGAGGCGGCTTGATTGGCTCCGACAGCCTTCCTCCCGCCGATCCCCTGCGCCTCTCACACCCAGAACCCGGGGTCGTTCCCTTTCAAAACCTGCGCTCACAAAGGGATCTAAGAAACCCGTCACACCAGAGAAAGCCCGGAGTTCATGTGACCAGCTCAGTGCAGCCCGGGTTCCAGGGACGCGGGCTGTGCTTCCAAGGGGAGCCAGGGGGTTGGGTGCTTTTGTGAAATGCCCGAGTGTTGTTTTCGACATGAAAGGACAGAATTCCTAGAATCAGACCCTGCTGGGGATGGAAGTGGCCAGACGGGTCATTTAGGAGGAAACTGAGGCCGAGTGGGAGGTGACTTGTTTACCCTCAGTCACAGTGTGAATGAATGCTCTTTGTAACCATGAGAAGTCCCAAAAGAAATGCAGGAGCTTAGAGTTGAAGACTCCCCTTCCTGGACAGGTCCACTTAACCGTGTATTAATTGAATACCTACGAGGTGGCGAGAACTGGGGATAAATTGAAAAGGAAAAAAAAAGAAGAAACTATAGGCAGGCGTCCTGGTTATTAGCGATGAAGCCCAACTGGAACTAACTTAAGTGAGGGGGAAGGCGGGGGGAGCAGAGGACATGTGTTTACCTAATGGAACCCCAGGAGTGGAACTGGTCTTGGAAGGCAACAGGACTCAGTATGCTGGCAGCTCAGATAATGGAAAGTTATAGCCGGGCGCGGTGGCTCATGGCTGTAATCCCAGCACTTTGGGAGGCCGAGGTGGGCAGATCACGAGGTCAAGAGATTGAGACCAACCTGGCCAACGTGATGAAAACCCGTCTCTACTAAAAATACAAAAATTAGCTGGACGTGGTGGCACGGCCCTGTAGTCTCAGCTACTCGGGCTGGCTGCGGCAGGAAAATCGCTTGAACCCGGGAGGCAGAGGTTGCAGTGAGCCGAGATCGGGCCACTGCACTCCAGCCTAGGGGACAGATCAAGACTCTATCTCAAAAAAAAAAAAAAAAAAAAAAAAAAAGGAAAGTTACGGATAGAGGTAAGGCCAGAGCTATGCATCCTGTCCCCTCCCTTCCCGGAGGCTAGAGTTCTCACTCAGGTCTTTATGCATTTCCTAACATGTGTGCATTCGTAAACAATGCACACTACGGGTTTTGGTGTTTTTACATTTTATGTGAATGATATTATCCAGTCCCTATCCTGTTGCAACTTGCTTTTTTCCATGGGTCATTTTGTTTTTGAGATAAAGACATGTTTAAACAAGAATATCTGGTTCATTCATTTTACCCACAATATAGTAGTTCATTGAATATATAAACTACAGTTTACGTTCCATTCGCCCTAGAGGAATGAGAACAAACCTGCTGCCAGCGACATCTGCATGCATGTCTTATTGTGCACTGCTAAAGTGCGTCTCGAGAGACGCCTAGACATGGGACTCTGGATGGCAAGAGCACCTTCATCTTTCCCTGGCTTCCCGAACTGCTCCCTGAAGGGATGATGCCCACTTACACATCCACCATCGTGTAATTTTCTCTTTCCCCATCCTGGCTCATACTTACTGATAATGGACTCAGAACGTTTGCCGACATGATGAGTGTGAAATGGTAGCTCATTATTTTAATTTGTATTTGTATTAATGAAGTTGGGCATCTTTTCATGTTTACCAGACATTTGGTTTCTTCCTCTGTAAATTTCCTCTTCATATCATTTGCCAATGTTTCTGTTGTGAGATCTTTTTCTTATTGGCTTATAGTTGTTTCATTAAAAATCTATTCTGGATGTTAATCATATCACCAAACATTTAATGTAATTACTAATATGATTGCATTTATATCTACCATCTTACTAGTTATTTTCTATGTGTTCCAGCTGTTCAGTGATACCTCTCTCTCTCTCTCTGTTTCTCTCTCTGCCTGCTTTGGGGTTGAGGGTTTTTTTTTAATTCTATTTTTATATTAATACTCTATTTTTTAGTAATTTCTATTTTCACCGTTCTTTTACTAGTTACATATAATGGTTGTCCTCAGTTTTACAATATACATCTTTAATTTTTTAACAGTCTACATAAATTATGCCACTTCACATATGGTGCGATAACCTTACAACAGGTTATCCCTACCATCTTTTATACTGTTGTTAGCATACATTTGATGTTTATGTATATAATCTCCACAATACCTTGTTAGATGTGCAGATGGCAAATATCTTCTCCCAGCCTGTCTTTTAACATGTTTCATGGCAAGCGTTGCATAAACATTAAACATTTTTTAATTAAAGTATTATTTATATGCAGTGTAATGCAGATTTCAAGTTTATGGCTTGTCTAGCTTTGACAAATGCAAAGACTTATGTACTCCATACCTGCCATCAAGATATAAAACATTTCAGCTGGGCACGGTGGCTCACGCCTGTAATCCTAGCACTTTGGGAGGCCAAGGCGGGTGGATCACCTGAGGTCAGGAGTTCGAGACCAGCCTGGCCAACATGGTGAAACCTCATCTGTACTAAAAATACAAAAATTAGCTGGTCATGGTGGCAGGTGCCTGTAGTCCCAGCTACTCAGGAGGCTGAGGCAGGAGAATCGCTTGAACCTGGGAGGTGGAGGTTGCAGTGAGCCAAGATCGTGCCACTGTACTCCAGCCTGGGCAAGAGAGCAAAAACTCCATCTCAAAATAAATAAATAAATAAATAAATAAATAAATAAATAAATAAAGCATTTCATTACTGAAGAAAGTTCCCTTATGTTCTTTTTCAGTCTTTGAGTTCTGATGAATCCATGCATCTGTGTTCTGCCATGGTAGATTACTTTTGCCTTTTCATAGAAATGGAATCATACATATACACTCTTCTGTATGTAGGTTCCTTTAGTCAGCATACTGCTTTTGAGATTCTGTCATGCTGTTGCATTTTCAGTAGTTCAGTCCTTTGTGTTTCTCAGTAGTACATATTTCATTTCATAAAATTACATGCTTAATATGAATTTATTCCTATAATTGTGTATACTCGTGGTTTATTTTCCCCCCACAAGACTACCAACTGTATATTTGCACATTAATACTAAATATTGTGCAGTTAGCTGCAGATTTTTGTTATGAATGTATCACAAATTGTTAGCAAAAAGTGTTTTGTATTTTCTTCAGTAAATGGTTCTTCTTTTAAAAAACATTTTGTATATTGTATTATTATTTATTTCTGATTACTGCATTGTAGTTTTAAAGAGTAGCCTGAGTAAAATATGTTATTTGGAATTTGTTGTGATTTGCTTTGCAACCTATTTTTGTAAATATTCCATGTATACTTGAAAAGAACAAAATCTCTAATTGTTTCAACAAGACTAGTTGAATATGCTTTTGAAATTTTCTATATCCTTACTAATTTTTCTTTATCAATTACAGAGAGAAGTATGTAGAAATCTCCTATTGTGACTTTTCCTTTTTTTTCTTTGTAATTCTGTCATTTTTTGCATTATATATTTTGAGGCCATGTTGTCAGGAACATTGAACCTCATTTTTTTCATAACATTGTGATCTTATTTATTGTAGTAATGCTTTTTGCATTAAAGCCTGTTTTGTCCAGTAATATTAATGCTCCAGCTTTCTTTTGGTTAATGTCTGCTGGTATATCTTTTTCTGTCCAGTGAGTTACTTTGAACTATTTTGTGCCCTCAAGTTTTAGGTATATTGCTTGCAAACATCATGTGACAGGATGTCAAGCATTATTTTGCCTGTGTCTGGGAATTGAGGCTAAGGCTCAGTACTAAGGATAATAGTTGTGAGGAACCCCACATTTTAACTTCATGTGGCCGAAAGGAGTTGAGACAGTCACTTACAGAGCTGACCAGGAGGTACCACCTCAGGACTGGCCCACCACTGACACCCCTACCCCCATACACAGAAAAAGAAGACTTCAAGAGAGGGAGATTGTTGGCTATTCCTTCCCTTTCCACCACATGAGAGAGTCTTGGTCTCCTTTTGTGGGAGCCCAGGACATGGCTCATAAGCCTTTTCAGTCTCCATCTTCCACTGTAGGGAAGAAGAGGAGGCCTTTGATATGTGTCTCCTGAAGTGTGTGGATGTACTGAATCATGGAAACAGTATTTCATGTCGATTTCTGAAGAAGTAACTCATCAGAGCAGGGCTTAAAGCAACATAGGTGGGGCTATTCCCACTCCATCCCAGTTCCTCTCAACCTGATGGTGCGATGAGACCTCATCAGCTTCCTTGCCTCCCTGGGACAGAGCAGGGAGGGCAGGGAGGGGCAGGGACTCTGTGGCTGCTGTGAGCCACAGGCCACAGGATGAGACGTCTGCCCCTGAGAAAGAGTTAGGGTCAGTACTTTCCAGATCCGTCTCTTAGGGGTGATTCTCAGTGTCAGAGCGGGTGAGGGTGAAGCTGAGCACTACCCCACTTACCTGGACGCTACCATACCAGCAGATGCCTGCAGTCACAGGTGGAACCAAGCTGAATGAAGGTTCTCCATCAACAGATGTAAGCGCATTCTCCTCTACCTCCTTTTTGACCTTATAAAGCCAAAAGTGAAGCTTTGTGAAGGCCTAGGCTAGTGTCTGTGAGGGAAGCATGACAAGGTCTGAAGAACAGACTACATGTTGTCTTCACCCTAAGGTAGATCTAGCCTGAACCAGAGTTGAGGGGACCTGAGTTCTGTGTTGAGCTTCACTCAAAGTTCAAATGTGCCTCACACTAAGACTGAAATGAGACTTTCCTTATAACAGAAAGTGATGAAATATAGTATTAGAATTTTGACAAGATGTCATATGGTATCAAATAGCTGGAAAGCAAGGAAGGGTTGACATAGCACAATTACAGGGCAGTCATGAAGAAAAAGGAAAACTATTTTATGGTTATGCTCCAATGAATGAATACTCCTAAAACTTAAAAGCATAGAGCTGGATTTTTGTTTTCTTTTATAATCTGACAACTTGTTTTTAAACTAGAAAGCTTATTTTGTTTACATTTGTAGTGAATACAGATGTATTTAGATTTTTTTCATCATTTTATTTTATGATCTTTTCATCACTTCTTTCTCCCTTTCCCTGCCTTCTATTAGATTAGTGAAACTTTCTTCATTCAAATTTTCTCCCTCTGCTAGGCAACATTCTATTTCTATTCATCTAGCAGTTTTAATGAACATTTTAAACGTGTGTTTGACTCACAAAGTCTATATGTAATTGATATCTCTGTGCTTATCTTGAAGTCACAAGGACCATAGAATACTTTCATTTTAATCATACTCCATCCACCTTACATGGGATTGTTTTCTAGTATTTTAGTTCCATTTTTTTGTATCCCTAAAATTTCTATTGTTTTATAAAGCCAATGCATGTTAAGATTTACCCACATTTACTGATACTTTTTCTCACCATTGTTTCTTCTTATATCCTTCTACTGGATTTACCTACTAAGTTCAAGTTTCTTCTTCCTGAAAGATAGTCCCTAATAGTTTGTTTTCAGTGAGGGTCTATGAATGGAATATCTGAGTTTTTATTTTCTGAAAACATCTTTATTTGGTTTTGCTGTTGTATGATAGTTGATCAGGGTATAAAATCTTCATTGACAGTATTTTCCCTTACCACTTTGTAGATGTTAGTCCATTGTCTTCTGACTTCCATGTTTACCATAAAAGAGTCTATTGTCAATCTAGTAGTTTTCCTTAGAAGCCAATCTGGTTTTTTCCTCTGGTTGTTTTCAGGATGTCCTCTTTGTTTTTGGTGTTTGATAGTTTTATCACAATATTTTTACATGTGACTTTACCTTTTGTTGATGAAAATAGTCAAACTATAAAATATTTGAAGAGATTTTTTTTCTGAGCCAAATATAAGTGACCAAGAAGTCAACAAAGAAAAAAAAAAGAGTGACCAATGGCCCATGACACAGCCCCAGGGGATCCAAAGTGGCTGGGCTACAGCTTGGTTTTTTATATTTTAGGGAGACACAAGACATCAGTGAATACATGTAAGACGTACATTGGTTTGGTCTGGAAAGGCAGGAAAACTGGAAGCAGGGCCTTCCAGGACATAGGTGGATTCAAAGATTTTCTCATTGGCAATTGACTGAGTTATTATCTAAAGACCTGGAATCAATAGGAAGGAATGTCTAGGTTAAGATAAGGGGTTGTGAAGAGCAAGGTTTTATCATGCAGATGAAACCTTCAGGTAGCTGGCTTCAGAGCTCTTATGAGACCTAAAAAGATGCCAGACTCTTAGTTAATTGTCTCCTGGATCACGGAAAAGACCTGGAAAGAAACAGGGATTTTCTATGGAATGTAGATTTTTCCCCTCAAGAGACAGCTTGGCAGGGCCATTTCAAAATACGTCAAAGAAATAAGTTTTGGGATAAAACACTTCAATTTTTTCAGGGCCTGCTATTTTTCATGTGATGCTATACTAGAGTCAGGCTAGAAATTGTGTCTTATTGCTACAAAAAGTCTTTTCTGGCAGTCTTGGGATCTCCATTTTAATGTTAATGCTAGTCAGCTGTGCCTGAATTCCAACAGAGGGCGGGTATAATGAGGTATGTCCGACCTCCACTTCCCATCATGGCCTGAACTAGTTTTTCAGGTTAGCTTTGGAATGCCCTTGGCTGAGGGAAGGGTCCATCAGTCAGTTGGGGAGCTTAGAATTTTATTTTTGGTTTACATTCTATTTACCTTATTCAGGACTTGTGCCTCTTAAATTTGAAGATTTATATCTTTCATCAAATTTTGAAAATTGTTAGCCATTCTTTTTTTTTTTTAAAGTTTCTTTTCTCCAGATTTCCTAATCATTGCTTTCTAGATGAGAGCATCTGATTAGATAGAGGCATGGCAAATATTCCTAGCCTATGTTGTTAACATGTCATGTTTCTGTCCATAATTTTCTGTGTCCTTCATTCTGGGTACTTTTCTTATCTAGCTTTGATTTAACTAATTCTTTTCAGCTGTATCTAGTCCTGCAGTTTCACCAGTCCATTAAAAAATGTTCAAAGAGCATATATTTTATGTATTCTAGAAATTCTGTTTCAAATACTACTTTCTTTTTTTATAGTATCTTGATTTTTTAAAAAATTAGAGATTTTGCACTCCTGGTATCTTGTTTTATGTTAGGGTTTGGTGATTTCTAGTTCTATGGTTTTCCCACTCTGCTTTTTCTACTTTGTGCCCTCTGTTAGTCTTACACATTACAAAAATTCTCATTTTGTATTCTCTTCTGGATTATGTTTACATGAATTCAAGCTCTTGGATTTTAATCTGCTGCTTGTGTCCTCACTGATGGTGGATTGTTTCCTTGTGGATTTTGCAACGTGTGACTATGAGCTTACACTGAGCAGGGCTTGTGGTCTGGATTGTGGGATGGTTCCTCCTGTTTTTGAATTTGCTTCAGTCAGAAACCTCAAGTGCTATCACTGGGCTAAGGCCAATTTTTATGTCAGTGTATCAGCCCAGTGGATAATGTACATTTGAATCACAAACCTGTATGAGGTACTAGCTGTGGTTTTGAATTCTGAAGGAAGATACCACCCCCTCTGGTGCCATCACCCAGAGTCCAGCCTGAAACAGATAAGCTCTCTGTCATCTGTGGCAGCCGTGGAGCTACACCACTCACATCTCCATTCAGGAACTTACTATTCAGCTGCAAGGTGCCCTGCTAACAGCTTAAGTAGTGAACCCCTTCAGAAAATGCCCTGGTTTTCATGCTTTTCTTGGGCAGCCCCAGTCCATGGCTGAGCAGGTGGGGTCCTAGGGCCTGGTTATTTCTGCCTAACATGGAACTTCTCTGAGAGGCAATATTTGCTCTTGAGCCCCTCATCGGGTTGGCTGAAACTCAGATCCACATCCTGCTCTGTTCCTGCTTCCTTACCTCTTTCCTTTCACAGGTATTGGCCCTGCCTTGTGGCCTAAGACTTGCCTGAAAGATCCTGCTTCCTCCCCCATTTATCTTCTACAGGCATTATTCCCCAGTAGACCTCCTGAACTCCAAGCCGTGTCTCAGTGTCTGCTTCCCAGAGATGCGACTAACACAACATCCTTTGTTGTTGGGATGCATTTTTTTCTGAACCATGTATTTAATGAAGACGAGGCCCTAGAAAATGAGGCCTCAAGGGGCTTTATGTGGAGGTGCCAGTTTTTACCTCTGTTGGCCCAAGGCCTACATATCCTTCTCCTCACCCCACTCCAGGTAGGCCCAGCAGCGACCCACGTGCTGACAACTTGGGTGTACAGTTTTGCCTTCATTTGGGGCACACTGGAGTTTCCTTTTATTTCATTCTATCTTAGCTCCATATTTAAAGTTATGTTTGGCCAGGTGCGGTGGTGGCTCGCACCTATGATCCCAGCACTTTGGGAGGCTGAGGCGGGCGGATCATGAGGTCAGGAGACCTATACCATCCTGGCTAACACGGTGAACCCCCGTCTCTACTAACAATACAAAAAAAAATTAGCTGGGCGTGGTGGCGGGCACCCGTAGTCCCAGCTACTCGGGAGGCTGAGACAGGGGAATGGCCTGAACCTGGGAGGCGGAGCTTGCAGTGAGCCGAGACCGCGCCACTGCACTCCAGCCTAGGTGACAGGGCGAGACTCTGTCTCAAAAAAAAAAAAAAAAGGTACGTTTATGAGGTCCTATCTGGAACTTCCAGATGTAGTTGGGTCATACAATCCACAATATTTGCATTTATGACTCTGACCAAATTTTTTTAATAAAACATAATTATTTAAGTGTATGTATTTCATGTCTAAACTGTGTTTTTAATGTCTTTAAATAATCAGGTACAACTGTACAACTCTGGGTTAAAAGAAACTTGACAATTACAACAAAATTAGAAACTTCGTTTTATAGCTGTCAGGGAATAAAGGCCTCCTTATGACTTCTAAGTTTCTTGCCTCATTTTTTAATTTTTTTTTTTTTAATTTTTTGAGATGGAGTTTCATTCTTGTTGCCCTGGTTGGAGTGCAATGGCATGATCTTGGCTCACTGTAACCTTCACTTCCTGGGTTCAAGCAATTCTCCTGCCCATTCTCCCAAGTAGCTGGGACCTCCTGTTCTGCCCATTTCGGCCTCCCAAAGTGCTAGGATTACAGGCATGAGCCACCACGCCTGGCCTCTTGCCTCATTTTTAAACAGACAACTTTTACACACAAAGTGAGAGATGGTCTCATGAGGTGACAGACGGAGCCTGAGCAGGGGTCTGCGGGAAAAACAGGGGAGGTATCAGTTCCACCTGGAGAGATCAGGGAAGGCTGGGTGATGCTTTGGGCCAAGACCTGGGGGAAAGTGGGAGTGCACCAAGTGGTCCATGAGGAGGGGAAGGACACGACATGCAGTGGGAACGGCATGGTGCTTAGGGAAAGGCTGGCAGTTCGGTTTGTCTAGAGGGTGAGATGCAAGCGGAGGAGGAGAACAAGGAAGGAGTGCCCTCATGAGGGGCTGGATGTGCTGTGCTGAAGTATGCATTTCAGCAAGCAGATGATGGGGAGCCACTGGAGTACTTTACATCAGGGAGCCTCAGTAAGCAGACTTACCAGTTAAAAAGGCCCCCCGGGTCAGTATGAAGGATGGACTGGTGCAGGGTGGGGGTAGGAGTTATAGGCTTAAGGCCCAGAGAGACCTCTAACAAGCCTTCAATGTGGAAAAATGATTGACAAATGTCAGAGGAATGTCAGCGTAATAGTTACAAGTGGCCAGGGCAGTCTTCAAAGATCTTGATGCTATTGAGATGGTTAAAGTGCAGCTTAACCCATCTTGTCTTCAGTCTGCCTGTGAACATGACAATGATGCTGCATTGCTACTTAACAATGGAAAGAGTTGGAGGGAGGGGGCCATCTTCAGAAGCATCGGGAATAAGAAAACAAAACGGTAAAAAGATGAAGGAAAAGATGTCAAGAGGAGGCAACAGCAAATGAACACCTTTTGATGGGCAACAGAGGGTGGCCAAGATGAAGGAATGGCTGGAATGATGAACCTCAAATGTTCTCATTTTGGCACAAGTTATTTCAGTGCCAGAACATATATGAACGTCCCAGGGAGTATTTGGCCTGGCCTCAGAGAAGCAATGAGGGTTGCCCTGAGTTTTGGGAGGTGTGGTAAGCTGAATAACACATCCCTCCGCCCAGGATGTCCACATCCTAGTCCCCAGAACCTATGAATGTGTTAACTTTATGTAGCAAAAGGGACTTTGCAGACTTGGTTAAATTTGGATCTTGAGAGGCAGAGATTATCTAAGTGAGCCCAATGTAATCCCAAGGGTCTTTAATGAAAGTAAGGCAGGGCAGTGAGTCAGAAAAAGATGTGACAATGAAAACAGAGGTCAGAGTGATTCCTGTGGAGGAAGGGGCCACGAGCCAAGGAATGGAGGGAGCCTTAGAGGTTGGAAAAAGGGAGGAAATGAATTTTCCTCTGAAGCCTCTGCCTCTGGAAGCAATTCTGCCCTCATGATACCTTGATTTTGGTTCCAGAACTCATTCTGGATTCTGATCACCAGAATGGTAAGATAAACGTGTGCTGGTTTCAGCCACTAGGTTCCTTATCATTTGTTACAGCAGCAGCAGCAGCAGCAGGAAACTACTAGAGGAAGGGAACCCTGTGCTTGGCCAAGCATGACGCTTTGGGACAGTGGTAGTGCAAGGGTTCCCAGGAAGTCCGTGGGGAGTGGTGGCCCTCTCATTCACTGGTACTCGTCTGGTCTCCCTCACAACTGACTGGGCACCTCCTCTGGATGTATGAAGCAGAACTCAACTACCCTGCCCAAACCTGCTCCTTTGTTCTCTGTCTTGGTGAGAGGCACCCAAACCAGAGACCAAGGAGTGCTTCATTTAGGAAACCATGCACCAGGATTCTGGCCACGATACTCCAGATTTCTGCATGTGGTGTGTGGATGAGAGGGAGTGTGAGAACACACAAGATCACTGGGGAGCGTACGGGGTGAAGAGGTGCCCCAAGCTGGACAGACACCAGAGGCTACTCCAGACTCAGCCAGGGGGCAGGTGGACCAGAAGCACAGCAGAGAGGTCAGGACTGACAAGGAGGGCAGCATGTTCCCATCCCCAGTTATCCTCACAGCAGCCAGGGCAGATCTTCTCCCATGCCCGCTGTGGCAAAAATTAAGGTGGATTTGACATTTTCATTTTCTTAAAAAGGCTATGACCAAAACAGAAGACTGAAAACTCGAGCTAAAATGGTAATGATTATTAACTCTGGCTGATGGGAATATGGGTGCTAGCCTGGCTCAACTGCCATTGGCTAGACTTTGCTCTAAGACCTGGATTACAACTACAGGCATCACGATCCTTTCTTCACCTCATGCCCAGCCAAGAAAAGATGCAAGAGGCCAGGCGTGGTGGCTCACGTCTGTAATCCCAGCACTTTGGGAGGCCAAGGTGGGCAGATCACCTGAGATCGTGAATTTGAGGCCAGGCTGGCCAACATAGTGAAACCCCGTCTCTACTAAAAACACAAAAATCAGCCAGGTGTGGTGGCTGGCGCCTGTAATCCCAGCTACTTGGGAGGCTGAGGCAGGAGAATTACTTGAACTCAGGAGGCGGAGGTTGCAGTGAGCCGGGATTACACCACTAGACTCCAGCCTGGGCAACAGAGCGAGACTCTGCCTCAAAACAAAACAAAACCCCAAAAACATGCAAGAAGAAAGCATCCAACATCCATTTATCTTGGATACTGTGCAATTTTTCTCCCAGACTTTCCTATCTTCATGTATGTCATCTCCAATCATACACAATGTAATGACATAAACTATGTTTATATCCTGTTGGAAAGTGATTTGATGTGTTTTGATTCTCTCTCTAAATGTCAGTTTCTCTTCACAGAGTCAAATCTCTCTGGAATCTTCCATTCCTAGTTCTCAAGGTCAGTCACCTGTCTGGGTCCAGGTGACCAAGCCCAGAAGGAGGGCATTATGAAAGCTGACCGGAGAGCCCCTTGGAGGGCATGTTTGGGGGCATCAGTGACAGACACATGCCTAGGAACGGAACCCAACAAACCGCCTTGGTGCTGGTTAGGTTTTATTTTAACAGGATGTTTTCTCTTATTTTTCAAAATATCAGTTATATCAATATTAGAAGTGTAAACAGGTACAAAATATACAGTACATAGAAACAATTTTCTTAACTAGTCTACTGCCTAATAAAAGTATGCATGAGGGGGCTGAATGAATGGGCGCTGCCAGGTCCCTCCCTCTGCAGGGGAGACAAGAGGACCAGTGGCTGCTTCAACAAAACAGGAATGGATATTTGTGTGGTAGGAACAGCACTGTGGTCAAATTAAGAAATCTGGGCCCACCTTTATGATGTTAGATGCTGGAATGAACAAGCCACTTGGCCCCCATACCCAGTCTCATGAGCTGGGCCCTCCAAGTGCCCCCAACAGGTCTGAGAGTGCACATGCTAAGGAGACTAGGGCACAGAGGAGGTGGCTGCTACAAGCAGAAGTTCCTTCGAGGCCTGGTGACTGGACTCTTGTCGGTGTGGGACAAATATTTTAAGAGGGAAAACCTGGAAATCTCTGCTTTCCCGCAATGATGTTCCAGTAGGATGAGACGTCTCGCCTGTGGCTCTTCCCCACTCATGGCACACCATGTGTACTCAACAGTGAGAGGCTGAGGTGTGTCCCCTCTGAGCGGTTTGCACCTCTAAAAAGAAATCCCTGTCCTGCTGCTTCCCAAGGTCACAGTAATGATCAAATGAGATGCATTTTGAAAATGAGAAACCACCATAGAAAGTGAACAGGAGACAGAAGCGTCTCACAGAGTGGGAGGCAGCCCCAGGTGGGGGTGGGCGGCCAGGCTTTGCTCCTGGGGTGGTGCAGCTCCCCAGTTTCAGCTTCTCCATCTCTCCAGACCTAATGCTGTGATTTCTGACAACTCGTCCTTATGAGGCCGAGGAGTCACACACTAGGAGACACCACCAGGTGCCCTTGGGACAGGTACTGCAGATGGCCTGAAATAGAGAAAATTGGGGCCAGCACTTTTGGGGGACCTTTTCAGGAGAGGCAAGCTGGGAAATGCAACCGCTATTCCTGGAGGGGTCCTTCCTGCTGCGCTGAGGTGTGCTCCAAGGGACCCAATGGCCCTCACTGCCCAAGGGCTTGGTGCTCTGGGCTCACTCAGCCCACCTGGGCAGAGCAGGGGCGCCCACGAGACCCCATCCCCAGGAGTCAGTGGGCCAGGGGTCCCCAACTGCTAACCTTCCAACACACTATCAGACTCAGTGACATAGTGACAGAAATGCAAGCCCTGAAAACCAAAAGTACCTACAAAATTCAAATGGCCCTATTACTATTTTCCAGCTTTTTCCTCAAGAATTAAAAAAAAAAAAAAAAAAAAAAAAAAAAAAAAAAAAAAAACAGGTTTCCAATTAAATTACTTAAAATTCTACAGCGCTCCCATCTTCACAGAGAATTCTACTTGGTTTCGAGGTGGCAGCTGTCCTGGTGGATAGTTTCTCCTTCTCCAGTGATCATCAGTTCAGCAACTTGGACATTTGGGTTCTCCCCGTCCCGCGTCTGCCTGAAGCTTCCACGCCGCCCTGCTGCCTGCACACGGGGCTTTTTACACGTGCGGCCAGCCGGGGTCACGGGGCTGGTGGTGCTCACATGTCCCCGCCATCGGTGGGTCCTAGGACGCTGAGGCCACAAGTCCAGTCGGTCACAAGGTCTGTGGAGGCCAAAGGTCCTTTGGAGGCGGGGCTCTTGAACGGGTCGGGTGGTGCGGGCGGCGTCGGGAGTGGCTGGCCTCGGGCCGGGGTCTTGGCGCCCGCCGCATGGTTGCGCTGGTGCTTGCGGAGGTGGTCCTTGCGGATGAAGCTCTTGCCGCAGACCGTGCAGGTGAAGGGCCGCACGCCCGTGTGCGTTCGGTAGTGGTCGATGAGCTTGGAGCGTTCGGTGAAGCGCTTCTCACACTCGGTGCAGGGGAAGGGACGCTCGCCTGTGTGCAGCATGCGGTGGCGGATGAGGTGCGCAGGGCGTGTGAAGCAGCGGCCGCACTCCCCACACCGCAGGGCGCTGCCATCCCGTGCGCTGCCCCCACCGCTGCCGCTGCCCCCGCCGCCGCCACCGCCGCCGCCGCCGCCGCCACTGCCAGTGCCAGGGGCCGACCCGTCGGGCACCCCGCAGCTGCGCTGGTGCGCGCTCAGGCTGACCTGCAGCTGGAAGCTCTTCCCACACGTGGCACAGGTGAAGGGCCGGCCCCCGGGGGGCGCCGCGGGGTGCTTCTTCAGCCCTGGCTTGTGGCCAAAGCCTTTGGTCCGGCCAGGGTATTTACAGGGTTCGTTGAAGGGCCTCGGGGCCTGGCTGGGGTCCAAGACGGCCTCTCCGTTATCTGAGGAGTAAGGAAGCCCCTCCGGCCCCGTCCTCGGGTTCAGGCCCACTGGCGGTTTACACCGGAAATTCCAGCCCCACCGGACCCCCCCGAAGAGCCAGTCCCCAGGAGGGGTCTCCTCCTGGGCCACAGCAGGGCTGAGCTCACTCATGTCCCTCTCAGGCCGGGCGGGCTCTCGCAGCCCCAGCACAGGGTCCTGGCTGGGGAAGGAGCTGCCCTGGCTTTCCCAGGCTCCTTCCTGGGCAGGACTAGGGAAAAACCGCGTGGCTTGGCCTGGTCCAAACAGGGTCCCGTGAGCCTCTAGGTCAGTAGGATGTACAGGTGTGGCCACCACCTCCTCTTCCTGGACTTCTGTTTTTATTACAATTTTTACATCTGCTGAGAAAGACAAAAAGACAGATACTGACCTGTCCCGTACCTGCTGAGCGAGCCACGATCTGCCACCATCACTGCTCAGCAGCTGCTTGGCCACACGAACTCCACCAAGGCCCTCCTGGCTGAGCCCAGAGGGCAGCTCAGCAGAGCAGCCTGGTGGTTGTGAGGCGGCCTCCCACCGGAGGACACCAGTGTTCTGGCACCTTCACCACAGGAAAAGCCACCAGCATATCTGCTCCCCAGGTTCCATTTTTCAGTGTGGTTGTTAAGGCAAAGCATGAATTGATCCTCAGAAAGGAATTCGGACTGCTGCAGGTACTGTGCCCCACCGCAGTGCAGGGAATGGAGGTTCAGACAGCGCCGCCACACAGCAGCTGTGGGCTGCAGGCAGTTCCTAACCCACAGCTCATCTGTGAATGCCCACTTCACAGGTGTGAGGATTAAACCAGATGACATGTCTGAAAGTGCCTTAGTGAGCTATTTGACATGCAGCAGCATTCAATAAATGGACCCACTAGCTAATGATAAAAATATTACTGAATGTGTTTGATTTTATGTAAGTGTACTTGAACTTCACATTCTGAGGTTTCACATCAGGGATCTTGGCTATTAGCACGTGTTCTGGGTGCTAAAATATGACGTTATTAAAGTAACAGGTGACTGGGCTTTACAACAGAAGTAAACAGAAAGCTAACAGATAAATTTGGTGGCAGTTCTTCTGAAATCGGCTTTCAGACACCTGTCTTTGGTAGTACCAATATCTAAGAAGTGGTTTCAGTTCAGTTTTGTTTTCTTCCATGCCAGAGAGAAGCCACAGTTGCTTAAGCCTGGGGAGGAGGTATATCCTTCAATCGATCAGCTTATTAGAATACACCACTTAACACCATATGAAAAAGCAACAGACTGAAACATGGATGTCCTCAAGAAGGGCTGCGGACGCCTATGATTTGGGAAGGAGATAAAGAACAGAATGTGCAAAGGGTCATAAGAGTGCAGACACCCTAATGTCTATTGGCTGGAAGGTCAGAGCAGTTCACCAGTGAAAATGAGACGCCTGGATGGAGGTACTCCCCACAGGCAAGCATGGCCCTTCCCTTCCTCCTGTTGCCACCCGTACCTTCTGTGGAGGCTGCTGTGTTGAGCTTCAGGGTCCCGTCCGAGCATGCTGAAGAGGGATGGTGGGGAGGGAGATCCGCCTGCCAGGAGGTAGGTGGGATGGTGGTGGAAAAGTTGGAATGGACACCTGTGATAAGGGGAGAACAGAGCCTGTGGGTTAGGGGAGGGATGGGGAGGACAGAAGACTGCTGGGGAGGAGAGCAGGCTAAGCTCTGAGGTCCTCCCCACTGGGGGCTTTTCTGAGTGATCCCGGTTCTTTTGTCCCCCACTCTGAGGCACTGGGAAGCTCAGACATCATCGCTGTGTTTCACACGGGCCCGTCTTGAATAGAGGCAGCCAGTGACTTCAATGCCCAAAGATGGGGCAAGAGGAGCGGCCGCACGGTTATGGAGGGGCCACTGGAACAGGGCCAGAGAGATGCCCAGGAACAGCATCTGCGACCTGAGAGAGGCTCGAGACAAGTCCTTCAGTACAGTCCCACCTTAAAATGGGAAAATTTCTAAAGTTGTCAGGTCGGAAGTGTTGAGGGCCCACAGCTCCCCCATGCTGCCATGAGCCCTCCCCTGTCCCTCCTGTGATCCCTGAAACTCATTCCTTATGTCCCTGTCTCAGCCACTTACCAGAGGTGGCGTCCGTGGAGATGTCTGCTGCGCCGGAATCCAACTGGCTGAGGCCCCAGGGCTCCTCCCCGATATCTGGCTGCCCGGCTGCCCATGCCTCCACGCCCAGGGCCTGCTGCTCCTGGAGCTGGAGCTCACCCTCCTGCTTGATCTGCATCAAGAGGTCTGGGGCAGGAACTGGGGGCCCCGAGCCTAGGAAGGGGAGTGAGTGTGAGGATACAGCATCACGGCCCCAAGAGGTCTGGGGCGGACACGCACCTAGCTGGAGAGGTAGACACAGGGGCCTTACAAGGGTCCAACAGCAAAAGAGCCTGGTGGGAAGGCAGGCAGCAGCAAACAGGATGGGGGCCTAGGGCAGAGCCTGAGGTCACATGGTATTGGGAATGCAGGTAGGGCAGGAAAGGGTGAGGTGGGGGAGGGGAAGAATACACAAGCACATTCTCAGGGCTAGGCTGCCAGTCCAGGGGGAGACTGAGTTGCCCTGGGAATGGCCTGCCCTCACTTGAAACACAGAAATCCTGGACAAAAGTGAACCCCAAGTCCCCCCCAAAACCTTACCCCCCTCATATATTTAAGTGAGTGCAAAAGAAAAGATCCCAGAGGTAAGAATGACAGAGAACACACAAAGTCCAATCAAGAGTTACAGTGGAAGGCAAGCGACCTAGAGTTATTGGAATAGGATACAGGCCTTAGGGGCTGGGCTTTCATGTCCATGTGAGGCTGGGAGTGTGGCCGAGCCACCTGCCTGAAGCCAGGAGCCATAGGCTGTGGCCTGTCTGTGAGATGGGGACTAGGAAAACTCCATCTGCCTGCGGGAGCCACCAGGAAGCAGCCTACTTGTCCAGGGCTATGTGTGGGAAAGAAACCCATAAAAACTTGGAATCCCATGTCCACACAGAATTCACACTACCCACATGGGCAGACACCATAAACTGAGAAATTCACAGAAAAACTGGCTGACAGCCATGGCAACTTAGGAGGCCCCAGCATGGGCAAATGCAGATCTGCCTCCGAGGGGCACCCACACAATGCAGTCCACAGGGGGCTCCTCAGGGAAAACTAAAACCAGAAGAAAAACTAAAACTTACAAAACAGAAGAGGTGCCAAATGGCCATGATAGTCATGGCAGAGTTCACTCCCAAGAACTACAGAAAAAAAGGAGAGGCTGAATGATACAGTAACCTAAGTATGTCTAAGATCATCAAAGAGATAAAGAACAGAATCTTTAAGGCAAGAACTGTAAATTATTTTGAAAAAGGTAGATTTGAAAAAGAACTCAACATTCTACAAATGACAGAGGCAGTTATGGAAATGAAAAACTCAAATGGATGGCTCTGGCTCAACAACAACAGACTGAACACAGCTAGAGAGAATATTAATGACTTGGGAGAGAGATCCACGGAAATAATCCAGAGTACAACATTGAGAGATAAAGAATGACAAATACGAAAAAGTTAAGAGACATGGAGGATAGAATGAGAAATTCCAACACATGCTGGTAGAAATCCCAGAAGAAGAGAATGGAGAAATGAGTAATGGCAATAGGTAAAGAAATAATGGTTGAGAAATTTCCAAAACTGACGGCATTGGGTAAGTCCACAGTTTGAAGAACAGACCAATTCCCAAGTAGGTAATAAAACAAACAAACCTAGACAACATTCATGTGAAATGGAACCATAGGAAAGACAAAGAGAAAAATCTTAAAAGGTACCCAAGAGACAATAATAACATTCAGACTAAGAGTAGATTTTCTTCAGCAACTAGGATATCAGAAGATCATGGAATATCTTCAAATGTTGAGAGAAAACATCTGTCAACTCACTTTATGAGGCTAAGACAATTTTTGTTGCACAAACTAGAGGGGTTGTATATGAACAAATTTAAAAAATAATCTCATATATGAACAGATATGCAAAGATTCTAAATGAAAGAATTACAAATCAAACCCAGCAATATATTTTCAAAAAAGAAAAAGACATAATATATTATGAACACACTGGGTTTATTCTGAGAGCTCAAGGATAATACTAGAAAATATAATGAACAAAGTTAAGATTAATAGCAAAAACAATAATCATCTCAACAGATGTAAAAACAACATTTAGCTCTTCTATTTTTGACATATGGCTGGCTAGATGTGCAAAGAAACAGAAATTCCTCCCAATGCGGAATATCTAAAATTGCTGAGTAGGCTGGGTACAGTGGCTCATGTCTGTAATCTCAGCACTCTGGGAGGCTGAGGTGGGAGGAGCTCTTGAGCCCAGGAGTTTGAGGCTGCAGTGAGCCATGTTTGCGCCACTACACTTCAGGCTGGGTGACAGGGTGAGACCCTGTCTCAAATAAACAAACAAAAAAAGCCAGCCTAGGCAACATACAAGACCCTGTCTCCACAGAGGGGAAAAAAAAAGTTTTTTAAAAAAAGTTAGCCAGGCATGGTGGCATCCCCTGTGGTCCCAGCTACTCAGGAGGGCCACTGTGGTCCAAGAACTTCCAGGTCAAGACTGTAACTTGAAGTGGTCTTAAGGCTGCACTGGCATCAGATGACCAGCCAAGGAACACATACACATTCTCAGGAGGAAAGCATTTTAAACACAGCTTTCAAATAATCAATGAGATTATTTACAGAAGTAAAAAAGGGGAGTGAAAGTATGAGGAAACAAGACTATCAAAACTGACCAAATTTTGAAAAAGAATCAAATGTAACTTTAGAGTGGTAACAAAAATAACTGAATTTTTTTTTTTTGAGATGGAGTCTCGCGCTGTTGCCCAGGCTGAAGTGCAGTGGCACAATCTTGGTTCACTGCAACCTCTGTCTCCCAGGTTCAAGCAATTCTCCTACCTCAGCCTCCCCAGTAGTGCTGGGAGTGCAAGTGCACGCCTCCGGGCCCGGCTAGTTTTTTTGTATTTTAGTAGAGATGGAGTTTCACTGTGTTGCAGGCTGGTCTCGAACTCCTGAGCTCTGGCAATCTGCCAGCCTCGGCCTCCCCAAATGCTACGATTACAGGCGTGAACTACTGTGCCTGGCCAATAACAAAATTTTAAAATCCAATGTGTAGGTTAAACAACAGAATGGAAATGACTGGTGAATAGTGAACTAACTAGAAGATAGAACAAATTATTCCAACCTTGGCCAGGCACGGTGGCTCACACCTGTAATCCCAGCACTATGGGAGGCCAAGGAGGGCGGATCACCAGGTCAGGAGATCGAGGCTAACATGGTGAAACTCCGTCTCTACTAAAAATACAAAAAATTAGCCAGATGTGGTGGCGGGCGCCTGTATCCCAGCCTATTCGGGAGGCTGAGGCAGGAGAATGGAGTGAACCCGGGAGGTGGAGGTTGCAGTGAGCCGAGTCGCACCACTGCACTGCAGCCTGCGCAACAGAGCAAGACTCCATCTCAAAAAAAAAAAAAAAAAAAAAGGCCAGGCGCGGTGGCTCAAGCCTGTAATCCCAGCACTTTGGGAGGCCAAGACGGGTGGATCACGAGGTCAGGAGATCGAGACCATCCTGTCTAACACGGTGAAACCCCCGTCTCTACTAAAAAATACAAAAAACTAGCCGGGCGAGGTGGCGGACACCTGTAGTCCCAGCTACTCGGGAGGCTGAGGCAGGAGAATGGCGTGAACCCGGGAGGCGGAGCTTGCAGTGAGCTGAGATCTGGCCACTGCACTCCAGCCTGAGCGACAGAGCGAGACTCCGTCTCAAAAAAAAAAAAAAAAAAAAAGAAATTTCAACCTCAACATAGAGACTGAGCTGAAAATATAAAGAGGGGTTCGAAGTTATAAAGGATAATATGAAAAAGCTCCAGAATAAAAGGTTAGAGAGAAAGGGGGCAAGGCAAAATTCAAAGAGGGAAGATAACACATTTTCCCAAATCGGTGAAACATTTTACTGATTACAGCAGGATAAAAGAAAATAAACCCACATCTAGATACATTGTAGTAAAACTGCAGATCACCCAAGACAGAGACCTAAAAGCAGAGAAAGAAAAAATGCAGATCATCCACAAAGGAATCCTGATTAGACTGATGGCAGATTCTCAATAGCAACAACAAAAGCCAGAAAAAAGGGGCAAATTATCTTCAAAAGCTAAGAGAAAATAACACTCAAGCTAAAATTATGTCTTTCCACTACAGTTGTCCCTTGGTGTCAGTGGGGGATTGGTTCTAGGGCACACCATGGATACCAAAATCCACAATGCTCAAATCTCTTATATAAACTGGTGTAGTATTTGCATATAACCCACACACATCCTCCTGTATACTTTAAATCACCTCTAGATTACTTATAATACCTAATACGGCATAAATGCTATGTAGATAGTTGTTACTCTGTATTGTTCAGAGAATAATGACAAGAAAAAAGTCTGTATATGTTTAGTAGACACCTTTTTTCCTGAATATTTCAAATGTGCAGTTACTTGAATCCACAAATTTGGAACACATAAAATACAGAGGACTCACTGTATAGGGATGGAATAAAGATATTTTCACACATATAAATATATATAAACTCATATACACACACAAAGTGAGGATTCATTACCATCAGACCCACAAAAAATAACTTCTAAAGGAAGAAAAAATTTCTAAAGACTCCTCTATAACAATAGAAATAGAATACATTAACTGTCAAATTAATTAAAAATAACAAAAGTTTGAAAAGGAAAAAACCTAAATGAATAATTCCCAAAGGAGGGGCAGGAAAAATACAGAAAAGGCAGAACTAAAGATTAACAGCACAGTTTAAGATGGTAGAAAATAATCCAAATAAACTAATAACCATAATCAATGTAAATGGTCTAGACCAGAGCTAAGAAGAAAAAATAATGTGAACCACATATCTAATTTTAAGTATTCTGGTAGTCATGTTAAAAAAGTAAGAACAGGTGAAATACATTTTAACAGTATATTTTATTTAGCCCAATATATTGAAAATGTTATTTCAAAATCAATATAAAATGATTTATATTATTTTATACATGCATGTTTTGTACACATGGCTTGTTTTTGTACATGGTTTTTGAAATGTGGTATTTTATCCTTACAGCACATTTCAAGTGCTCATGTGGATAGTGGTTACTGTTTGAATATTTAACAGGTAAAGGTAAAGATTATCAGACTAAAACCAAACAAATCCCCCAGCTATCTGCTGTTTTCAAGAGACATACCTAAACAGAAGGACGCAGAAAGCAATGTAAAAGAATGAAAGATGTACTAAGCCAGAACAATGTAAAGAAATGATTTAGCTATACCATATCACATGAAATAAACATTAAAAGTAAAAATATTCATAGAAATAAAAAGCATTACTCCATAATAGTAAACTAACCAGGAAGATAAAATAATTCTCAAGTTTTTTTTTTTTTGAGATGGAGTCTTCCTGTCACACTGGCTGGAGTGTAATGGTGCAATCTCGGCTCACTACAACCTCTACTTCCCAGGTTAAAGCGATTCTCCTGCCTCAGCTTCCCGAGTAGCTGGGATTACAGATGTGTGCCACCATGCCTGGCTATTTTTTGTATCTTTAGTAGAGACGGGGTTTCACCATGTTGGCCAGGCTGGCCTCAAACTCCTGACCTCAGGTGATCCACCCGTCTCAGCCTCCCAAAGCGCTAGGATTACAGGCGTAAGCCACCACGCCTACCCAATAACTCTAATTTTTTAAGCTTATAATATAGCTTCAAAATAATAAAGCAAAACTGATAAAACTCTAGGGAGAAATGAGCAAATCCATTTTTGCAGTGGGGGATTTTGATGTATCTCTCTGTAATTGATAAATCTAGCTAACTAAAGGTTACATAAAATTTGACCAACTCTACCAGTAAACCTGATCAAAGGGACCGAAATAGATTCCAAACACAGAAAACACAAGCTTTTTAAGCTACACAGAGCATTAAGGAAAAATGAACACTTTCTAGGTCATGAAACAGACTTCAGCAAAATTTAAACGACTAGTATTTTACACACTGCATTTTCTAGCTACAACATAATTAAGTTTGAAATCAATAACTCCCATACATACTAAAAATTTTAAATATATTGCTTTCTAAATAATCTGAGTCTAAGAAAAAAATCGCAATGAAAATTAGAAGATATCTGGAACCCAATATTAATGAAAATATTGTCTATCAAAATGTATGGGCTACAGCTACAATGGTACTCAGAGGAAATGTTATAGCCTTGTATGTTTATATTAAAAAAGAAAACACGGGGGCTGGGAGCAGTGGCTCAAGCCTATAATCCCAGCACTTTGGGAGGCTGTGGCAGATCACGAGGTCAGGAGATTGAGACCATCCTGGCCAACATGGTGAAACCTCGTCTCTACTAAAAATACAAAAATTAGCTGGGTGTGGTGGCTTGTGCCTGTAGTCCCAGCTCCTCAGGAGGCTGAGGTAGGAGAATGGCTCCAACCCGGGAAGTGGAGATTGCAGTGACCCAAGATCGCGCCACTGTAAGCCTGGAGACTGAGCGAGACATCGTGTAAAAAAAAAAAAAATAATAATAATGCGGGTCAAAAATTAATGGGTTAAACAGTCAATGCAAGACATTAGAAAATAAATAACATTTAAGAACCTTTTCAAACGTAGAAGGAGATAATACATATAAGAGTATCATAAACTAATAAAAGAGAAGACAAAGATAGAATATAGTTAGTCAAAGTTGGTTCTTTGAAGAGACTATTAAACCAATTCACCTCTAGCAAGATTATCAAGAGAATGGGAGAGACAGCACCAATAACCAATTGGAAGAATGAAAAAGGGAACATAATGATAAATGTAGCAGAGATTTAAAAGATATAGAGGATATTATGTTATTCCAAGTAATTTGAAAACTCTGGGGAAACTGACAAATTCCTAGAAAAATTTCAACCTGCCAAAACTAAAGAAGAAATAGAAAACCCGAATAGTCCTATAACTAAAATAAATTAAATCGGTAGTAAAAAATCTTCCCCACCAAGAAAACTTCGGGCTCAGGTGGCCCCACTGGTGTTTTCTACTAAACATTCAAGGAATAGATAATTCCAACATTACAAAAACTCTCTGAAATTTAAAAACAGAATGAATACATCATAGCTCATATTTTTAATACCAAAACCAGACAAAGATGGTCTGAGAAAAGAAAATTACAAGCCCATCTTTTCCATGAACAAAGATTCAAAACTTCTAAACAAAATAATTAGCATACAGCAATGTACATAAAGGATCATGACAAAGTTAGGTTTATTCCAAGACTGCAAGGTTGGTTCAACATTAGAAAGTAACATAATTTGCCTTACTAGCAGGTTAAGGAGAAAAAAACGCATAATCATCTCAATGGATACCAAAAGAAATTATATAAAATTCAAGTCATTACTGTTAGAAACACCTAGCCAACCACAGACAAAGGAAACTTCTTTAGCCAGATAAAGGATATTTGTAAACAAAATCTTTAGCAAATATTATACTCAATGTGAAAAGTTAAAAAGTGTTCTCTTTAAAATCATGAACCAATAGGATACCTGGTATCATCATTTCTATTTAAGGATTTTCTGGGAGTTCTCAGTCAACACAATAAAACAAGAAAAAAAACCCGTAAATATTTAAAAAGAAATTATTACTCATAGATATGATTAACTTTTCAGAAAATCTGAGAATGATTAGACAATTAATAGAAAGGTTATTAGCATTAATGAAAATTTTAGTAGGGTTCCTAGATCGTTAAATAAATGAAAGACAACTATATTTTTATATATTAATACTGTGAGGTTTTTGAGAAAGCCTATCAATTACAATTTTTCTTCCTTATCAAGGGTCTTAACACACACAGAAACAAAACAAAAAGGAAGACAGGCGAGGCTAAGCTATTTTTATTACTGATAATTCATGGCATAATTCTGCATAAAGGGCAGAGACATTGGAATGAGCTCTTGTGATGGGAGAAAAAGCATTTAGAGAGGAGTATTCTCTGCCCTCAAGTCCCCAACAGCAACAAACAGAAAATGCAATTTGGAAAAAAGATACCACCAACAAAAGTGATTTTTTTTTTTTAAAAGAACCTAGGAATATATCTAATAAAATATGTCCAAGACCTTAATATAAATATAAAACTTCACTGCGACATTATAGACAAACCAAATGGAGTGACTTAGGACATTCACAGATAACATGACTGAATATAGTAAAAGTGTCAATTCTCTCCAAAATGTTAATAGATGGAATGCAATTGCAACCATAACCCCAACTGGAATTTTTCATGGAACTTGATAAGGCAATTTGAGGGTTTATCTGAAAGAGCAAAGGGAAAGAAGAGCCAAAGTGTAGTGAAAAAGAAGCAGGGTCTCCACCTCAGAGCACCACAAAAGTCCATTTCTGAAGGATGAAGAACTTGAACATGAAAGATGAACTCTGAAAACCTTTAGCAGGAAATACGAGAAGGTGCACTGGTGCGCTACAGCATTGAAGAACGTAAACATTTCTTAATTGTTTAAGGCACAAAAAGGATAAACCATAAAGGAAAGACTAGTAAATCTGAGAACTTTAAAATGAAAAGCATCTGTTCTTTAAAATATACCACAAACGGAAAAGATAACAGCAACACACATAGTTGACAAAAAGATTAATATTTAGAATACGTAGAGAACACTTACAGGCCAGGCACAGTGGTTCCTGCCTGTAATCGCAGCACTTTGGGAGGCCGAGGCAGGCAGAGATCACTTAAGGTCAGGAGTTCAAGACCAGTCTGGCCAACATGGTGAAACACTGTCTCTACTAAAAATATAACAATTAGCTGGGCGTGGTGATGCCCACCTGTATTCCCAGCTACTTGGGAGGCTGAGGCAGGAGAATTACTTGAACCCAGGAGGCGGAGGTTGTAGTGAGCCAAGATTGCACCACTGCACTCTAGCCTGAGCAACAGAGCAAGACTCTATTAACAAAAAACAACTTAAAAAAATGCAGAGAAGACATAAACACACATTTCACAGAAGAGGAAGGACAAATAGCTCACAAATAGAGGATGTAATGTTCAATCTCATTAATTAGGAAAATCCAAGTTTTAAACCATAAATTTTAAACCATTTCCCTCACACCAAATGGGCAGAAATAAAAACAGCATTTCCCAGGCTGGTGAGGATAAGGTGTGATTGGAACCCCCAGGCCCTCCTGGGAATACCAGCCGGTATCCCCACCTGACATCACCTGGAAAAGTTTGAACACGTGTCTCTTCTTTCCTATGGCCCAGCAGTTCCACTCCTGGATCTACACCTAGAGAAACTTTTACATATGCATAAGAATGTTCACAACAGCAAAAACAGCTAAAAACAAAAACAAAAAAAAAAAAACAACAAAAACCAACACGAACACCCACCAACAGTAGAAGGAAAAAATACATTGTGTTATGGTCATAAAATACAAAACTGTAAAGTGCTGAAAATCATGAAAATGAATGAGCCACAGCTCATTAACATGGATGGCTCTCAAAAACATAACAGCAAATGAGAAAAGCAGGTTAAGGAAGAACATATGTGGTATGATTCCATTTATAAAAAGTTCAAAAGCAGGTAAAACCAAATGTATTACTTAGGATACATACTGAGGGAATAAAAATGTAAAGAAAGGCAAGGGACTCTATTTCTGAATTTTCAGTTTATGTACATTATAAAAGGAAGGAAGGGGTGTGATCAGGGAAGGACGGGGGTCCAGGAGGTTCAAGCTGTGGTCTCTCTCTCATGCTGGGTGTTGGGAATACGGGTTTACTACTCATCTCTAAACGGTTTACTACTCATCTCTAAACGTCACATGAATTTTGTTCTGTATGTATTTTGTTTGTTGTTATATATAATACACAGTAACAATGTTGTAAAACAGGGGTCCCCATGCCCCGGGGAACCTGGACTGCACAGCAGGGGGTGGGTGGAAGACGAGTAAGTGAAGCTTCATCTGTATTTACAGCCACTCTCCATCGCTGGCATTACCGACTGAGCTATGCCTCCTGTCAGATCAGTGGTGGCATTAGTCTCACAGCAGCGCAAACCCTATTGTGAACTGTGCATGCGAGGGGTCTGGGTCACACTCCCTTCTTATGAGATGGAAGAGTTTCATCCCCAAACCATCCTCCTGGTCCCCCATCGGTGGAAAAATTGTCTTCCATGAAACTGGTCCCTGGTGCCAAAAAGGTTGGAGACCGCTGTTTTTAAAGAAAGAAAACACAATATTTTTAAAAAGGAAAGCATCTGATACAATATAACACTTGTTTGCAATAAAAACTTTTGGGTAGCCTGGTTAGAAAGAAATGTCTTTAACAGTATTTTCAAAAGCCAAAGGCAAAAATCATACTTAAGGCTGAAACTCTAGAAATATATCTTGTCCACAGACAGGATGCCACTATCACTGCTGCTATTCAACAATGTCCTAGTCAAACTGCTAAAGAAGAAAAATAAAGTTATAAAAAGTTAAAAAGCAGACACAATCTTTGTATGATTTGTAGAGGATATAATAATCTACATAAAAAATCCAAGAGAATATAAAGAAACAAACCATTAGACATGAGAGCAAGATTTTTTTAAAATAAAAGTCAACAGCATACCTGTACACCTGCAATAACTATTAATACATGTAATAAACTGTAAAAATCCCATTTATAATGAAAAACAACTATCAGGAGAAAACTGTAAAATCTTATTCAAGCACATAGAAGGAAGCCTTCAATAAATGAGTCTTCCAGTGATTAGAAAGGCTAATGTTGTCATGAGAGCAATTCTCCAGAAATTAGACTGTAAAGTAAATGCAATTCCAATCAAATTTCCAACAGGATTTTCTTAGGAACTTGACATACAGATCCCAAAATTCATATAAAAGAACAAAGATCCAAGAATAGCCAAGACAATTTTTTGAACAACAAGTAGAGAAGGATTAGTCTACTAGATATCAAGGTTTATCATGAAGCTAAAAGAGCAAGGTGTTGGTGCAGAGACCGACAAAGAGACCAATGACACAGAAGAAAGCACCCAGAAACAGCCTTGTGCACATGCAGAAACTGGCTCAGGACAGAATCGCATCACAAATCAGTGGAGAAAAGCTAACACATTCAGCAAACTTTGCTGGAAAATCAGACCATCGTTGTCGGAGGAAAAACTGAAACCCTTCCTTGCAAGCTACGCACATTTTAATTCTAGATAAATTAAAAACTTAAATTTGAAAAGCAAAACTTTTAAAAATTTATAAAAAAAGAGAGAATATCTTTCTGACCTTGAGTGAGGTAAGCAAGGATCTCTTACTACAGAAAAAGCACAGATCATAAAGGAAAAGACTGACATGTTTGACTCTTTCAACAGTGAAAACTTGCATACAAGAACTATAACGTTAAAAGACCTACCACCGACACGGAGAAAATGTTTGTAATGCAAATAATAGACAAAGGATTCGTATCTAGAACACATACAAAGAAGCCCTGAATCAATAAGAAAATGAAGAACATCTCAACAGAAAAAGAAAAGACAATTCACTGGAGAAGCAGCCAAATAATCATATAAAAAGGGTGCACATACTCACTAACAGTAGGGAAAATACAAGTTGAAACGAGAGGCCATCTCACCCCCATCAGGTTGGCAAAAATGTAATTATGGAAACTGGGCAAAGATGTTAGGAAGCAAGTTCTAGGAGCACCTGTTGGCACTGGGTACCCCGGGGAGGGCGATACAGTAGCGGAAAAGGTGAAATCAAGCCTACGACGTGGTAAGGCCACTGCTGGATCTGTTTCCTGGAGTAGCATCCCCACAGGGGCACAAAGAAACAGGCGCAAGAACGCTCACTACAGTATTGCTTGTGAGTGAACAATCAGAAAAAGTTTAAGTGCCAATCAGTGGAGGAATGGAAAATAAATTACAATATACTTGCTTCTGGAATATTAACCATCTGTTAAAAGGAATGAACTTGATCTACATGTATCAACATGGATACGTCTGAAATACAGAATAAATGAGTGATAAATATAACAACATCTATGTAATTTTTCAGAACACAAAAAAACCATACTATATATTGTTTACAGCTACCAAAGTACACAGCAGACGTTTCAAAATGTGGATAGGAAGAATAAACACAGAAAATTCAGGACAAAGGGTTGCCCTAGGGAGGCCTGGGGGACCTAAAAAGGGATTTAAATGGTATCGGAAATACATTATTTCACACACACACACCACACACACACACGTTTTAAATTTTGAAACAGCATACATTCAGCAAATAGTTACTGAATTCCTACTCTGTACTAGGCAATATTCTAGGGTCCTAGAATGATTAAACAGATACAAATTTTTCTACTTTTGAAATTGACATTCTAATGGAGACCTGACATATGATGAATGTATAAATAGGAAACATATATATGACGTGACGCTGTGTGACACGGAAGACCCAAAGCAGGAAAGGAGGCCTGGAGTCCTGGGTGGGGAGGAGTTGCAGTACCGATGACAGGAAAGGCCTGCAGGTGGGACCTGCCTAAAGAGCACTCCCAGTAGAGGGCACTGCGAAGGCCCTGGCACAGGGCAGAGGGGACAGCAACGTGGATGGTGCAGCTGGGCAGAGTTAGAGAAAAGTGGAGGAGGTGAGCTGACGGTGCAGGTCAGATGGAAAGCCAGGACTTGGGTCCGACTTGGGTCTAAAAGGGATCACTCTGCTGGGCTGAGACGAGACTCAGGGGGATCAGAGCAGGAGGAAAGGGGATGGTGACAACCTCAGCAGGAGATAATGGACCTAGGTGGCAGAGCAGAGGGGACAAGGCCAAGTAAGAAGACAGACCTTTCAGCACCATGGAGGGCCCTGATAACCAAGGTTGGAGAGGTTTTGGTGGAAGAGGTAACAGAGTGGGAGGGAAGGGGCAGGAGACAGCAAGCGCAGATGTCCCCAAGGGGCTCTGCCACAAAGGGAAGCAGAGAAGCGGGCAGGGGCTGCAGGGGTAGAGGTCAAGGCAGGATTGCTTGTGTTGCCCTTGAGAAGGTGGCATGAGGTGGGATCTGGCGCCAGATTGAAGGAGGGCTTTGGCTGGAGGGCTGACAGTTTAGCAGTCACAGGAGTGAAGGCAGAGAAGGGGGCACAGGTGCAGGCAGATGGCGTGGGGAGGGCTGTGCGAGTGGTATGTTTCTCTTTAATTTAAAAAAAAGGGTTAAAATATAAAACTATTCTCAGTTGTGCACCATACACAAACAGATGAGCTAGGTTTGGCCCTCAGCCACAGTTTGCTGGCCCCTGGGCTAAGGAGACACAGTGTGACTGTGTTGCAGAGCACCCACTGAAGTCGCTGGTCATGAATGTCATGTGACACCAGCAGCCAGCTTACCTGGTTCTCTGCAGTCAGGTGCAGCTGTTTGGCTGCAGGTGCAGAACACCAGTGGATTTCACAGGTGGATACAATGACCAAAACAGGGGTAAGAGCGCTGAGGCTGTGTGCAATGGGGAACCACAGTGGTGGGCATGGAGGGAAATGAGGATGAACTAGGGCAGTAAAAAGGCAGCAGGGTTGGTGGCTTGCAGGTCTTGAAGGACTGGAAATTGCTGGAATCAGGACACCAGACAGGGAATTGAAGGGACGGCAGGAGGCGGCTGGGGAGTGGTGTGCTGGAGATGGAGATGGTGGGTGTGGTGCAGTCATTGTCATCACAGTCACAGATGGCTGTGGGATGGGTGGAGGGGGCACAGGACCATCCGTATGGAGGCTGCCATGGCCAAGACTGAGGGCAGGAAGAGTGACAAGAAAAGAGGGAAGGTCTGCAGAAGCAGCAAAAAGACGAGGCCTGAGACCCAAAGGCAGGGTCTCTAGAGAGGGATTGAGGCTGGCAGAGGCACAATCTGAGGGGTCAGGACCCTGTCCCCGGTGGGCCTGGGCTTAGAGGGAGGCAGGGAAGAGGATGACAAGCACTCAGAGGGCTGCAGTCCCCTGGAGCTCAGTCCGAGCAGGGAGCACTCAGGACCTGGTGGGTCTGCTGAGCCCTGAGTCCCACAAGGCTCAGTGGGGGGATGTACAGGAGGTGAGAAGGGGAGGTGAGGTCTCACAAGGGATGGGCAAGGCCAAATGTGGCAAGGGATGAGCTGGGAGTCCTGGCTTCTCAGACAAAGGGGAGAGAGATAAAGGCCACACAGAATCCCTGCCAACAGGCTCAAGGTGGACAGTGGAGTTTGTGTCTACTCATCTTGTCTAATGGTGGGTAGAGGCCACCATTCAGGTAGAGCTGCTGAGTATCATACGATGCAGCTAGAGAGTGTTACAGGGTCTTACCAGTAACCAGCATATTTCGAGGCCCCTCTTTATTCTCGTTTAATGATGCTGTGGAAGTGAGGGAAGCCTCCACACACGGTGTAAATACAACGAAACCCACCTACCCAGAACCTCCCACCCAGGCTAGGAAGCTGGACGTGCATGGGTCGTAACCCTCTTTTCCAGCCCAATAGTATGTGTTCTCAGCCGTCTTTCTGTCCTCTAGCATTCAGCACTGTCCTTGACACCTAGAAAATTCTCAAAATACATCTGTAGAACTAAACTGTCAATGTCCTGATGACGACTAGCAAAGCGCCCAGCTCGGAACATGCTTCTACCCTTAGGAAAGTGCAAATCTGACTGAGATGAGATGATGAACATGGGGGAGGCGTTTAATTTCACACAAGTGGAGCACAGGAGGGCCTCTGCGGAACACCACCTTTTTAAGTGTCAGGCGAAAGCGAAAACCAAGGCAGGTGGGACGGTCAAGGGCGGGTCTTCTGGAGGAATCAGGGGTTGAGCCTTGCAGAGATGTGGTCTCCGTGGTCAAATGACCCAGCAGGTCTTCACTTTAGGAATTTGGTTTTTCTCCTGTGTCCACCTGTCCTTCCCTTAACTTTCAAAGGTGCTGACTGGCTCCAGGGAAATCTGAGACACTGATATCTGGTAACCAGATTCACCTTAAATAAATGTGTGCTTCTAATCATACCAAACCATAAGGCTGACCAATGGGTGTATGTTCTACAACTGCTATGGGTTTAAATTAAGGTTGGTTCTTGGAGGCAAGGCTGACTCTTTGCAAAGCTTTCAATTAATTTTGTTGTCAATATACAGCTGACCTTGAACAACATGGGTTTGAACTATGCAGGCCCACTTCTAAATGGATTTTCTTCTGCCTCTGCCACGCCTGAGACAGCAAGACCAACCCCTCCTCTTCCTTCAGTCTACTCAATCTGAAGATGACAATGAGGATGACCTTTATGATGACTCACTTCCACTTAATGAGTAGTAAATATCTTTTTTTTTTTTTTTGAGACAGAGTCTTGCTCTGTTGCCCAGGCTGGAGTGCAGTGGCACAATCTCGGCTCACTGCAAGCTCCGCCTCCTGTGTTCACGCCACTCTTTCTGCCTCAGCCTCCCGAGCAGCTGGGACTATAGACGCCCGCCACCATACCCAGCTAATTTTTTGTATATTTAGTAGAGATGGGGTTTCACCGTGTTAGCCAGGATGGTCTCGATCTCCTCACCTCGTGATCTGCCTGCCTTGGCCTCCTAAAGTGCTGGGATCACAGGTGTGAGCCACCACGCCCAGCCTATTTTCTTTTCCTTATGATCTTCCTAGAAACATTTTCTTTTCCCTAGCTTATTATAAGTATACACTATGTAACACATAGAACATACAGAATATGTGTTATTGACTGTTTGTATTATCAATAAGGCTTCTGGTCAATAGGAGACTATCAGCAAACTTTTTGGAGAGTCAAAAGTTATACGTAGATTTTTGGCTGCGTGGGACCGGGGGCTGTTGCCCCTGGCCCCTGCGTTGTTCAAGGGTCAACTATGCTCCTGCCTTCCCTCTCGGTGTCCTCCTCTCCCTCCCCTCATTCTGTTCCCTGCCTTTGTCTCTTCCTAAAAGATTAGGTTTGCCACCTGTTTCCCTGATAGAAAGTGTTCATTTCTGGAGCATTAGCTGAATAAGTTAGAGATTAAAATTCAACTATAAAAAACTCAGACATAAAACCTGTAAGTTTCCTGTTTCTCCTCAGCTTTCTCTGGAAAGATCACACCCTTTCTGGCCTTCCCATCTCTGTTTCCCGCATATCACCTGAGGCCTCCCTGGCCTTCTCCCAGCCCTTACCTGGACTCGGGTCCACAGGAACATCCGGAATCTTGGGGCCAGGGCGGCGCCAGTGGCAGGGCTCCTTCCCTTGTTCAATCTGGGAGAGGACCTCGGGCTTGGAGATGGCGTAGTCTGAGGAAAGACAGAAGGTTAGTTTTTGCCATGTTCCAGTCAGAGCTGGGAACAGTCAGCCCGGAAAACCAACAATGGTCTAGAAACGAAATCTCTTGATTGTCACAGAGCAGGAGCTTCCAACTGCAGGCAATTTTGCTCCCCAGGGGACATTTGGCAAAGTCTGGAGACAATTCTGGTTGTCGTGCCCAGGGCTGGGGGAAAGGTGATTGACATCTGGAAGGTAGAAGCCAGGGCTGCTGCTGAACATCCTACAATACAGAGGATGGCCCCCAACACACAGAATCACCTGGTCCCAAAATGTCAACAGTGCTGGGGTGAAGAAACTGCTGCAGAGCACGCATGTTACACAGCAGTGCACTTGTGCTGACGAAACATAACCTCACATCTGCACCTGCTCCTGTCCTCTCTAATAGGCCTCGCTGCCCTCGGCTCCAGGGTCACACAGAAACCATCGGGAAGAGGAAATCAGCCCAGGAAGAAACAGTCTGGGCCCTTCCTGGGCAGGATCAAACAAGGAGAGCAGCAGTAGCCCCACAGGCTGAGGGAAGCAACGTTCTGAGGCGTGAAGACAATGTCTGCCGCAAGCAGCACCGTCTGCCCATGTTCTCCACTGACCTCCAGGCAAGTTGCCATAAGGGCCATGCATGTTTGTAGGAGAAGACTGAAAGAAAGAGTCTTTCTCTAATGTGAGTCAATTACATACTGGATCTGAGAGCAGAAGGGGCCTTCCTGCTCCAAGTCAGCAAGAACAGAAAGGTCCACACCCTGGGCCTGCGTAGGAGAGAAGCCACCGCCTTTCCCAGCCTGGCATTCTGGGAAACTCAACACAAGGAGAAGGGAGCTTTTAACTCCATCACCCAGGGCTCATCTTTCACAAAAGATAACAACTTGCAAAGTCAACAGTGTTTTTGGTGATTTACATATCACTGTCATGAAAACAACTATGTGGAAGGAGAAGTTTGAGGACTTGCAAAATCCTATTTAACAGAGAAATGAGTGTCAGGTCTTACCCAGGGAGACCAGTGTCTCGTAGTTGCCCCTCATCACATGCTTGTAGAGCTCCTTCTGCCAGTCCTCCAGCTTGCCCCACTCCTGCTCGGAGAAATACACGGCCACATCATCAAACGTCACGGGCACCTAGAACCACAAGTGTCACACTCGCTCACCCACACGCTCACGGGTTTGGCCACTTGATCTCCCCAACCCCAAGGAATCCCAGGGCTACCTTCGGGGACTCCCCCTTGCTGCCCGGGGGCAGCCGCAGGATCCAGAAGTTCCTGTTGCGCAGCAGGTTCTCCACATTCTCCAGCCGCCTCTGCAGCAGCCCGTACTCCTGCAGCAGGGTCCCCAGCACGGCCCACTTGCCCTCCAGCTGGTTCCCGAACTCCACAGCTGTCTTCTCACAATCGGCCAGCTTCTTCTCAGCCATCCCAGTTCGACCTTCTAGGGAAAGCAGGCGAGCAGCCTGCGATTCAATCTTCCTCTCCATGGCCTGAATCGTGGCTGCCATCGTCCACGGAGAAATCTTTGAGAAACAAAAGAGAAACCGGCGTCATTCATTCCACCCACTGACTTCACTGAGCCCCTCTCTCACTAATATGTGTGGACAAGTGGGGCTATCCCGTACCACATGCCAGATCTCAGGCTGGCAATCACCTGTTTGGGTATGTTAGGTCTATGTCTGGGTGGGTGCCTTTACTCCAGGCCTCTGCAGCACAATGCAGACCCTTCTCACGGTGCTTACCCCCCTACACAGTAATTTCCTACCCACGCCTATACTGTGGGCTCCCTGAACATGGTATTGCATCTTTTCATACCACAGTCCTTGACACATGGCAGGTACCCAGTGCAATTTTGCTGTGTAAACAGTGACTTAGCATTGCTGGGCATTTTAGTGGAGAAATGGTAAACTGCAGATTTACTAGAGCTCAGCCTGCACCTCCCCTCATGATTACACAGGAACTGTCTACTGATGATGACCCAGCAAAAAAACAGCTGGTTCACTGAAACGGCACAAACAAAAGTATTGCTCAATTTCTTTCTTTCTTTCTTTCTTTTTTTTTTTTTTTAAAGCATCTCATGTCCTCTTTTAATAAACATAAAAATATAATGGCCAGTTCCTCTTCCCCCAGGACAGTCTCATTTTGTCACCTTCCCATCTGCCCCTCCCCCACAAGCTAAAATCCCCATGACATCAAATCTCCATCAGTCCAGAGTTTTTTGACACTGCATGAGCCATACAAGATTCTTTCTCTTTCCCAAGTCCCACCCGCTCAAGGTAAAAACGATGGCCTCCGACATTTTTGTAGCTGTACCAGGAACAGTGACATACCCTGCAGCCTGGTGAGGAAAATGGACATATGCCACAAAGTTAGACTTGTATATGGGCAGCAACCATCTTAATTAGAGATGAGGGGCTTCCCTGTCATTGGAAATGTGCACATGGTGTATCAGTGACCGACAGGTGGGAAAAGGAAGAATGGGCACATTTTGCCTTGGGTAGGGAGCTGGACTGTTTGAGACACCTACATCTGAATGTGGGACCTACAGGGCAGAGAGGCGCTCCTGGTATCGGGACCTGAGATCAACGAGGATCAACGCCTCCTTACAACATTCTGCAAAATAATTCCTCAACAAAGGTCGGTGACTATTTCCAAAATGAAAAAGTGGCTACTAGAAACCAGTGTGGATTCACTTAGAGAAAGTCACTGAGAACTAGAACGTGGATGGACACCTCAAAAAACAGAGACAAAAGGAGAGTTTGAGCAGAGGCAGAAAAAAACTTGCCTAGGACAGTGCTGAAGAGACTATTTGGAGGGAAGCAGGACGCAAACAAGGTAGGACTCTAAAGGGTCTTCAAGGCTGGGAGGTTCTGGACAAGCTGAACTGTTTCTAGGCGAAAACCCCAGTGTGGGTGGGAGTCTTGCTCTCAAGTAGTAGGTGGTCCCGCAGCACCTGGGTGGGCTGGCTTGGTTCTGGGCTTGAGTCCACCCTCCACCTAAGGCCACTGTTCCTTCCCTCACCTCTCCTTTCTCAGATCAATCCCTGTCACGTGATCCCAAAGCCAAGAGTTTACTCCAGAAGCTTCCTTTCAACTGGTCACCAGCTCCCCATCCACTGAAATCCTCCCCATCCTCCACGTGCATTATTACGGTCTTTGTGTGGCATGAAAGGGATCTCCACATAAACTACTTTATTAAGAAAATATTAGTCTTTTACAGATGGACAACAAGGTGCACGGTTTTCTTACAATTCTGATGGGGCCAGGAAACCCTCTGTAAGGCCCTCACATTATGTGGTGGGAGGTGGCGACTGTGCGCTGCTCACTCCAGCCCAGATTCTTACTGTCTGGTGGCTGGAATATGTGGGGCTGTCCTTAGACTCCTGCCAGGAAGCCGAAATTCTTTGCTTGAGAGGAGCTGATGGTAAGAGGAGCGGGATCCCTCACCCACTGCCCACCCGCAGGATGAAGTCCAGCCATGCAGGCCCCTTCCTAGTCTCTCTCTGCAGACTCCTTTCCCACTGCCTCAAACCAAAACCATCTTCTCCAGGCTCATGGACTCCTTTCTGTTCCTCAACACGCCCTGCACTGTCCCGTCTCTCTGCGCCTTTGCCCAGGCACTCCTCCCTCCCTGAAAGCACCACGGGTCTAGCTGGGCCTGAAATCCTAGCCTTCCCTAAAATCCGGGTCAAATCACAGAGGCACAGAGCATCAGGCCAGGAGGGGTGGACAGCGGTACCAGGCGGCCCCCTGACACTCCTTCCCCGGGAGCCCACCGCAAGCTTCCACCTGGGCGCCAGCACTCACCCCTTTCTGTTTTGCACGATTATTGCCTACGTACCTGTCTGCTTGGTCCTTGAATACACGGAGCCACTGTGTGTCTTTTTTCACACTTTGCAGCTGGGTAATCCTGGGCAAGTTAACTTCTCTAGGCCCCGGGTTTTTCTTTTGTATGACAGAGATTAACACCAGTACCCACCCGACAGGCTTGCTGTGAGGACAGACTAACGCCTCAACAGGGCTTGTTCAAGTGCCTGGCTCTATATTCCCTTCCGAGCCGACCCCGGGGAGCTGCGCACGTAGTGGGTGTTGGTGTATGCGGATTCGAAGCCGGACACCTCCCAGGTGCCACCAGGCCGCTGCGGGGGAGATGGAAAGGGACCTACAGGCCGAGCGCCAGGCAGAGAAAGGAGCCGTGGGTGGGGTGGGGGGCACCCAGAAGGAGGGGACAGCGGCTGGGGCGGGGGCAGGAAGCCCCGGAGGGCCCAAAGAACTTGGCGTGCGGCGGCCCCGGCGCGGGGACAACCGTTCCGCCAGCGCTCGGGCTCCGCTCATAGTGGGGACCCGGCCGACGGGCGCAGTAGGCCCCGGCGGACCCCGCGCCCCATTCGCGGGAGCCCCAGGCCCAGTGGTCCGGTCCGGACCCCGGAACCCCTCCCCAAGGCCTGCGGCGCCGTGTGCCGGGCCCGGGCCGCCCGGGGCCCCAGGCCGCGAGTCCGTGCGCGCGCGGGTCGCCCTTACCGGAGCCGCGACCGCCTCGGCCATGGCCCTGCGCTGTCCCGCCCGGGCCCGGAGGAAGTCGTCGCCGCCGCCGCGCGGCACCACGCAGGCCCGGCCGCCCGGTGCTCTCCGCAGGCGGCGCCTGCCTGGCCTTGCCTCTGTCGCCGCTCCTCGCTGGCTGCCCCTGCGCCGCGCCGCGCTGCCCGCAGTCGCGCCGCCTCCGTCAGCGCCCGGCCGGTCCACACTGCATCCTGGGAGCCGGCGCCGCGGCCCGGCCGACGAAGGCCCGTGAGGCTTCCTGGAGGCAGCGCGGCCGCACAGCCCCACCTGCAGCCCGAGAGGCGAACGGCAGGCGCGGCGCCCGCCTGCCCGCGGCCCCGCCCCGCCCCGCCCCGCCCAGCCCCGCCCGCGGGGCCCGACGGGAGGACCTAGCGACCCTGGCCGACCCCGCGACCCCGGCCGGACTGCGGAGCGCGGGGGGAGTCACTGCACTGGCCCCGCGGCCCAGCCCGAGAATTCGGTTACCGAAAGGGTCCCCCTCGTGGGACCCGCCTGGCCGCGCCCGCGGGCGAGCACGGGCTTCCGGGCAGGGCGGCCCCCTCGGCCCGGGAGGCCCGGCTCCCCTTACCCCGCCCCAGGGACACTTCTGCTGCCAGAGGTCCTGGGTCTGGAGGTTTGGGCTATTTGGGGGGAGACAGATGTAGCTCATGCCCATCTGTGTTTGAAATGGAATAAATACTTTCAACAGCAGGAATATAGTTCGGTAAACCCCGGTAGGCAGCCACCTAGCATTTTCTGTAATGGGTTTTTTACAGTAAATATTTTTCAGTGGCATGAGCAGTGGAACGCAATAGCATCATTTAAAATTATTTCGGTGAAGGTCTTGGTAGGGACAGATGTTCATGATGTTATAAGAGAAAAAGCCTTATATGTCCGGGACGATCCTGTCTTTGTTTTAAAAATAACATTTTAAAACAATATAGGACATATGTAGCGTTATATACTGTGTACATGTGTAATTATAGTTTTGAAAAGTTTGGAAGCATATATATCAATATGGCCTCAGTAGCTTTCTTTTAATAGATCACAGGCCGTTTTTATGTCTTTTCTGATTTTTTCCAATTCATGTTTTTGTTTTTCCATAACAAGGATAGTATTTTTAAACAAGGAGAGAAAAATAAAAATTTAAATGTTCTTAAAGAGGCCAACCAGAGCAGGGGAAGGAGGGCGTCTTGGACGGGCCCCTACGTAGTTTCAGAGGCGCATTGCCTTTCAGGAACACGACTTGCTCATCTGTGTATTCCCCAAGACTAACTAGCCAACTGCCTAGTACACACTGATAAGAAAATATGTGAGAGATCTGTAATCGTTTTCAAAGAAGGCAGACCTTACAGAACAGATAAAATTTGAGCTGGATCTTGAAGAATTGGCAGAGAGCATTTCAGACCACAGGGTGGTAGTAGAGGTGTGAGCTGGATGACAGCCTAAAAAAAAATTGAGGCAGGAAGATATACAGCATTTTAGGCCCGGACGCGGTGGCTCACGCCTGTAATTCTAACACGTTGGGAGGCCAAGGTGGGCGGATTGCCTGAGCTCAGGAGTTTGAGACCATCCTGGGCAACAGGGCGAAACCCTGTCTCTACTAAAAATAGAAAAAATTAGCAAGGCGTGGTGGCACGCACCTGTAATCCCAACTACTGGGGAGGCTGACGAACGAGAATCGCTTGAACCCGGGAGGCAGAGGTTGCAGTGAGCGGAGATCACACCACTGCACTCCAGCCTGGGCGACAGAGCAAGACACTGTCTTGAAAAAAAGAAAAGAAAAGAAAAAAAAAAAGAATTCCAGGACAGCCCTAAGGCATTGGGTCAAATGGACCCAACTGTTTTATTCTGTTGCAGAGTGCACCTGCAATAGAAATACAGTGATTAGAAATAAGAGACAGGACATTTTTAGTGTGCAATTTAAAAAGTCCACTTTTGACAGCCTGAGTCGGATATGCCAGGGCCATCTCTAGGTAGTAATTTCCAAGCCTGACTCTCAGAGCAGCTGCATTAGTCTCTGGGGAAGCTTGTGAAGGATATGGATTTCTGGATCCCATCTCATATCTACTGAATCAGAATGTCTTTGGAATGGGTCCTGAGTATTGTGGAGAAAACTTATTTTAAAAGAAGGTCTCTTTTTAACAAGTTCCTTGTAGGGGTCGAGGTAAGGGTGAAAGTGGGGCTCTGCGGACAGCCAAGTTAGGGTAATGATGACTTGCTCTGTCCTCCACTGAAGACAGGGATCTATTGCAAAGCATTTCTGGTGCTGGTCTTCCTGCCTCTATTTGCAAAAAGAATGAAGATAAACCTCCTTGGATTGATAAATGAGGCTTCCAAAGCCTTTCGCTCCATTTTGGACACAGGTGTCAAAAGCTGGCATGAGAGTTTCCACTCCTGTGCCTTTCCTCATGCTTTTCCCCTCTCCTCTTGCCCACCCAAAGTTCTCACACCTTTTCCAGACCAGCATATGCCCTAATTCTTCCAATTAAGTCTCTCCATGCTAATCATGCCTGCAGCAAACTACTCTAATAATTTTTATTATCGGTGCCATTGTTTTGGCATTGAGAAAAAAATTACAATACAAGCGAATAGTGTCCTGACTCACCTCTTGAATTATAAGTTCCCTGAGAGCAGGGACTATATCTTATTTCTCTTGTCTTTCCTGCAGTGCTTAATACCGGGCAGGTTTAGGCAATATAAAGTAATTATTTAGTACAAGTCTTCATTGATTGCTCTGTGTGGTGTGATAAACTGTGGTCCAGAGCATCATCCCCCTCCTCTGCTCTAATACTTCTGCAGCCCCTACAGACTCCACCTTCCTGCTGAGTAGTCCCAGAAAAAAAATCGTAAAGCATCTTCAACACACCCAGAAGGAGCCTGGAAGGGCTGGAGAATATGAGACCACATGTCAACTCAGGGCATCAGGGAGGCAGGAAGTGTGTGGTTCAGACTGCGTGCAGACTGTGTAGATGTAGGGGCTACCGATCCACGCACCCCTGTGAGTGCTTCCTATACTTCAGCAGGTACAGCAGAACAGATGGGCCTCTACTTTTCCAGCTGCTCCCTTACGCCTGAACTTTTCCCCTGGGACCAGGCACACAGCCTGAAAGTTCAGGCTTGGAGTTTTCAAAAAGATTGTGGTAATCGTTGCTGTCCACTAAATATTTTTAGCTGGATTCCCTTGAGGAACATGGCTGGATGGCACTTCCTGGTTTCTTCTGGCTGGTTTGGACCATGTGACAAGTTCTGGCTGATGTTTTTTCTTTCCCTCTACTATGGTAACCCAGCAATATTTGAGGAGATGGGTGCTGTATTTGCCTGCATCCTGGACGCAGGGGACATTGAGTGGAATCCCCAGCTGCCCATGATGAGCTCCTTACAGCATGAACATGAAACTTTTTGTTGTAACATAGTTTGGGGGTTGCTTGTTTCACAGCTTGACCTAGACTATCCTGACAGATACAAAGGCATGGTGAAAGTTGGCCAGGCGTTGCAGCAGGCATCCTTGGGCTCCAGGTGGTATCTGCTCGAGCCAAACTTCACTTACATTGTCTGAGTGCTCTCACCTTAAGCATTACCCTGCAGCGGTTAGATGTGGTGAAGTGCTGGAGAACTTGCAGCTGGCCCTGGAGTCTCTCCCGTGGAGCCAGTGCCAAGTTCCTGCCTCGAATCCCTCAGTGAAATTTGCAGATTGGGATGGGCAGGGCCATGGCTCTGAGAAGCTACCTCCTTTCCTTCTTCTGCTGGGAGCTGGGAGACTCACAGTCCTCTGGGGTTGGCTGGCTGGAGGCCAGCGCCTCAAAAATATTCTATACCAGAGCCCTTGAGTACAGAGAAAAGTATGTCCTGCGGGTCTGGACGCTGCCTGAAATGGCCCTCAGTGAGCCAGAAGTTGTGATGAATTGTCATACTTTAACAGTCCATGTAAATCGTGTCTCCCTTATAAAACTTCTGTGCTTGTTTTAATTTTAAAAGATTATTTTGATTTATCGACCACAGTAAAAATTTTATTTGATGTTTCAAGACCCCTCTCTTGCTCCTGAAATGGGAACAATTCCTTCATCCCCCTCTCAGGGTGTGAGATGGGGGCTGTGGCTCACGTCGTTGGTGCCCCGCTGCTCAAACCTCTAGCGGGAGTAGCAGGCAGGTTGTGGGGCTCCAACCCCACAGCAGCATCTAGTGTAGAGTGTTTACAGCTCCTGAAGTCCCAGTGGCTGTGTGTTACAGTGCGCTCTTTCAGTTTAGCCGTCCACAGGCAGCTTATGTTAATCAGCTCGATTAGACCCTCTGCCTTATCACAAGGACAGAGGGCTTTCTGTATCCTGGAGTTCTTGCCTTAGCATGCCAGAAAAATTAGATCATGCGTGGGCTTGGGGATGGGTGCAAGGTTTTTTGTTAAGTGGTGATAGCTCTCAGTGAGGTGGATGGAGAGGCCAGAAAGAGGATGGAGTGGGAAGGTGGACTTTCCCTTGAGTCGGGCCGCCCAGTGGACAGGCCCTCCTCCGACTGGCCTCAGCTGAACTCTGTGTCGTCCCGTCACAGATGGCCTGCCAGTGTCTGCTGGTGTCTGCCAGCGTGTTCTTCTGCTGTTGAGTTCCTCTTGATGTCCAATTGCTTGTGTCTGTGCCTACTAGGGTCTGAGGGTTTTTATAGGCACAGGATGGGGGGTGTGACAGGCCAGGATGGTCTTGGAAATGCAACATTTGGGCACAGAAACAGACATACCTGTTCTCACCTAGGTCAGTGGGCACAGGCCTGAGGGTAGAGCCTTTGCCAGGGACCCTGCCTTTCTCTACCCAGCACTTTCCTGTCTCCCTCCTGTATCACTCCCACATCCCTCCCCACTCTGGACCTCCCTTTCAGGGAGTCCGTGCCTCCGTCAGAGAAGCACAGCTCCAGGCATCTCAGGTATTGCTGAGTTTCCACCCTGATGGCATCACCCTCTGCCAACCTAGAGGTAAGATCCTGATGTGGCATTAGAAAGCCAGGGGCAAGGTGAGCAAGTGGCAAATGTGTGGAGGAAGTTTCAGTTCCCTGGCATCCATGATTGCCTTTTAAGTTTTCTAGAAACTTCCATAGCCTCAGTTATTCTGATATGGTGATGTTAAAACCTGCCTACACCAAGGGTGTTTATGACTGACAACAACTTAGAGAGTGACCCATCCCAGGGCCCTGGCTCTTCTCTGGGGTCAGAGCTTTGAGCGACAGGAATGAACAACAGGGCATTCCAGACTCCCTCAGCAGAGTGCAAGTCTCTGCACCTGAGTTCTCCAGGGCAGGATTGAGGTCACCTTGCACCGGTGGAGATGAGGTGGATGGTAAAAGAATATAGGAGGCCCTTACTTTAAGCAAACTCCAAATATGGAAATATGGAAAAATCCAGACATATGAAACAAGCACCAGAGTTTTGTTTTTAGATCCATTTAAAATTTTTAATAACTAAAGTTATTGAATTTTCCCGTAACTAAAATCTCCACAGCTTTTGAAAATAGTGTTCTAGGTACAAAAATTGGATTTCTCGAGGAGCACTTACTGTGCAGAACATGGCCCACCCCAGAAATATTATTAATTATGATAGAAACAAGCTTATTACTCAGATGCTGACTCATATTTACAAGAGATTTTGAAGTTTTATAAGGGCTGACCTTCGAGTCATCAATTTTTGACGATCTCACAATAGTCCCTCATGGCTTTTAGAGTGGGGGAAGCCTGTCACATCAAAGGCTAGCCAGATGAAATGAAGAATATTTTATAAGGACACTGAGTCCTTTTGAGCTTGGCTAGGGACAAAACCCACTCAGCAGAAATTAGTCAACAAGTCTATACTGAGTATTTACTGGGTCCTCAGTCAGATTATATACATGAAATGTATATAATCAAGGTGACAGTATTTTCGAAACAGAAAACTCAGGGTTTTTAGTATAACAAATGATATTTATGTCATTTATTTGTGCTAAGAGATAGTCTGGGAGATGCAATTTGGACCTTAAATATAGAAAAATATGGGCCAATTTATGCATTCATTTGAATAAAAAAGAATATGTGAAATTATGATTGTCCTGGGAAAACAAGTATGCATGGTCATTTGTTCAACAAAAACTGCCCAGGGTTCAGCACAAAGATGAAAGCTGCAGTCCTTGCCTCAAAGAGCTCACTGTCTAGTTGGAGATGGATGTGCAAATCAACAACAATAAGGGGATAGATGTGAAAACAAATTCCAGGAGAGTGAATAAGGAGTGCTAAGTCTTGCCTGGGAGTCAGGGATCACTTCTCAAAGCAGGTAACTTGACCTGAACAGAGAAGAATCAGTAGAAGTTTGCTAAGCAAGCGTGGGTCAAGGAATATTCCAGACAGGAAATAGAATGTCTGAAATATGGGGGAATGGGACAATGCATAGAGAATGACAAGAAAATTCAGTATGGTTAGAATGGTGGGTGGCCATGGGATGGGGTGAGGGATGAGAGGCAAGAAATAAGACTGAGGTGAGATCATAAGTAGTTCTGTATACCATGTTCATAATTTATTGTAATTTTTACTATTTTTTTGAAACAGGGTCTCACTGTCTCCTGGGCTGCAGTACAGTGGCATGATCTCGGCTCACTGCAGCCTCAACCTTCTGGGTTCAAGCAATCCTCCTGCCTCAGCCTCCCGAGTAGCTGGGACCACAGGTATACGCCACCACACCTGGCTAATTTTGTTTGTTGGTGGAGATGGGTTTTTGCCATGTTGCCCAGGCTGGTCTTGAACTCCCGAGCTCGAGCAATCCACCTGCCTTCGCCTTCCAAAGTGCTAGGATTACAGGCGTGAACCACTGTGCCCGGCCTCATGTACATAATTTAGATGCTATTATCTAAGACAAGTGCTATCAAATCATTTTAGCTCCAAGCCCCTTTCTTCAAATAAAAATCTGAGAAGTACAATATAGAAATCGGATCAATGAGAAAGTGCCCAGTGGGAGTCTCTCTCCTCTCTCTCTCTCTCTCTCTCTGTGTGTGTGTGTGTGTGTGTGAGAAGGAGGAGTCCACAAGCCCCCTGGCAGCTTCACCATTTCCACATCCCTACTGGAAGTTCTAGAAGAATTTCCACAGAACACACTTTGGACCCACTGATTTAGGAATTGGAGAGTAGCTGATAAATTCTGAGGAGGGAGAATTAGGTATTTTGAAAGATTACTCTTGAGGTTTTATGACTGGTTGCTGTAAAAGGAGGGTGGCTCATGCCAAGAGATAAGCACAAAAGTTCAGGTGAGATAACTAGAGGACAAACTGGAGCTCTCATTGTTGAGAAAAGAGGCCCTGATAAACACACCACCCTTTCAGCTTTGACCCTTGCAGGGCTAGATCAGCTTCATAAGAATTCACATCCAATTTGGAATCATATCATTCCCAGATTGATCTATGATAATCTGCTGCTACTCTAACTGCCTGACAGGAGGAAAAGCAAATTTCTCTGAAAGAAGATAACATCTTGTACAACCTCAAAATATTACATTTTCAAATATAGTATCTGTCACTCAATCAAAGACAACCAAACATGCAAATAGATAAAATTGAATGAGAATCAAGAGAAACACAGACAATAGATACAAACTCATGAGAAAGCCACATAGTAAAGTTACCAGACATAGACTTTAGGTTAACTGTTATTTATAAGTTTAAATGTGATTAATAAATGACAGAATGGGTAATTTCAATGGAGAATTAGATATGATAAAAAGAATCAAACAGTAATTCTATAATGTAAATAAATAACTTAGTAGATGAGTTTAACAGCACAGTGGGCACAGCTGAAGCAAGAATTAGTAATACAGAGTACAGGTCAGGAGAAAATATCCAGACTGATGCACAGAGAGACAAATAGTGAAAAATATATAAAATCTAAAAGAGAATACAGGACATGGAGAAATGGCCTAACATATGTATAATCAGAAACCCAAAAAGACAGGAGAAAGAGAAAAGAGGTAGGAGTAATACATAAAGAGATACTGACCAATAATTTTTCAAAACAAATGAAATGAGACAAGTGCAACTTGCATGAGTTACAAATTCCAATTAGAATAAATAAAAAGGGGACAATGTAAACTGACAAACATACTATGGTTTATTTATCACGGGAACTCTCTGTACCTTCTTCTTCTTCTTTTTTTTTTTTTTTGAGACGGAGGCTTGCTCTGTTGCCCAGGCTGGAGTGCAGTGGCCGGATCTCAGCTCACTGCAAGCTCCGCCTCCCAGGTCCACGCCATTCTCCTGCCTCAGCCTCCTGAGTAGCTGGGACTACAGGCACCCGCCACCTCGCCCGGCTAGTTTTTTTGTATTTTTTAGTAGAGATGGGGTTTCACCGTGTTAGCCAGGATGGTCTCAATCTCCTGACCTCGTGATCCACCCGTCTCGGCCTCCCAAAGTGCTGGGATTACAGGCTTGAGCCACCGCGCCTGGCCCTCTGTACCTTCTTCTTAATTTTGCTGTTAACCTAAAACTGTTATTAAAAATAAAGTCTATTTAAAAAAAAAAACAACCCTCACTTACAAAAAAGGAAACTAGGCCTAGACTCACAGACAAATAACTGAAAACCGAAGGACAAAAGGAAATATTATATGTAGCCAGATAAAAAGGACATATTCATTTCAAAATAACATAAAATAAGACCTATCACTAACTTTCAACAGAAAAAATGGAAGCCAAAGGACAACAGAATGACACTTTGAAAGGACTGAAAGAAAATAACTGACAACCTACAATTCTATACTCAACAAAAGTATCCTTCAAACACAAACATAAAATAAAGACACTTCCAAAAAGCAAATACAGATAATTTGTTAGCAGCATATCCTTACTAAAGAAAATAAAGAGGGGGAGTTTTTAAGGCAAAAGAAAGATGAGTCAGATGAAAGAATGTGTAAATGCAGAAAGGAATGAAGAACAACAAAAAAAGTAAATATCCATGTAAGTCTGCATTAATTTCAACTACGTAAAGCAACAAATAATAATAATAATAATGTGTCTCATCTTTAAATTATATGTAGGGTTTTTCAAAATGTGATAATAATAGAAAAGGCAAGATAGAGAGTAAATTGACTTAAAATGTTATAACATCCTATGTTGTCTGAGAAGCGTTAAGAGTAGTAACTTAAATAAGATTTTAATAAGTCATGGCTGTGTATTGTAACATCTAAAACACTGAAGGAATAGTAAAAGAATGTATAACTTAATTAGTTTCCTAGGGACACTATAACAGATTACCACAAACTGGGTGGCTTAAAACAACAGAAATTTATTCTCTTGTGGCTCAGGAGGTCCGAAGACCAAAATTAGGGCATTTTGGGGGCAGGGCCATGCTCCCATCAAAGGTTCTGGAGAGGGTGCTTCCTTGTCTTTTCCTGCTTCTGGTGACTTCTGGCATTCCTTGGCTTGTGGCTGCATCTCTCCAGTCCCTGCCTTTGTCTTCACATGGCCTTACCTATGTGTCTGTGCAGTCTGTGTGTCCTTTTCTGTCTCTTATAAGGGCATTATCATCATTGGACTTACAGCCCACTCTAAGCTCTACTTTAATTACATCTATAAAAACTGTATTTCCAAATAAGGTAACATTCTGAGGTTCTGGATGGACATGAATTTTGCGGGAACACTATTTAGCTCACTACGATAACTAGCAAAAAAGGATTTTAAAAGGTAGAGAAAAGGGAATATAGAAGAGTTGACACAATGAAAAAACAAATAATAACAGATATAAAAGCAAATATATCAGTAATTAAGTGAAATGAAGTAATTAAAAAACAAAAATTTCTAAAATTAGAATTAATGTAATCTCCAAACAATGAAATTATAAGAGACATACTTTGAAGGTGAAGATATGTAACATAAAATAACAGGGAAAATATGTACCATGCAAACCTAACAAAAAGAAAGTAGGTAAAGTTATAGTCCACAAATTATATTTTAAACAAGAAGTATTCCTATAGCTAGAGATATTTCATAATGATACCAAGGTCAACTCATCAGAAACATTAAAACAAATTAAAATTTTTTGTTTTTTTTTTTTTGTTTTTTTTTTGAGACGGAGTCTCGCTCTGTCGCCCAGGCTGGAGTGCAGTGGCCGGATCTCAGCTCACTGCAAGCTCCACCTCCCGGGTTCACGCCATTCTCCTGCCTCAGCCTCCCGAGTAGCTGGGACTACAGGTGCCCACAACCGCGCCCGGCTAATTTTTTGTATTTTTAGTAGAGACGGGGTTTCACCGTGGTCTCGATCTCCTGACCTTGTGATCCGCCCGCCTCGGCCTCCCAAAGTGCTGGGATTACAGGCGTGAGCCACCGCGCCCGGCTAAAACAAATTAAAATTTTAACGCACAGAATATCACAGTCTCAAAATAGATAAAGCAACAATTAAGAGAACTAAAAGAAAAAGTGTTTAAATATATAATCATAGTGGGTGATTTTATTTTATTTTATTTTATTTGTTTTAAACTTAAACATTCAAAGCCAATTGTTCTGAAGAGTGGGTGATTTTAATAACCTGTTTCCATAACTGATAGAAAAAGTGGGGAAAATTAGAAAACATGGGGGGCCTGAAAAATCTCAATTAATAATTTTTTTCTAAGCTGGGCACAGTGATGCATACCTGTAGTCCAGCTATTTCAGAGGCTGAGGTAGGAGGATCACTTGAGCTTAGGAGCCTGAGAACAGCCTGGGCAACATAGCAAGACCCTGTCTCAAATAAAAAATTTTGATCTACTTTACAAGTATAGAACAGTATGCAACAATTGAAGAATAAACTTTCATTTAAGTGCACACGTAAAATTTACCAAAATTGACCACGTGTTAGGTCATCAAGCAAGCTTCAACAAATTTTGGAAGACTGAACTAATAAACTATATTCTTGGCCACAGTAGAATAAGCTTGAAATCCATAACAAAAAAATAATGAGATAATCCTCAAATGTTTGGAAATCAGACAATACACTTCTAAATAACTCATAGAAATTAGAAAATACTTTGAAGAGAATGATAAAATGAAAATAGAACATATGTAAAGTTTGCATGTTACAACTCAAGCTGTGCTTAGAGGGAAATTTAAATCCTTAAATTCACATATTAGAAAGAAAGGTTAAAAAACCGTATAAGTAGCCATACCACACAATTAGAAAAAGAAACAAATTAAACCTGAACAATGTAGAAGAAATGAGATAATAAAGACAAAAACAGAGTGACATCACCAAGACGGCAGAACAGAAGGTAATCCACTCACATCCCCCCACAACAAAAACAACAACAATTCTACATGCATCAACAGTCAGAAATCGGTCTGTGGGAGCCTCAGGATTCAGGTAGGTGTTTGTGAAACCTCGGTGGAGTCCAAGACCTTGGAGGGCCATTTTGAGAGTGCAGACTAACACCTAGATGGCTGATTCATCAAACTTGCTCCTAGGTTCAAGCTCCGAAATGACCGTCCTCCCAGGTCCCGGCTACAGCTCCATTTGGCTTTGAGCCTGTAACAGAAACCATCTGCCAAGGGGGCAAGGAGGAACTGCATACACTACTGCCTTGGTGGAAAAGCTCATCTGCCCACTGACATTGGTCACAGTAGTGAACCTGAAAGTTGCCCTGTAACTCAACTACAGCTCCCCTTAGCTAAGATCCCAGCTCAGGGCTGCTCACACGAGGACCTGGAGGGAGACTTGCCCATATCTCACAACTCAGGAGTCTGGGCCTCCTTGTTGGGCTTGCCAACCTCCATCTTACCGCAGATCCCAAGGGGATACAGCTTCAGCTCTGGCCCCTCCTGCTGCAATCAGAGAATGATCCTCTCTGTGCTTAGGTCTGCTGGGAAACCTGTACTTGTCTGGGCCAATGAGACAGGCTCTCCAGCCTCTGTCTCACAGCACATCCCAAGGGGGCCCAGTCCTAGCCCCAGCAACTCCTGCTGCAATCAAGGAACTATCTTGTCTGTGCAGGGACTTTGCCAGGACACACATACTCCTCTAAGCCAGTGAAGGTGGGCTCTCCAGCTTTTGCCCTACAACAGATCCTGAGGGGGCCTGGTCTCATCTCTATCCCCTCCTGCTGCAGTTGAGAAACTATCCTGTCTATGCAGGGACCTGCCGGGAGATGCCTGCCTTTATGAGCCAATGTGATAGCCTCTGTTCCACTGCAGATACAAGGAGAACAAGTCTCAGCTCTGGTCCCTCCTGTTGTAGTCAAGGAATAACCGTGCTTGTGCAGGGACCTGCTGGGTGATGCATGTTCATCTGAGCCAATGAGACAGGCCAACTAGCCTGTGTCCCACAGCAGATCCTGAGCTGGGGGCAGTCTCAACTTCAGCCCATCTATTTTTGGGGACCCATCCTGCCCATGCAGAGGCCCACTGGGAAGTGTGCCCATCTGGGCCACCAGGACATTCTTGTGGAATCCGGTTCCTGGCCAGCATTCCAGGAATGCTGGATCTTACCCAGGTTTATCAGACCTGGAAAGCCACATCAACCTAGACGTCCTTGTGAGACTTGTGGTAAGCCTGAGTTTAGAGTATCCTCTGTTGCTGAGATGGCTGCAGGTGGTCACAGTCTAAGGAAACTCAACAGTTAGTTCTTAGAATCCCTGGAAGACCTTCTGAAGGACAGGCACAAACAAAGCCAGACTCTAAAGGCTAAAATAAATACCTAACCCCTCAATCCAAAGACATTGTCACACATGCACAAGCATCAGGAACATTTAGGGAAATATGACCTTACTAACATACAAAATAAGGTGCCAGAGACTGACCTAAAGTCATGGAGATGTGTAATCTCTCAGCCAAAGAATTTAAAACAGCTATTTAGGCCAGGCGCAGTGGCTCACGTCTGTAATCCCAGCACTTTGGGAGGCCGAGGTGGGCGGATCACGAGGTCAGGAATTTGAGACCAGCCTGGCCAACATAATGAAACCCCATCTCTACTAACAATACAAAAATTAGCCAGGCATGGTGGTGTGTGCCTGTAGTCACAGCTACTTGGGAGGCTGAGGCAGGAGAATTGCTTGAACCCAGAAGCAGAGGTTGCAATGAGCCAAGATTGCACCACAGCACTCCAGCTTGGGCGACAGAGTGAGACTTCAAACAAAACAAACAAAACAAACAAATAAAAACCCCCCAGCTATTTAAAAGAAGCTCAATGAACTTGAAGAAAGCACATAGAGCCAATTCAGAAATTTATCAGAGATTGAAATAATTTTTAAAAATCAAACAGAAATCCTGGAGCTGAAAAATACAGTGAATAAAATGAAAAATGCAATAGAGATCATCAATAACAGAATTGATCAAACTGAAGAAAGAATCAAGTTGAAAGATCGACTATTTGAAAGTACACATCAGAGGAGCAAAAAGTTTGAAAAAATGAAGAAAGCTGACAGGTCCTATGGGACAACATCAAAAGAGTATGCATTCAGGTTGTCAAAGCTAAGGAGGAAACTGAGAAAGACAAAGGTGTAGAAAGCTTATTCAAAGAAATAACAGAAAACTTTCCAAACCTGGAGAATGATATAAATACTCAGGTACAGTAAGGTCAAAGGTCACCAGTGAGATTCAACCCAAATAAGAATATCCTAAGACACGTTATAATCAAACTCTCAAAGGTCAAAGACAAAGAGAAGATCCTGAAAGTAGTGAGAGAAAAGAAGCAAGTAACATGTAAGGGAGATCCAATATGCATGGAAGCACACTTCTCAGCAGAAAACTTACAGGCCAGAAAGGGGTGGAATGATATATTCAGAATGCTGAAGAAAAAAGGCTGTAAACTAAGAATATTATATCCAGGAATACTATCCTTTAGAAATGAAGAAGAGAGAAATACTTTCCCAGACAAACAAAAGCTGAGGAAATTTATCATTACCAGAACTGTCCTGTAAAAAATGCTAAAGGAAGTTCTTCAAACTGAAAGGAAAGGATGCTAATGTAATTGTTACACTGATATTGTAATTGTGGTGTATAAACCATTTATATCCTTACTAAGTAGAATAAAAGACAAAACTATTAAAAACGATAATTACTAGGTTGGGTATGGTGGCTCATGCCTGTAATCCCAGCATTTTGGGAAGATGAGGTGTGCAGATCACCTGAGGTCAGGAGTTTGAGACCAGCCTGGCCAACATGGTGAAACTTGTCTCTACTAAAAATACAAAAATTAGCCAGGCATGGTGGCAGGTGGCTGTAATCTCAGCTACTCAGGATGAAGCAGGAGAATCACTTGAACCCGGGAGGCAGAGGTTGCAGTGAGCCGAGATTGTACCACTGTACTCCAACCTGGGCAACAGAGTGAGACTCTGTCTCAAAAAAAAAAAAAAAAAGATACCTACTACAGGTTGTTTAGAAATAGGCAATAGGAAAGGGCAAATTGTGACATCACAAATTCAAAATGTGGGGCAAGAAGGGAGAGAGTTAATGTGTATAGTTTTTTGTTTGTTTGTTTTTGTTTTTGATAAAAGCTAAGTTGGTATTTCATGTAGTTTGGCTCTATGTCCCCACCCAAATCTCACCTTGAATTGTAATCCCCGTAATACCCACATCAAGGGTGGGACCCAGTCAGAGGTAATTGAGTCATGGGGGCAGTTTCTCCTATGCTGTTCTCATAATAATGACTGAGTCTCACAAGATCTGATGGTTTTATAAGCATCTGGCATTTCCCCTGCTAGCACTCATTCTCTCTTCTGCCATCCTGTGAAGAAGTGTCTTTCTCCACAATTGTGAGTTGCCCAAGGCCTCCTCAGAGGTGCAGAGCTGTGAGTCAATTAAACCTCTTTTCTTTATAAATTACCCAGTCTTGGGTAGAATGAACTAACAGAGTATTAGTTACTTTTTTCACTAAAAAAAAAAGTCTTTATTGAGATTAAATTCACATACTCTACAATTCACTCACTTATAGTCACAGACTTGTGCATCTATCACCACAATCAACTTTAGACCATTTTTATTACTCCCCAAAGTAACCCATACCTTGTAGCCATCACCGTATGTTATCCAAATCCCTCAGTCCTACACAATCACCAGTCTACTTTCTATCTCCATAGATTTGACTATTTGGAACATTTTCTATAAAAGAAATTATGTAATATGCGGTCCTTTGTGAATGGCTTCTTTTACTTAGCATAATTTTCAAGGTTTGTGTCATTCATTTTTTCAGATTTCCAAATTCTCTCCTGGATCAAGTTAGAGCACCAGAAGTCTACATACTAGGATGATAATAGTTTATCTCAGATGTTTTATTTATTTGCTTTTTTATTTTTATTTTTAAAATTTTTAAATTTTTATATTTCGATAGGTTTTGGGGAAAATAGGTGGTGTTTGGTTACATGAATAAGATCGTTAGTGGTGATTTCTGTTTTTAGTGTACCCATCACCTGAACAATGTACACTGTACCCAGTGTGTAGCTTTTTATCCATCACCACCTGCCACCCTTCCCCCAAGTCCCCAAAGTCCAGTGTTTCAGTCTTATGCTTTTGTGTCCTAATAACTTAGCTCCCACATATGAGTGAGAACATATGATGTTTGGTTTTCCATTCCTGAATTGCTTCACTTAGAATAATAGTCTCCAATTCTATCCAGGTTGCTGCCATTAGTTTTTCCTTTTTTTTTTGGCTGAGTAGTATTCTCTGGTATATATATGCCACATTTTCTTTATCTACTTGTGGATTGATGGACATCTGGGCTGATTCCATATTTTTGAAATCGCAAATTGTGCTGCTATAAACATGTGTGTGCAAGTATTTTTTCTTGTATAATGACTTCTTTTCCTGTGGGTAGATACCTAGTAGTGGGATTGCTGGATCAAACAGTAGATCTACTTTTAGTTCTTTAAGGAATCTTCACACTGCTTTCCATAGTGGTTGCACTAGTTTACATTCCCACCAACAGTGTAAAAGTGTTCCCTTTTCACTGCATTCATGCCAACATCTATTTTTAAATTTTTGTGATTGCGGCCATTCTTGCAGGAGTGAGGTGGTATCACATTGTGGTTTTGATTTGCATTTCCCTGATAATTAATGATGTTGAACATTTTTCCATATGCTCATTGGTCATTTGCATAACTTCTTTTGAAAATTGTGTATTCAGTCCTTAGCCCATTTTCTGATGGGATTATTTGTTTTTTCTTGCTGATTTGTTTGAGTTCTTTGTAGATTCTGGATATAGCCCTTTGTCATATGTGTAGATTGTGAAGATTTTTTTCCCATTCTGTGGGTTCTCTGTTAACTCTGCTGATTATTTCTTTTGCTGCGCAGAAGCTTTTTAGTTTAATTAAGTCCTATCTATTTATCTTTGTTTTTGTTGCGTTTGCTTTTGGGTTGTTTGTCATGAAGTCTTTGCCTAAGCCAATGTGTAGAAGGGCTTTTCCAATGTCATCTTCTAGAATTTTTATGGTTTCAGGTCTTAGATTTAAGTCTTTGATCCATCTTGGGTTGATTTTTTTATAAGGTGAGAGATGAGGATCCAGTTTCATTCTTCTACATGTGGCTTGCCCATTATCCCAGCAGCATTTGTTGAATAGGGTGTCCTTTTTCCACTTTATGGTTTTGTTTGCTTTGTCGAAGATCAGTTGGCTGTGAGTATTTGGCTTTATTTCTGGGTTCTCTATTCTGTTCCATTGGTCTATGTGCCTTTCTAGCAGTACCATGCTGTTTTGGTAAATGTGGCCTTATAGTATAGTTTGGAGTCAAGTAATGTGATGTCTCCAGGTTTGTTCCTTTTGCTTAGTCTTACTTTGGCTATGTGGGCACTTTTTTGGGTCCATATGAATTTTAGGATTGTTTTTTCTAGTTCTGTGAAGTATGGTGGCAGTATTTTGATGGAATTGTGTTGAATTTTTATATTGCTTTTGGCAGTGTGGTTATTTTCACAATATTGATTCTACCCATCTATGAGAATGGGATGTGTTTCCATTTGTTTGTGTCATCTATTATTTCTTTCAGAAGTGTTTTGCAATCTTCCTTGTAGAGGTCTTTCACGTCCTTGGTTAGGCATATTTCTAAGTGTTTTATTTTATTTTTTTGCAGCTATTGTGAAAGGGGTGGAGTTCTTGATTTGTTTCTCAGCTTGGTCGCTGTTGGTGTATAGCAGAGCTACTGATTTGTGTACATTAATTTTGTATCCTGAAACTTTGCTGAATTCGCTTACCAGTTCTAGGAGCTTTTTGAACGAGTCTTTAGTGTTTTCTAGGTATACAAACATATCATTAGCAAACAGCAACAGTTTGACTTCTTCTTTACCAATTTGGATGACCTTTATTTCTTTCTCTTGTCTGATTGCTCTAGCTAGGACTTCTCAGTACTATGTTGAAGAAAATTGGTGAAAGTAGGCATCCTTGTCTTGTTCCAGTTATCAGGGGGAATGTTTTCAGATTTTCCCTGTTTAGTATAGTGTTAGCTGTGGGTTTGTCATAGATGGCTTTAATTACATTAAGATATGTCCCATCTATGCCAATTTAGCTGAGCATTTTATTCCTACAGGGATGCTGGATTTTATCAAATGCTTTTTTTTGGGGGAGGCATCTATTGAGATGATCATGTGATTTTTGTTTTTTATTCTGCTTATGTGGTATATCACATTTATTGACTTATGTATGTTAAACCATCCCTGCATCCCTGGTATGAAACCCACTTGGTCATGGTGGATTATCTTTTTGGTATGCTGTTGGATTTGGTTTGCTAGTATTTTGTTGAGGATTTTTGCATCTGTGTTCATTAGGGATATTGGTAGTTTCCTTTTCTTGTTATGTCCTTTCCTTGTTTTGGTATTAGGGTGATACTGACTTCATAGAATGATTTAGGGAGGAGTCCCTCATTCTCTATCTTTTGGAATAGTGTGAATAGGATTGGTACCAATTCTTCTTTGAATGTCTGATAGAATTCTGATGTGAATCCACCTGGTCCTGGACTTTTTTTTGTGTTGGCAATTTTTTTTTTTTTTTTTTTTTTTGAGACGGAGTCTCGCTCTGTCACCCGAGCTGGAGTCCAGTGGCGCAATCCTGGCTCACTGCAAGCTCCGCCTCCTGGGTTCATGCCATTCTCCTGCCCCAGCCTCCCAAGTAGCTGGTACTACAGGCGCCCGCCACCACGCCCGGCTCATTTTTTGTATTTTTAGTAGAGACGGGGTTTCACCGTGGTCTCGATCTCCTGACCTTGTGATCTCCCCGCCTCGGCCTCCCAAAGTGCTGGGATTACAGGCGTGAGCCACCGCGCCCGGCCGGCAATTTTTAAATTACCATTTCAATCTTGCTGCTTGTTATTGGTCTGCTCAGAGGTTCTATATCTTCCTGGTTTAATCTAGGAGGGTTGTTTCTTTCCAGGAATTTATCTGTCTCCTCAAGGTTTTCTAGATTATGCACGTAAAGGTGTTCATAGTAGCCTTGAATAATCCTTTGTATTTCTGTGCTATCAGTTATAATATCTCCCATTTTGTTTCTACTGAGCTTATTTGGATCTTCTTTTTCTTGGTTAATCTTGCTAATAAACTATCAATTTTATTTATCTTTTTGTTTCATTTATCTTTTGTGTTTTTGTTGTTGCTGTTGTTTCAATATCATTTAGTTCTGCTCTGGTATTTGTTATCTCTTTTCTTCTCCTGGGTTTGGGTTTGAATTGTTCTTGTTTCTCCAGTTCCATGAGGTGTGACCTTAGATGTCTACATGTGCTCCTTCAGACTTTTTGATGTAGGCATTTAATGCTATGAACTTTCCTCTTAGCATCATTTTTGCTGTATCCCAGAGGTTTCAATAGGTTGTGTTACTATTATCGTTCAGTTCAAAGAATGTTTACCTTTTCATCTTGATTTCATTGTTGACCCAACAAACATTCAGGTGCAGGTTATTTAATTTCCATGTTTTTGCATGGTTTTGAAGATTTCTTTTGGAGTTGATTTCCAATTTTATTCCACTGTAGTCTGAGAGAGTACTTGATATAATTTGAATTGTCTTAAATTTACTGAGACTTGTTTTGTGGCCTATAATGTGGTCTATCTTGGAGAATGTTCCATGTGGTGATGAAAAGAATGTATACTCTTTAGTTGTTGAGTAGAATGGTTTGTAAATATCTGTTAAATCCATTTATTGTAGGGTATAGTTAAAGTGCATTGTTTATTTGTTGATTTTCTGTTTTGATGACCTATGTAGTGCTGCCAGTGGTGTATCAAAGTCCTGCACTATTATTGTGTTGCTATCTATCTCACTTCTTAATCCAGTAGTAATAGCTTTATAAATTTGGGAGTGCCAGTGTTATGTGCATATATATTTAGAGTTTTGATATTTTCCTGTTGAATTAGTCCTTTTATCATTATATAATGCCCCTCTTTGTCTCTTTTAACTGCTGTTGCTTTAGAGTTTGTTTTGTCTGATATAAGAATAGTTGCTCTTGATTGCATTTGGTGTCCATTTGCACAGAATATCTTTTTCCACCCCTTTATCTTATGTGAGTTTTTATGTGTCAGGTGAGTCTCCTAAAGACAGCAAAAACTTGGGTGGTAGATTTTGATCAATTCTGCCATTCTGTATCTTTTAAGTGGAGCATGTTGGCTATTCACATTCAATGTTAGTATTGAGATGTGAGGTACTATTCTATTCATCGTGCTATTAGTTACCTTAATACCTTGTTAGGTTTTTAAAATTGTGCTATTGTTTTATAAGTCCTGTGAGATTTATGCTTTAAGAGGTTATATTTTGTGTATGTTGAGCATTTGTTTTAAGATTTAGAGCTACATTTAGCAGTTTTTCTAGTGCTGGCTTGGTAGTGGCAAATTCTCTCAGCAGTCACAGGCCTCACACTGCACCCTGCCCCCATGCAGCCTGCAGTCCTAAAGATCAGTCTCACTCCCACCGTGCCGCTCAACAGCACCAAGTCTATTTCAAGGCAGCCAGTGACCAGGGCTGAGAACTTTCCCCAGAACACAAGCCTCCCTGTTGAGAAAGCAAGCAGACTCATAGTTTTTTGGCATCTCAGGCACTGTGTCTGCGGCACTGATTCAGTTCCTTCAATGAACTTGTGGATTCTCTTGGCTTTCTTGGTATGTTTATGTGGTAGCTCTTGGAGCAAAAGTTCATGAGGTGATTCTCCACATGCTGCTCTATCCATCCGAGTGGGAGCTGCAAGCTAATCTCACCTCCTATCTGCCATCTTCAACCCCCATTCTGGTATTAGTTTTAAATAACTTGTTATAACTATGGAATTTTTTATAAGCCTCATTGTAATCACAAAACAAAAATGTATACTAGACACATTAAAAATAAAAAGCAGGCCTCTACCAATCATTTAACGAAGAACTAATACCAATTCTACTCAAACTATTTCAACAAATTTAAGAGGCAGGAATACTTCCAAACTCATTCTAGGAGGCCAGCATTATCCTGATACCAAAGCCAGACAAGGACACAACAACAGCAAAAGAAAACAATAGGCCAGTATCGCTGATAAATATAGATGCAAGAACACTCAACAAAATACTTGCAAATGGAATTCAACAACACATTTAAAAAAATCATTCACCAGGGATGCAAGAATGGTTCAACATATGTAAATGGATAAATGTAACACATTGCATTAACAAAACTAAGGACAAACCCATGTGATAATTTCAATAGATGCTGAAAAGCATTCAATAAAATTCAACATCTCTTCATGATAAAATCCTTCAACAAATTGGGTATAGAGGAACATACCTCAACATGATAAAGGCCATATATAACAAACACACAGCTAATGTCATACTTAGTACTGAAAAGTTGAGAGCCTTTCCACTAAGATCTGGGACAAGACAGAGATGCCCACTTTCTCTACTTCTATTGACCTTAGTACTGTAAGTCCTAGGCATAGCAAGTTAGAAGATAAAGAAAGAAAGGGCATCAAAACTGGAAAGGAAGAAGTCAAATTATCCTTCTTGAAGATAATAGGATCTTATATTTAGAAACACCTAAAGTCTCCACTAAAAACTCTTAAAACTGATGAACAAATTCAGTAAAGTTGCAAAATACAAAACCAACATACAAAAGTTAGGGATATTTTTATACACTAACAGTAAACAGTTTGAAAAATAAATCAAGAAAACAATCCCATTTACAACAGCTTACAAAAAATGATAAAATACTTGGAACTCAATTTAACCAAAGAAGTAAAAGATCTCAACAAGGAAAACTATAAAACACTGATGAAATAAATTGAACAGGACACCAAAAAATGAAAAGAAATCCCATACTCATGAATTAGAAGAATCAATATTGTTAAAATGTCCATGCTACCCAAAGCAATATACAGATTCAATGCAATCCCCATCAAAATACCAATGACATTTTCACATAAATAACAAAAATATCCTATAATTTGTGTGGAACCAAAAAAGATCCTGAACATGATACTGCCATAAAAACAGACATATAAACCAATGAAAAGAATAGAGAACCCATAAATAAATCCATGCACTTATAGCTAACTCATTTTAGACAAAGGCACCAAAACACACATTGAGGAAAGGACAGTCTCTTTAATACATGGTGCTGGGAAAACTGTATATATGTATGCAGAAGAACGAAACTATATTCCCATCTTTCACCATGTGCAAAAGTCAAATCAAAATGGATTAAATTCTTAAAGGTAAGACCAAAAACTATGAAACCACTGTAAGCAAACATTGGGGAAACACTACAAAGACATTGTTATGGGCAAAGATGTTTTTGGGTAAGACCTCAAAAACATGGGCAACAAAAGGAAAAATAAATAAATGGGATTACATCAAGCTAAAAAGCTTCTGCGCAGCAAAGGAAACAATCAACAAAGTGAAGAAACAGCATACAGAATAGGAAAAAGTATTTTCAAACTACCAATCTGACTCTCTCTCTCTCTCTCTCTATATATATATATGACTATATATATATATATGAACCTTAACTCAATAGCAAAAAAACCAAATGACCTAACTAAAAATCAAGCAAAAGACCTGAATAGACATTTCTTACAAGAAGACATACAAATGGTACAAATGGCCAAAGGTATATGAAAAACTGCTCAACATCACTAATGATTAGGAAAATGCAATTCAAAAGCACAAGAAAATATTATCTCACCACAGTTAAAATGGCTATGATAAAAAAGACAAAAGGGCCGGGTGCGGTGGTTCACGCCTGTAATCCCAGCACTTTGGGAGGCCGAGGTGGGTGGATCACGAGGTCAAGAGATCGAGACCATCCTGGCCAACATGGTGAAATCCTGTCACTACTGAAAATACAAAAATTAACTGGGCGTGGTGGCCTGTGCCTGAAGTCCCAGCTACTCGGGAGGCTGAGGCAGGAGAATCGCCTGAACCCGGCAGGTGGAGGTTGCAGTGAGCCGAGATCACACCACTGCACTCCAGTCTGGCCACAGAGCGAGACTCCGTCTCATAAAACAAAACAAAACAAAACAAAAATGCTGACAAGGATGTGGAGAAGGGGGAATCCTCATCCGCTGTTGGTAGGAGTGTGAAATCATATAGCCATTATGGAGAACAGTGTAGAGATTCCTCTAAAACTTACAAATTGAACTATCATATGATCCAGCAATCCCACTTCTGTATAAATATTCAAAAGCAGGGATATCAGTATATTGAAGAGATACCCACATTCTTCTCTTTATTGCAGCAAAATTCACAATAGCCAAGTCATGGAATCAACCTAAGTGGCTATTAACATATGAATGGATAAAGAAAATGTGGCCTATATACACAACATAATATTAATCAGCCATAAAAAAAATAAAATAAAATCCTATCATTTGCAGCAGGATGGATGGAACTGGAGGTCCTTATGCTAAGTGAAATAAGCCAGCACAGAAAGACAAATATTGCATATTCTGACTCATATGTGGGAGCTAAAATAGTGAATCTCATGGAGGTAGAGTGTAGGGTGGTGATGGCCAGAGGCTGGGGATGGATGAAGGAAGGGAAGGCTGAAGAGAAGTTTGTTAAGGAGTATAAAAATACACGTAGATCAAAAGAATAAGATCTAGTGTCTGATAGTACAATAGGGAAACTATAATTAACAATAATTATTATAGATTTCAAAATAGCTCTGAGAGAAGAATTATAATGGTCCCAAGATAAGTTTTTGAGGCGATGGATAGTGAAATTACCCAGGTTTGATCATTATACATTGTATATAGGTATCAAAATATCACATGTACCCAAAAATATGTACAACTATTATATATCAATAAAAAATATTAGAAAGTAAATAAATAATGAAGATAAGAACAGAAGCAACACATTTATAGATAGAATCAACAAAGCCAATGTTCATAAGTGAAAAAGACTAACAAAATTGGTAAGTCATTAGCAAGACTGATCAAGAGAGAAAAAAACAGGGCACATATAGCCAATATCAGTAATAATAAAATGGAAGAGCACTTCAGATCCTGGAGACAACAAAGAGATAAAAGAAGGATTTTATGAACAAGTTGATACCAATACATCTGAAAAAATAAATGTAATTTTCAAATTCCTAATAATATAATTTATTAAAACTGACCAAGAAGAAATAAAAAATTGAATTCACTTTTATCTTAAATAAGTTCTCTAACTAAAAGCCTTCCCAGAAAGAAAACGTGATTCTCAGATGGATTCTCTGGTAAATTCTTCTAAATATGTAAGGAAGGACTAATATTAATCTTATGTCTAACCTTTCAGGGAATTAGAAACATAGGACATACTTCCTAACATATTATATAAGGCCAATATTATATTGATATTAAAACCTGATAAAGACAAGAGAAGAAAATTATGGGCAAATCTATCTTGTGAACTAGATGAAAATATCCTAAACAAAATATTAACAGATGAATCCAACAATATTTAAAAGGATAAAGCATTATGACTGATCAGATTTATTCCAGGAATTAAAGGTTAACATTTGAAAATCAATATAATTCATTACATTAACAGAATAAAGGAGAAGAATCACACAATCATCTTAATCAATGCATAAACAGCATTTGAAAAACTCAACATCTACTTGTGATTAAAAACTATTGGCATAATATGGATAGAAGTTGTAGTTTCTTATGGCTGCTGTGGCAAATAACCAGAATAGGTGGCTTAAAAGTACACATTTATTATTTTACAGGTTCTGTAGGCCAGAAGTCCAAAATGAGTTTCACCAGGCCTAAATCAAGGAGTCAGCAGGCTGCACTCCCACCATAGTCCCTAGGGGAAAGCCCACTCTTTGCTTCTTTTAGCTTCTGGTGGCTGTTGGCATTTCTTGGCTTGTGCCACATCCCTTCAATCTTAGCCTCTGTGGTCATATTGCCTTCTTCTCTGTAAATCTCTCTTTGCCTGTCTTTTATACAGATACCCTTGATTTATTGCATTTATGGTCCATCCAAATAATCTAGAATAATCTCCCCATCTCAAGATCTTTAACTTAATCACATTTACAAAGACTCCTTATCTGTGTAAGGTGACAGTTAGAGGTTCCAGAGATTAGGACCTGATATGTTTTGGGGCCATTACCCAGCCTACTATTGAAGGCAACATTATTAGTCTGATAAAGGGTGTTATAAAACTTCTATAGTAAGTACCAGACTCAAGGAGGAAATACTGGAAAGGTTTTCTTTGAGAGTAGGAAAAAGGAACTGATACCTGGGGTTACGATTTATATTCAAAAGGGAATGAAAAGCATGAATGATAAGAATAGAAGAAATAAGACTGTCATTATTCACAGATGATATTGTGCATGCAGAAAATCCAAAATAATATACAGATCAACTATTAGAATTAATAAGTGAACATAGCAGGTCATTGTATACAAGATGAAGCCACAAAAATTAGTCCTATTTCTGTATGACAGAAATATGAAAGTTAGAAAAATTTTAAACAATTCTATTTATAACATAAAAATCCACTACAGAGGAATGAAAGTGAAGTTGTGCAAGATTTCTGCACAGAAAACTATAAAATGCCATTGAACATGATATTTTATTTAAAAAATGATAGCATATACTAAATTAGTGGAATGATAGACTAAGTATGGTAACAATATCAGTTTTTCCCTCTTCTTTATAGACTCAGAGTGATTTCAACCAAAATCACATTTTTTTGTGGATATTGACATGCTAATTCTAAAATTTTAATGGACATTTCATAGGCCAATTGGTGTGGCATTGGTTCTTGTATAAATACGTAGATCAGTGGAACAGAAGAAAAGGTCCAGACACAGACCCACACCTATGTAGGCACCTGATTTATAACAAGTTTTGTGCTGCAGAGTTTGGGGAGAAGGAATGGTTCTTCCAGTCACTGATGCAGAGTTAGCTAGAAAACTGTATAGAAAAAAGGTTTAGACTTTCACTCTGTACAACAAAATTAATTCATAATGGATTGTAGCTTGAATATAAAAAATAAAACAATATGCTTCTGGAAGAAAACATAAAATAATATCCTTGCGTCCTGGTGTAAAGGTAAAGATTTACTAAAGAGAACATAAAAAGCACTAAACATACAGGAAAAGATTGATTCATGAGACTGTTATAATTAAGAATTCTGGTCAATAAAGGACACCACTAAGAAAGCTAAAGGTCAAAGAGAAAATATTTGGGTTGGGTGCGGTGGCTAACGCCTGTAATCCCAACACTTTGGGAGGCCGAGGCAGGCGGATCACAAAGTCAGGAGTTCGAGACCAGCCTGGCCAACATGGTGAAACCCTGCCTCTACTAAAAATACAAAAAATTAGCTAGGTGTGATGTTGCTCACTCGTAGTCCCAGCTACTCAGCAGGCTGATGCAGAAGAATCTCTTGAACCCGGGAGGTGGAGGTTGCAGTGAGCCGAGATTGTGCCACTGCACTCCAGTCTGGGTGACAGAGTGAGACTCAGTCTCAAAAATAAATAAATAAGTAAATAAAATAAAATAAGATATTTGAAATGCACATAATTAAGAAAAAACTTAACATTCAAATATAAAGGTAATACCTACAAGCCAATAAGAAAAATGACAGAAAGCCAAATAGAAAAATGAGACTGGAATAGAAAAATCATATCCTAATGGCTAATAAATTGGTACACACAGCCACTTTGGAAAATTGTATTTTATTAACTACCAAAACAGAACAATTGCATATCTGTGATCCAGCAATTCTACTACTAGGCATGTATTTATTTATTTATTTATTTTATTTTATTTTTTTTTTTTTTGAGACGGAGTCTAGCTCTGTTGCCCAGGCTGGAGTGCAATGGCCGGATCTCAGCTCACTGCAAGCCCCGCCTCCCAGGTTCACGCCATTCTCCTGCTAGGCATGTATTTAATAGAAATGTGTACATGTGTTTCTCAAAGACACATATGAGTACATTCATAGCTGCTATGAATAGCCTTAATATTCCTAATAGCCACAAGTTGGCAACAACCCAAACACTCTTCAACAGGATGTTAGGTGAACAAATCGTGATGCATTTGTATAGCAGAATACTATACAGCAAACAAAAGTTCAGAATTTTGGTAAAATTACTACAGAGGTGGGGTTTTTGTTTGTATATGGTTGCCATATGTTTTAAGATCACTTTAATCTAGACTAGTTCTCTAGACTTCTGTTTTCTTTCACAATGTTGACATTTTTGAGGAGTCTGAGCCAGCTGTTTTGCAGAATGTCCCTGTATTCAATATCTATACAGCAGCATGACTGGATCTCACAAACATAAGAGTATGTAAAGTCAAAAATAGGCCCAAAATATGCTAAAATTAATGTATTGGTTTCTTTGGAGAGGATTTGAGGATTTGTCTGATTGTTTTCTCGTTATTTAAATAAAGTTCAGAATTTTGGTAAAATTACTACAGAGGTGGGGTTGTGTTCTTCTCAGTGCGTCACTTCAGGAGGCAAGGAAGTCAGTTCGTCCTACGACTGGTGAAGTTGAATTTGATTGTTTAACTTAAATGGTGTTTGACATATTTTTAAAAATTCTGTTTTCCAACAATTTTCAACTAACAAATTTAGCATCTGATAATGATTGTTACCCAAATCAGTTACTACAATGATGTTTATGAAATGATGTTTTATATTTCCATCATTCCATCTGTATTTGTTAGTTAATGTTTTTGGTAAAGAAGAGTTTTTCTTTCTCTCTTTACCTTAAATAAAAAAAATAAATTTACTAATATGGATTCACAGACTCTTTAATGAGCTATAAAACATTCGTATCTTTATTTGTTGCAATGCTTAAATTGTCCTAAATTTAGCTAGGAGTGAGTCTCTCCAGGCTGGCTCCTGTGTTCTGTTGACATGTCTCAATCAGTTTTTAAGCACTTTCTTCTGGCACAAGATGTTCCATTGTTTATCTTTTAGGTTTCCTGTCCAGCCCTAGAATCAGGCATTTCTTCAGGAGTTCCCGATTTCTTTTTCTTTTTCTTTTTCTTTTTTCTTTTTTTTTTTTTTTTGAGACAGAGTCTCTCTCTCTGTCACCCAGGCTGAAGTGCAGTGGCGTGATATCGGCTCACTGCAAGCTCCAACTCCCAGGTTCATGCCTCACCCTCCCGAGTAGCTGGGACTACAGGTGCCTGGCACTACACCTGGCTAATTTTTTTTTTTTGTTTTGTTTTTTTTTTTGTATATATATATTTTTTAGTAGAGACGGGTTTTCACCATGTTAGCCAGGATGGTCTCAATCTCCTGACCTCGTGATCCACCTGCCTCGGCCTCCCAAAATGTTGGGATTACAGGCATGAGCCACCACACCTGGTCTCCTGATTCCTTTTAAGGGGATTTAATTCCAAGGGCATTAGGAGTGCTCACAACTAAATGATTGGTTCTGGTCCCTTTCAGCAGGCAGTTAGGAAATTTTGTGTGTGTGTGTGTGTGTGTGTGTGTGTTCACACCACTAATTACAATGTTAGTCCAACACTGTGGTAGTTTCTTGCCTCCCTCTGAGAGAGGAGAAAGGAAAAAAACCCAGTTGAGCAGATAGTTAAGGCAGGTCCTCAGTAGAATTTTTTCAAACAGAGAAACAGCCTGAAAAATCAAGCTGCAGGCCAGGCACAGTGGCTCATGCCTGTAACCCCAGCATTTTGGGAGGCCAAGGTGGGCGGATCACAAGGTCCAGAGATTGAGACCATCCTGGCTAACATGGTGAAACCCTGTCTCTACTAAAAATACAAAAAATTAGCCAGGTGTGGTGGTGGGCACCTGTAGTCCCAGCTACTCAGGAGGCTGAGGCAGGAGAATGGCATGAACCCAGGAGGTGGAGCTTGCAGTGAGCTGAGATTGCACCACTGCACTCCAGCCTGGGTGACAGAGGGAGACTCTGTCTCAAAAAAATAAAAATAAAAATCAAGCTGCAGCTGCACACATACGGGAGGAAAGCCCAACAAAGAAATGCCTTTGTTCTTTGTGTGATCAACAGACTCCCAAGAAAAGGTTTCCTCCCCTTCTATGAACATGCAAATGGTGGTCTCCCTGGAAACTTGCATGTCAGGGGAGGCTTCCTGAGACCTGCTGCAGCTGCACAGATAAGGGCAGTTACACAGACAGCTACACAGACAGGGAAAGTTTCTTATGAAATACCTTTGTGTTCAACTGAAAAAATGGCAACACTTCTGGGCCCCCTGCTGTGGAGAGCTTTCCTCTTTTGCTTTTTAAACTTTTGCTCCAACCTCACCCTTGGTGTCCACACTCCTTAATGTTCTTGGTTGTGAAACAAAGAGCTCAGGTAATATCTCAGTCAACAACACTGCAACACTGTGCTGTGTTGGCCTGGAAAGGATATATTGGAATGGTGAGTAGGAGCAGACCTCCAACTCTTTACTTTCGTTTCTGAGACTTCTCATTCTCAGCTTTTAAAAATTAAACAGAACACTGGAACCCTGTCAGCCAGTTAAAGATGAATAGTGTGGCTGCCAGCCTTACAGAACTAAGGGGACAGGCATGTTGGAGAGGACTTTGTCAATCCCCGATCACCCTCAGGTGGTGGGAATGTTGGCTCTGTTCCAATCGAGTTTTCTTTCATGGAGAGCCTAGCCATTGCCTGGGACTGGAAGGTCCTGGGGCAACTGAAGGTTTCTGGCCAAAGCTACACCTCAGTGTTACCTGAAGTCCCCTGGACTAACTCCAGTCCTCAGCAAGCCATCAGGGTGTTGGCACCAGGACTTCCAGATTTTCTTATCACATTGTCTTCCTTTCTTTTTTGTGGCTGTCACGTCTCCTATCCCTTTTTTGTATGCTATGTTAAAGGAGTTTTTACAGCCTGGGGAGATAATCTTGTTGGGTAAAGTTAGCAAATGTCTTAGTAGCCAGGAGTGTAACTCAAATAATTGCTGCTTCTGTGATTTTCTTGGGATGGGGTGATTTCAAGATTTCAGTCTAAACTTTCACCTAGTAAGGGCCTTTTTGCCCCCCAGTGATAGTCATTCATGGCACTATTTAGGGGGATATTTCACCCTGAGTGAATGCCTTTTTCTCCATTTGGGTTGTTTTTCTTTTTTCCTCCATGGAAGAACTCAACACTGCCCAATGAATTCAAAAAGTTCCTCCATGAGACAAACAAAATTTTTTCCTGCCAGTAGGCATATTGTGGGGACAGCCTACCAAGCCTCACACCTGTCTAACCTCTGCATGGAAAGAATTTGGAGTCAAAGTTTTTACCAAACATTTCAGTCCCTGCTACGCCACCTAGTGAAATGGAATTTTTCTTCATAGGGGGCTTTATCGGCCCTTTGTCCCAAACCTCTAGTTCCCCAAATCCTTTCCCTCCCACATCTCTCTATCAGTAGTCAGACTCCGTGCCTTATTTATGGGCAGGTAAACTGCACTTTCTTTTTTTTTTTTTTTTTTTTTTTTGAGACGGAGTCTTGCTCTGTCACCCAGGCTGGAGTGCAGTGGCCGGATCTCAGCTCACTGCAAGCTCCGCCTCCCGGGTTTACGCCGTTCTCCTGCCTCAGCCTCCCGAGTAGCTGGGACTACAGGCGCCCGCCACCTCACCCGGCTAGTTTTTTTGTATTTTTTAGTAGAGACGGGGTTTCACCGTGTTAGCCGGGATCGTCTCTCGATCTCCTGGCCTCGTGATCCGCCCGTCTCGGCCTCCCAAAGTGCTGGGATTACAGGCTTGAGCCACCGCGCCCGGCCAACTGCACTTTCAATAGTTGGGAGGAAACCACCCTAAAGAGACAAATTCTAGCTTAGTACTGTCTCCATAGAAGGGATGACAGCCATGTAATCCTTATGTTCTTTTGAGGCACCTGTTACACATCCAGCTACATTGGCATTTAAACAAAAAGGGAATTTTATGCTTAGAAATCCATTGGTTCCATTCTCTGGGAATTCAGTATTTCATTAGAGCCATAGTAAGAGAAGCCAGGTATAGAGTCAGGGCACTCCCTCCATTAAAGGGTCTTGCCCAAATCCAGTTACTGCACAATCTCTCCTGGGCCCATGGGGTACCTTGGAAGCCTTTTGGATCCAGTAGGCTTGGGAAACCCAGAGACAGAGCTAAAGCATCAAGTAGGTAAGCATGACTACTCCTGCTGACTAGCTCTTACAGATCCATGGGTGAAGGTCATGCTTGCATCCGTGGGCAGCACCTATGATGGTTGCTGGGACCCAGAGGAGACGAAAGGAAAGAGAAGGGGGACACCCTTCCTATCTTTCTCTCTATCCTGGGTCACTCTAATAGGAGGGAGAAGACTAAGGGACACCTTTTCCTCCTCCCTTTCTAGATCTTCAAGCCTTCACTCCACTTGAGTGCAGCCTGGATCTCCTCTAACCCTAAGACCTTGAAGTTCGTTCTGGGAAAGCCCCAAATTCACTCATATATAGAGGTCTTCTAGGATTTAACCCAAGTATTTAAACTCTCCTGGAAGGATGTTATATTAATCTTAAATAAAACCCTAACTGCTCTTGTGAAACAGGAAGCCCTGCAAGCAACAGAGAAATCTGGGGATAAACTTTCTGTCTCATACAGGGCCAGGGAAGGGGAAGAGCCTTAATCAATTGGGAGAGTAGTAATGCCCTTGGAGGACTCTAAATGGGACCATGATAATAGCATCAGAGATGGAGAGGGAAGTTCTTTCAAATGTGTATATTGGAAGGCTTGCAAAGGACTGGAGCCAAACCTATTAACTACTTCAAGCTTTCCACAATAGATCAAAAACTGGATGAAAATCACCCAGCCTCTCTGGAAAGGCTGAGAGAAGCATTAGTGAAACACACCTCCCTGTCTCCCAATTCAATTGAAGGACACCCAATCTTAAATAACATATTTATTACTCAGGCAGCCCCTGATATCACAAGGAAGTTGCAAAAACAGGCCCTGTCCAAAGATCTCTGATTTTTCTGACCCTCAAGTTGAAGAGTTGCAGTATGTCAATAACATTCTCCTCTGTGCCCCAACCAAGAAAGTCTCAGGAAGGCACTGGGGCTGTCCTCAATTTCTTAGCTAAAAAGACATATAGGGTTTCAACATCTAAGACTCAGACTTCAGTAAAGTACCTAGGTCTAGTCTTATCAGAAGGGACCAGAGCACTAGGTGAGGAAAAGATTAGGCCCATTTTCTCTTTTCTTGTACCCCAAACTCTTAAACAACTGAGGGGATTCTTAGGCATTACTGGATTTTGCAAACTATGGATACCTGGGTATGGTGAGATAGCTCACCCTTAATATCACCTCATAAAAGAAACTCAAGCAGCTAGACTCACTACCTGACTTGGGAATTTGGGGCTAAAAAAAGCCTTTAACCAGTTAAAACAAACCTTAGTTAAACCATCAGCCCATAGTCTTCTGATAGGGAAGGCATTCAGTCTCTATGTATCAAAAAGGAAGGGAATGGCCCTGAAAGTTTTGACTCAGGCTCAAGGTCCAGCTCAACAGCCAGTAGGTTACCTAAGCAAGGATCTAGACTTGGTGGCTAAAGGATGGCCAGCCTGCTTCTGAGCAGTTGCTGTGGTGGCTTTGCTGGTGCCAGAAGTCACCAAGTTAACCATTGGGAATAAGTGTATATACCCCACATAATGTGGTAGAACTGCTGTCTTCTAAGGGAAGTCTCTGGCTATCAGATAATTGCCTCTCCAAATATCAGGCTCTGCTGTTAGAGGGATCACAGTCTAGTTAAAAACCTGTCCTTGTCTGAACCCAGCTACTTTCCTCCCAGAGGAAACTGGAGAACCTGAACATGCCTGTGAACAGGTAGTGGTGCAAACTTATGCAGCCAGGGAGGACCTCAAAGAAACTCCCTCTGAAAAATCCAGAAGCCAGACATGCCAGCAAAAGGTTAAAGTTTTGTGGTTTTTTTGTTTTGTTTTGTTTTGTTTTTAACCAGTTGGACTTTTGGCTTCTTTCTCCCTGTGCAAACTGGTAAAAGGAATGATAAGGATCACTGCTTGTATTCTCTGCAAAGTTTTAATTAATGAAAAAGGATGTTCTTAAAGAGTACTCAGCTAAATTAAAAGTGGATATCCTTGGGAGGCCGAGATGGGCAGATCATGAGGTCAGGAGAACGAGACCATCCTAGCTAACATGGTGAAACTCTGTCTTTGCTAAAAAAAAAAATACAAAAAATTAGCCGGGTGTAGTGGCGGGAGCCTGTAGTTCCAGCTACTCAGGAGGCTGAGGCAGGAGAATGACATGAACCCGGGAGGTGGAGCTGGCAGTGAGCTGAGTGCACACCACTGCACTCCAGCCTAGGAGACAGAGCGAGACTTTGTCCCCCCCTCAAAAAAAAAAAAAAAAAAAAAAAGGATATCCAAGTTATAAGTGTATTTTTAAAAGCCTTGACTGGGGATGGTGGCTCACGTCTGTAATCTCAACACATTGGGAGGCCAAGGCAGGTGGATTGCTTGAGGCCAGGAGTTGGAGATTACCCTGGCCAACATGACAAAACCTCGTCTCTACCAAAAATACCAAAAAAAAAAAAAAAAAAAATTAGCTGGGCATGATAGCGTGTGCCTGTAGTCCCAGCTACTCAGGATGCTGAGGCAGGAGAATCACTTGAACTTGGGAGGGGAGATTGTATTAAGCCAAGATCACACCACTGCCCTCAAGCCTAGGTGAGAGAGTAAGACTTTCTGTCAAAAAAAAAAGGACTTTGTGTTTTTTTCTTCTTGGATCTTGTTTTCCTGGAAAGGTTTTCTTTTCTTCTTTATTTTTTCCTCAGTCGACTAAATTACTTTTCTCCATTTTGTCTTGTCACTCTTAATGCATGCATAAAAAGCCCTAGGACAATTTCTAATGGCCTGGGACTCCTTGGAAAAATAGAAGAGACACCACAGATTCCATTTTGGGGGAAATCTTTATTTTCCTCATGGAACACCAGGAATTGGAGGTAAATAGATCCCTCTCAAAATCTGTTTTTGTATACCAGGTATGCCTGTTTATTAGGCCCTAGAAACTGCATGCTTTCCTAGACCTGCTCTTCAAGGACTCCACCCTGAGGCTAGTAATCCAATATGGAGATTGATAAACAAACAAACAAACAAAACCTTATAACTGCTGCATCTTCTGTCTGTCTGTGTAGTCATATGTATTATATGTGTAATGTTTATATTTAAAAAGCTCCAATCAATTGGCTTAAAAAATAAGCACTTAGATCAAATAATTTTTGAAGGAAAAATAAAAGCTATAATGTCTTTAGTTCATGTCACTTTAATCTTTAAGAAATAAGACCAGTCTTAAAGATTATAGGTAATACAAATGTCTCCAGATGTAAATATGTGGTCTAAATTATGCAGATCAGATACTAGGTTTGCTAATTTTTTTTTTTTTTTTTTTGAGATAGAGTCTCGCTTGTCGCCAAGGCTGGAGTGCAGTGGCGTGATCTCGGCTCACTACAAGCTCTGCCTCCCAGGTTCATGCCATTCTCCTGCCTCAGCCTCCTGAGTAGCTGGGACTACAGGTGCCCACCACCACACCTGCCTGATTTTTTGTATTTTTAGTAGAGACGGGTTTTCACCATGTTAGCTAGGATGGTCTCGATCTCCTGACCTCGTGATCTGCCTGCCTCGGCCTCCCAAAGTGCTGGGATTACAGGCATGAGCTACCATGCCCGGCCTAGGTTTGCTAAACATTTTAAGGTTGTAAACTGTTCCTTTGGTCTTTGCGAACCATTTGACTTGGCTGCTTCACAATTGATAAGCCCTGGGTACATATAGAATTTACCATGCCCTTAACCATGCTGGAAGGAGTCAGACTATATCTGTGCCTAGTTTATAATTAAAACAACTTACCAGGTTTTACATTAAAGTTAAAAATTGCTAAGAGTTACCACTATACCATGTAATTGAGACTACTGAAAATAGATTTACATGCAAGGTATATAAAAACAGTAAAATGTATTTTAGTAAAAGATTATAAGAAGACATGGAAATGTAAATTTCTGTCCAGGGTTAAAGGGTTGTTTTAGATTAGAGTCATCATGTTGACTAAAATAAATAGCTTATAGTGATCTGGAATTGTATTTTGTAATGTCAAGTGCTTTGAACCTCTAACATATTTAACTGGCTTCTCAAAATCAAACCTCAGTTTCAAGGTTGTCTTTTCTAACCCCTAGCTTTTGGATGCTACAGAGGGCCCCTAGAGCACCCAACAGGGAGGTAAACAGGATTATTTGACATGTTTGGGTAAGTGGAATTGTCTTTTTTTTTTTTTTTTTTTTGAGACACAGTTTCACTCTTGTTGCCCAGGCTGGAGTGCAATGGCATGATCTTGGCTCACTGCAACCTCTGCCTCCCAGGTTCAAGTGATTCTCCTGCCTCAGCCTCCCGAGTAGCTGGAATTACAGGCATGCACCACCACTCCCAGCTAATTTTGTATTTTTAGTAGAGATGGGGTTTCTCCATGTTGGTCAAGTTGGTGTTGAACTCCTGACCTCAGGTGATCTGGCTGCCTCAACCTCCCAAAGTGCTGGGATTACAGGTGTGAGCCACCGTGTGCAGCCGGGATTGTCAAAATGATGTTTAGTATTCTTCAGGTTATATTTTAGTAAATAATGTCAATATATATTACGACATTATATGGGATTTTAAAAATTATAATGTCTGGGGCGGGCACAGTGGCTCATGCCTATAATCCCAGCACTTTGGGAGGCCACAGCAGGTGGATCACAAGGTCAGGAGATCAAGACCATGGTGAAACCCCATCTCTACTAAAAATACAAAAAATTAGCTGGGTGTGGTGGCAGGCACCTGTAGTCCCAGCTACTTGGGAGGCTGAGACAGGACAATGGCATGAACCCGGGAGGCAGAGCTTGCAGTGAGCCAAGATCGTGCCACTGCACTCCAGCCTGGGTGACAGAGCAAGACTCCATCTTAAAAAAAAAAAATTATAATGTCTGAATATATGCTACCAATTATAATTAAGGATTTTATGTTAAGATATTGAAAACCACAGAAATAACCAAATTTCTTTGTCAATCATGTTCTTAACTGTAAATAACCTGGACATTTCATCATTTCACAGACAATTGTTGTCTTGTTTTGATCCTCTTCAAAAGATAGTATAATCAGCTATAGGACTTTGACAGGTGCTCTCAAATGCAAGTATCTGATAACTGTGGAGATTTTAACATTGGAATAAAGTAAACATGTGCAGGACTCATGATGAGCTGAAATGTTCATGAATATTAAGCAAAGCAAGAGTTAACAGAATGGACTGAACTAACAGAAAACTGAAGTAACCTTTTTAGCTTTTTTGCTTAAAATGTTACTGATCCTTGTTTTGTTTTTCAGTCAAGAAAACTTATCTTGAGCTATTTACAGCCTTTAATGATTCAGTAAGGTATATTCTTGTAAACAAAATTTGAAGCATGTTTGTTTATCTCTGCCTGGCATCTCCAGAATTTGGAAACTATTTGTGAGTATTCCTAAATTATGGCAATATACTTATTCGCATCAATGCAATAAGAATCCATTTTCTTTTGCAACAGGACACAGCTGGAGATACTGGTCATTTTACCAAGGCTTTGACCAGAATGGTGTGCTTCCCTTTAAGGAATCAAACTTCACTTGCAGAGTCAATAAAAGCCCCTTGGAAAAACTAACCTCATACCTTGTCTACATAGTCCCAGTACAGGGTTCCTAACTTGTGGTGAGTAAAGAATGTCACTTTCTTAACAGACCAAGGAGCCCCATATTCTTGGGACCTCAAGAAGAGAGGAATTTACCCAACTCATAGATATTTAAGGGTACAAAGCCATGGGTGGGCTCAGGTTTAAAAGGTCTCATCTTAGATTTTTTGTGGAGCAGAGTTCCATCAAGGCCAATTTAAAAGCATCTGTGAAGGATTGGTATCCTTGCTGCACTTTACACAAATAATCAGGCCAAGTATAAAACTAAAGTTTATTTTGCAAACAATTAAGTCTTATCATGATTTGTTTTAGAAAAAAAATGAGGCCTGAACAGAGAAAAATTATGTTTCAAGACATATACACTTGTCAATTAATTCTAATCTCAGTTGTTTTTAAGTTTTTGTCTACATTATAGATTCAGCTTGCTTATTCCTGTAAACCAACCAGTGATCTATGGCTGCAGCTCAGAAGAAACAAAAGGGATAGGTAATATAAATAATCTGGATCGATATTTTAATTCTGAGCAATTATCCTGCAAATCCTGCCGGGTGATGGGAATAGATAGGGAGCCCATAACTCAGAGGTTTGTTTGTTTGGGAGAATAAGACCAAGGAACCTAACCAAGTCAAGTCCCATGCACCCAATTCTTAACAGGCATAACTATAGCCGCCAGTTATTGGGGAGTGTTGACAGCCTTGGGATTTTTGAGCTGTCCTTACCCCGACCTTGTTTTGTTTTGATACATGTCCTCTAATAACCCAAACTGTTTCTTCTCACTTAGAGGCCATTGTACTTCAAATGGTAATGCAAATGGAACCACACATGGCCACACCATTCTTCTGGGGACCCTTAAATTAACCTCAGGAGGAGCCCTGACTGTTATAGTCCCCCACACGATGCCACTATTTAGCTGGAATTAGCTAGAAAGATCATCATCCAACCTCCCTAACAGCAGCTGGGGTCTCCAGTCCTGAGTAGGGAAATGAGAACGGAAAAAGGAAAAAAACTGTAAGCAGACAGTGAAGGCCAGTCCTCAGTATAATTCTTTTAAACAGAGAAACAGCCTGAAAAATCAAGCTGCAGCTGCGCAGATAAGGGAGCAAGGCCCCACACAGAAACACCTTTGTTCTTTGTATAATTGGTGGGCTCCCAGGGAAAAGTTTCCTCCTCTTCTATGAGCATGCACACAGTGGGAGCCATGGAAACTTGCATGGAAAGGAGGCTTGCCTGAGACGTGCCTGCAACTGCACAGGTGAGGGCAGTTACACAGACAGCTACACAGATAGGCGAAGTTTTTTTTGTTTTTGTTTTTGTTTTTGTTTTTGTTTTTAATGAAAGCCCCTGTATTCAACTGAAGAAAAGGCAACCCTCTCAGATCCCCCTTCTACTGCGAAGAGCTTTCCTATTTTGCTTATTAAACCTCTGCCCCAGCTTCACCCTTGGTGTCCATGGTCCTTAATTTTCTTGGTCATTAGACAAGAGCTCAGATAACAAGACTGCAACACCTCCATCCCATGTTTATATTTCCTATCTTCCACAAATGGAACACTAGCACCCCCAAATATCAACATGCACGTTTTGTAAGCTATACCAAATCAACTTACTAAGTAAAGTTCAATATCTATTTTTTTCAATATCTCACTTTTTTCCTTAGAATATACACCACTGAGAGTTTTTTTTTTCTTTGTAGGCATGGTATCAATGTAATATATCATTAGATTTATTGGTTTTATTTATATTTATTTTTAGGTTTATCTCCTCATACTTGTTTGGTTTTATTTATATTTATTTTTAGGTTTATCTCCTCATACTTGTTTTATTTTTTGGAGATGTGAAATATTAAAATGATTCAACAGTCGAGGCTATATAAAAATGTATACTTAGAGAAGAGTCATTCCCTATTACATTCCTTGCATTTCATTTGCATCTACCCATGAGTAATGTTCTATTTCTTGATCTGGATGTGAGATTACACAGGTATGTTTATTTATTCTTCTTCTTAAAGCTGACCACTTATTTGTGCTTTTTTTGTATGTTTCACAGTGAAAAAGTTTAAAAATATCAATGAGATGTGTTAGTCAGTATTCAATTAGGGAAGCAGAATCACTTAAGTATTATTGAATGAGGAATTGTTATAGGACTAAGACCATGCACAATTATAGGATGAGTTAGGGAAAATGGAGGATCAAAGAGCAGTCACTATCCAACCTTCCTAAAGCATGGCAAGGTGGACAAGTTGAGATTGCAGGGGGTCCTGAGAATCCAAGCACATTCAGCTGCTAGAGTGGAGTTACAAAGTGTCTAGAGAAAAACTCCAAAGAAATTTAGCTACCACTTCTGTGGGTCCTCTGACAAGTATCTGGTGGTGGCATTGGGGCTACTGCTAATGGACATGGCTGGCCATTGGGAAGAGCTGAACACAGAGTAAGGGAGAGCAGGATGAGCCAGAATCCACTGGTATCTGTATGTCACGACAACTAGCAACAAGAGCAGTCAGAGAGTAATGGCTGTGGCTTCTCTTCTACCTCCCAAATATCACTCAAATTCTTTTGTCCAACTCTAACCTGAATTTCGACCAGGAAATAATTCTGGGAAAGTAGTTTTAGCTATACCAACTGGTACACAGTACAAACTGCCACCAGAGAGATGATAACAGTCTTAGGGCAGTGATTATTGACATGGAGAAAAGGAGAAAGATTAGGGAGATGTATATGAGTTAGAATTGATCAGATTAATTAATAAACTAGATGTGAATAATGAGGGAAAGCGAAATCTAAATGACTCTCAGGCTTTAACTTAGACAGCTGTGTGGGTGATGGTGCCATTGACTGAGGCAAAGACTCCAGGTGGAGAAGGCGGAGATGATGGCTGCAGGGAGATAGGGCATTTAGTTTTGCCCATGTTGATTCTGAGAAGGTAGTGGGGCTTCCAAGTGAAGATATGCAATAGGACCCAAATATATTACTATATTTTTAAAATGGGCTTTTGCTTATTATGACAATTTATCCTCATTCTGACTGGATTTATCCTCCTATCTAAAATAGCCAAAAAACTGAAAAATATAGGAAACAACAGTTTCAAGACATTGGACATCAAGCAGCAAGGGACCATGATCCCTGAGCAATGGAAAATAAGTCCTATGAATGCTGCAATTGACTGCCTTGGGAAAGCGTCTAGGATACGGCACAGAGAAGAGAAACCCAGGCCAAGCCCTATGGACTCCAAGAATTAAATAGATGGAGCTCTGAGCCTTGAGAGATAAAGGCAGTCAGAGTTTGCCAAAGAGAATACTGGAGAGGAGAGAGATGCCCAGAGATAGAGAACTCTGGAGCTCTGCAGAGGATCATGCTCAAATGCTCAGCTAGGCACCGATCAGCACATGCGCATGAGGAAACTCTCCAGGGCCAAGGAAAGAACCATCTGAAAGGATAAGTGGTAACAATGCATGGTGTTCACACTTAAAATAGTACCTATTTTCACCAGCCAGACTGGAAAACCTCATGATTCATGGGGCACTGGGTGGAGAATACAGAAGTGCCTTGCCCTATTTTCAAGCAGCTTGATTGAATTCCAGAAAGAAGCTCAAGAATATCTATGCAAGTATTAAAATATCCAGCTGCCAACAAGATAAAATTCACAATGTCTGCAGCCAAAAATTACTAGGTATGAAAGAAGCAGGAAAACACCACCTATAATTAGGAGAAAAGTCAACCAATAGAAACTGACCCAGAAGTGACACAGATGTTAGAGAGAAGAACATTTAAAGTCATTATAAGTGCATTCTATCTGTTCAAAAACTTTAGTGGTATAGACTGAATATTTGTATCCCCCTCAAATTCATATGTTGAAATTTTAAACCTAAAGGTGATGGATGGTATTAGGAGGTGGGAATTTTGGGAGGTGATTGAACAGAATTTATGCCCTTATAGAAGAGGCCTGAGAGAGGACCATCGTGCCTTCTGTGATGTAAGGTTACAGCAAGAAGATGGCTGTCTGCGAACCAGGGAATGGGCCCTCACCAGACATGGAATCTGCTGGTGACTTGATCTTGAACTTCCCAGCCTCCAGAACTGTGAGAAATAAATTTCTTTATAAACGACTCTTTCTCTAGTAGTTTGTTGTAGAAACCAAGCAGTTTCATTGAAGCTTTTAAAAAAATAGTATATAATGGGGGAAAAACCAAACTATTTTCTTCCACTATACTCTCAACATTCCACATAAAACACTTCTGGTCACAAAAATGTGGGGCTGTTTTTCCCATAAAGTAATTTTCCAGTTTTCTACAAACACCAGCTAGGTGTTCTATAATTCAACTAATTCTGACTCTATCTAAATGGAGTTAGAATGAGATGCCACAGGTTAAGGGCTTAGTCACATATGTCTGACCTCACTTCAGTTGCCAGTTTTGAGTGCAAACTTCCAGTACTTCTGATAGGCTGGCTATAAATTGGGAGTTCCTATGACCTCCTTCTCATATTTGGTCTTTTGCTAGAATGGCTCACAAAACTTAGGGAAGTACTTACTTAAACTTACCACTTTGTTTTAAGGGACATTACAAAGGATGTGGATAAACAGCCAGATGAAGAGGTACATGGAGCAAAGTACATGGGAATTGGCATGAGGTTTCTGTGCCCTCTCCAGGCATGCCACCTTTCCAGCACCTTCACATGTTCAGCAATCTGAAAATTCTTTGAAGGCCATCCTTTTGGGGTTTTATGCAGGTATATTTAAAGAGGCTTCATTGTGAAATCATTGATCAATAGTAAACTATTCACCTTTCAGTCCCTCTCCTCTCCCTGGAGGTAGAGGGAATGGGGCTAAAATTTCCAACGCTTTGATCACAGTTGATTCTCCTGGCAACTATCCCCCATCCTGAGGCTATCCAGGACCCTCTAGCCATCAGTCCTCTTACTACCATATTCATCAGACACTCATCACTTCAGAGATCCCAAGGATTTTAGGAGCTGTGTGCCAGGAAATGGAGGCAGAAACCAAATATGTATTTTTTTATTATGTCACAAAGACTAAAAGTGAATGAAAGAGATGAAAACTACAATGGTGAGTAAAAAAGACACTGCTTGATTAACAAAAGATTAGACATTGTAGAAGAATCATCAGCTTGAAACCATAGCAACAGAACTATTCAAAGTGAAATACCTAGAGAAAAGAGAATTTTAAAAGAAAGAAAGAAAAAATACAGCTAAGTGAGCAGAAAAGAATTTCTGAAAGTTGGAGTGTAGGGCAGAAAAATATCTGAAAAAATGCCCCCCAAATTCCAAATTTTAGACCAACTCTACACCCACATATTCGAGAAGCTTAATGAAACCTGGGCACAAGAGACGTGAAGAAAATAAAACCAAATTACATTATAGTCAAATTACTCAAAACTAGTAATAAAGCAAATCTTAAAAGCAGCCAGAGGGGGGAAAATGCTATGTACAGAAGAATCAAAGTAATGACAAATATTTTATTGGAAACAATGCAAGCAAGAAAACAGTAGAGCAATATCTTCAAAATACTGAAAAAAAAAAAAAAGAACTCTCAACCTCATTCTATACTGAGTGGAAACACCTCTTCAAAACAAATGTGAAATAAAAGCATGTTAGACATAATAAAGTTGAAAGAATTCACCACCAGGAGACTCACAGTGAGGCAAACATTAAAGAAGTTCTTTAGGCAGAATAAAAATGATACCAGGCCAGGCATGGTGGCTCACGCCTGTAATCTCAGCATTTTGGGAGGCCGAGATGGGTAGATCACGAGGTCAGGAGATCAAGACCATCCTTGCCAACATGGTGAAACCCTGTCTCTACTAAAAATACAAAAATTAGCTGGGCAGGGTGGTGTGTGCCTGTAGTCCCAGCTACTCGGGAGGCTGAGCCAGGAGAATCTCTTGAACCCGGGAGGTGGAGGTTGCAGTGAGCTGAGATTGCGCCACTGCACTCTAGCCTGGGTGACAGAGCAAGACTCTATCTCAAAAAAAAAAAAAAAAAAAAAAAGATACCAGGTGAAAATATGAATCTATAAAAAGAAATAAAGAGCATCAGAAATGGTAACTATGTGGGTACATCTATGTACTTTTTCTTAAACTTTAGATCTGTTGAAAGATAACCAACTGTTTAAGCAAAAATAACAACAATGTACTGTGATATTTGTAGCACATATCAAAGTATAATACACAATAACAATAGCACAAAGTTTGGGAGGGGAGAAATTGAAGTAGAACATTGTGAAGTTCCCAAACATGCAATGGTATCGTATCACTGGAAGATAGTCTGAGATAACTTAAAGGTATATAGTATAGACCATAAAACAACACTAAAATAACACAACAAAAAGTTGTAGCTAATAAGATAACAAAGGGGGTAACATGAAATCATTTAAAAATAATAAATATAAAAGAAGGTAGAAATGAGGAAAAGGGGACTTTAAAAACACATGAAACATATAGAAAGTACAAAGATAATATATTTAAATTTAACCATGTCATAAATCTCATTAAATGTAAATGGTCTAAACACTCATATAAATGACAGATTGTCAGATTTGATTTTAAAAAATGAAACATCTACATGCTGCCCCAAAGAAATACACTTTTAATATAAAAACATAAACTAAAATATATAGTGTGTTAACAGTAATCAAAAGCTGGATTATCTACGATAGCATTACAAAAATTGGTTTTTAGATGAACAAATATTACCATAGATGAAGATAGTAATTCCATATTGATAAGGGGTCAATTGATCAAGAGAACATAACAATCCTAAAAGTTGATGCCCCTTATTAACAGAGATTCTAAATACATTCAGTCAAAAAGTTTCTGTATTAATTTGATTAGGATAATGGCCTCCAGCTGCATCCATGTTGCTGCAAAGGACTAGATTTTATTTTTATGGCTGTGTAGTATTTCATGTTGTGTATGTACCACATTTCCTTCATCCAATCCACCATTAATGAGAACCTATGTTGATTCCATTTCTTTGTTAAATAGGCTACTTTCAAGAAAAGCATTTTATTTATTTGAGACAAGGTCTTGCTCTGTCACTCAAGCTGGAGTGCAGTGGCATGATCATAGCTCACCACATCCTCAACCTCCCAGGCTCAAGCAATCCTCCTGCATCAGCCTCCTGAGTAGCTGGGACTACAGGGGCATGCCACCACATCTGGCTAATTTTTTATTTTTATTTTTTTGAGACAGAGTCTCGCTCTGTCGCCCAGGCTGGAGTGCAGTGGCACGATCTCAGCTCACTGCAAGCTCTGCCTCCCAGGTTCACACCATTCTCCTGCTTCAGCCTCCTGAGTAGCTGGGACTACAGGCGCCCACCACCATGTCTGGCTAATTTTTTTGTATTTTTAGTAGAGACAGGGTTTCACTGTGTTAGCCAGGATGGTCTCAATCTTCTGACCTCGTGATCCGCCTGCCTCGGCCTCCCAAAGTGCTGGGATTACAGGCTTGAGCCACCGCGCCCTGCCTTCCCACATAATTTTTAACATTAGTGTGTCAATTACTATAAAAATCACTATTAGGATTTTGATTGCAATTGCATTAAATCTATAAATTTGGAGAGCAGTATCTTTACAAAATCGTTTTGTCCTATCCAAAACCAAAGCATACTTCTCTACTTATTTAAGTGCCTTTTAAATATCTTTCAATGAAGCTTTAAAATAGTCTAAACAGAGGTCTTGTACAACTTGTATTTATTCCTCGGGATCCTGTATTTTTGTTACTCTGTCAAGAAATTTCATTTCTAACTTTGTTACTGGTGTGTGGAAATATATTTGATTTAAAATAAGTTTATTGTATAACTTATTTGAATTTATTAAAATTAATAATTCAGATAATCTGTAGATTACTTCGTGTTTTCTATATAATCACAGTGTCACTGAAATAATGTATGTTTTGTTTCTTCTATTCCACTGAAAAAACCCTACTTTTTTGGTCTTAAATGCACTACCTCTAGCTTTTGGTGGTTTTAAATAGAAACAAAGCTACCACGCATCTTTGTCGTTTCCAGTTTTTAAGAGAATGCTTCTAACGTTGCACCATTAAGTATGATGGTTGCTGGTTGTAGATTTTTGGACTTTTTAAAGAGTCTTATTGTTTAACAAGAAGAATTTTAACATGAGGATTTCTTTAATTCCTTCCTTGCCTTTTCCCTTTTCAGTAAGAGAGGACCATTGCTGGGGGAGCCAGAAGACCAATAAGAGAGAGTAGCCAGTGACAGAGCTCCACGTGGCTGTGAATTGGCTCATCTCCTCCAGCAAGAAACATGGAATCTGAGCTCAGAAGAATATGCATGCTCAGGTTTGGAGAACTGAACACCAAAATAGCAACAGAGTTCATTTGACTGGTGCTACCTCAAGTAATTTATATTAACTCTATTCTTAGTTATCCTTGCTGGTTTTGCTGTCTTTACTTCCCTCCAATAAATACTTATTGCATCCCAACTTTTATGCTTAATGTTGTTTGGCACTGTAGAAAGACACAAAGAGACTGCATTTTCCTTTGTGAGCCTCTGTGGATTCTGAGCTTTGGTCTCTGTGACACAGTTATCACAGGCACTGCCATCATCTCATCTGACCCTTTGGGTGGGTGTCCTTTCTCCACATTTTTGAGATCTGTGTGGCCTTTTAATGTCAGAAGTGGCCTTAATGTAGGATGTTGGCCAAGGGCCAGGTTCACTTTGCGGGACCTGTGGTGCTGTGCCTCCGGGCAGGGTTTTGCCCAGCAGAGGAGACATTTTGGTCCTTGCTGCTTCAGTTGTGCTTCTGGCCTGAGGCCCTTTGGGACAGCTGGGGAAGCTTCCTGAGCTCCATCATGGGATTCAAATAATTCAAATTATTGGTATGGGCTTTCCTGGGTTCAGTCAAGACCCTGCAAAAAACCAAGAACAGCTGAGATGAGAATAAAAAGAGAGGAGATGGGCAGAAGAGCCCCCAGATCCATCCACTGGGGTAGGGGTGAAATTGAAAAGAAAGGATGTGGGGACACATTCAAGTTAGTGGACTTTAAGGAGGAGATGAAGGAAGAAAGGAGTGGCCCTGCTCTTGGCAATGATTCTTCAAGCAGGTGTCTTCAAAGTGGTCCTAAGACGAGATGGAAGTGAGCCAAGGAGGCTTCTAGGGGCCCAAGTAGGGAGGGATTAATAAGAAAGAAGAAGGCCAAAAGGTCTAATTTTCTGTGAGGCAAAATGTCCATATCTCTAAAACTTTCTAAGAGTCCATGTAAATTTCAGTGCATAGATGTGTGTTGCAACACACATGAAAAGGTATTTAGTAGAGATTCCTAGAAGCTGAGGGGGTATAGCTCAGGGGTAGAGCATTTGACTGCAGATCAAGATGTCCCTGATTCAAATCCAGGTGCCCCCTGGAAAGAGTCTCCTTTTAGTACCTGCGTCTCTTTTCAGTCTCTTTTTAGTACCTGCGTCTCTTTTCAGTACCACATACCAACTGGTACCTTCAGGTTGCCTCAGGTCCTATGGCAGGTTGAGGGGAGGTTCCTGGGAAGGAAGTAGAGGGAAAAGAGATGGAAAGGAATCTAGTCATCTTTTGGGCTGGGGCAATGGAAAGTCCCAAAACCAGGAATGTGGTTCTAGCTATGATCCTGTTATTAAGGGATGTGTGAACTCAGGCAGGCCTTTAATTAGTCTTTGTTTTTTCTTTCAGGCATGTAACATGCAAGTATAGACTAAATTCAAAGTTGCCAAACATGTCTGAGCACCAGAATGACCTGGGCGTGTGGTCAAGTATACAGATTCTGATTTGTTAGGTGTGAGAAGTTTCATTTTTCCTTCATTTCATCCTCCCACATCACAAAAACACCAGATGATCTCCTGGGCCGCAAAATTCAGCAACCACTTATGAAGCAGATTCGCCACATACCAGTTATTAATCTGCAGTTTGTACCACTTGCTCAAGTCCAGTGACACAGAACACTTACATAGCAAGTTAAGCAAAGCAACTTTATTCCTTACAGGCAGGCAAGGGACAACAGAAGCCTGGGATTTAGGGTGAGCTGGTTCCCCAAGGCTCAGGAAGCTGCCCAGGGCAGATGGAGTCCACCTGTGTGTCCCACTTCACACTGCAGCTGAGGGACCCTGAACACCCTCTGCTCTCAGTTTTATACCCCAAGGGCAATTTGGATCATTGGGCTAAAGCATAGCAGGACATCCTGTCCTAGGTGTGATGGGAACAGAGTCCAGGTTTAGGACAGTCCCTCCTCATCTCAGGACAACACACCCAGCACATTCTCTAGTTATTCTGAGAACTACAACCAAGAAAAGAGGGAAGCACTGGGTTGGTCAAGGCCATCCGGGGACTTGTCCTGCTGGGTCATTTAAAAAGCTTTTCTAGGATAATGTTGGCTTTCCAAGTGGTTTTCCAAGCTGATGTCTTTCCCATTGAGAGAAGAAGCTGTAGGCCTGTGGACCGCCAGGTGGGAGGAGGTTGGGGTTTAGAGGAAAGAGGAGAGCAGGAATGGGTTGTTTGCAGTGGGGCTGTTCCCATGGACTAACCAAGAAGAAATCGGGGTGCTGATGGGGCCACACAGGTGCTTATCAGAAACAGTTACAACAAGTGAGGGGTGTAACTGAAGGTAGTGCCTTGCACTGCAGGCCAAGCGGTCTCTGGTTCAAATCCATGTGGCTCCCACCCCCCTTCAGTTTTCTACTTACTGAACAAAAGCCTTTTCACCTCTGGGGTCTATTATACTGGAATCTTCCTGCAAGGAGAGAAGAGAGAATAGACGGCATAGAGCTTTGCCAGGAAGCCTCTCCAGTTTCTCGTAGGTCCCAGTGAACTTCTCCAGGTGACTCTGTCCCCTCATTAACCCTTATCCTCAGAGCCTTGAAATGGGCCCAATTGTCCCACAGAACTGATGTTTATGGTTTCTCTTGAATAAACCTAGAAATTGACCCTCTCAGTCTTGAAACCCAAGGAGAAATTTACATTTGTGTTATCTGAATTCCTTTCTGAGGAAACCAACCAGCAATCCTCCCAGAGAGTATCAAGAAACTGAAATTTACCAGATCCCCACATGTGGAAAGTGAGAGGCCAGACCCCTCACCCATCATGATTGCCTAGGTGACCACCTACTGCCTGTTGGCCAACTCCTCTTCCTTGCCCCTCCCTAATCCGTTTTCCCACATGTAGTTACATTTCTTCCCTGCTATGTAAACCCCTAATTTTAGTCAGTCAATGACGATGGATTTGAGACTGTCTCCTGTTCACCCTGTCTGTAGCACCTGGATAAAGCCTTATTCCCTGGCAATACTCATCTCAGTGACTGGCTTTTTGTGAGATGAGCAGGAAGACCTAGATGGAACCCCTGGTGTTTCCGTAACAGCCTTGCAACTTGCACTTTCCCTGTGGGAATGCTCATCTCCACCACACAGGGCCATCCCCTGGAGGCGCAGGTAGTGATTTGACTCCTCTGGAATCCTCACCCCCAGGGACTGCATACCATAGGGCCTTGCCTGGAGCAGATCCCATGGTTGCAGCTGCTACCCGCTGAGCTGCTCTGGTAGGGTCTGTACAGACTGAAGGAACTAAAGGAAGAGTGGTGAGGAGGGCTCCTAAGTGGCAAAATGACTGCCAGGGAAGTGGCTGTTACAGGCAGGGGTTTGTAAGCTACTTTCAGTCAGGAGGCCCCACATTATGCCCTGGGGCTACTTCCCTGCCCCTTGTGTTTATGAAGCCCCAGTATCTGCTTCATAAACACCAGATGTGCATGTAGGGGGCATCTGTTTCCCACCTGAGCAGAGGCTCCCAGTGCCCACTGGGGTGAGTGAGCTGCAGCGTCTTCTCAGGGAGGTGAACAAGGTGAACCGCTTTAACACTGACCGTTGGAATCTGGGAGAAGGACTGAAAGAAGCAGTGGTTTCCCGTGTCTGAGTGAGTGCTCAATTATTCCTTGTGGCAGTATCCCGCGGATGACTGGTTGTTGCTTGCGGGCTTTCTTATTTCAAGTCAATAAAACCACATCCTTACCAACAGGGAGACATCTATTCAATTCGCTTCTGCCAGCGGTATCAGACTTCCACATGTGGGTTCGCTGCCTCGTTTTGTATTACTTGAAATTCTTATTTGGGACTCGGGAGACCTCTCTTGCCCAGCATGCCCTGCTGGGCTGACTCCATTCGGTCTCTCCATAGAGTTAAAAGCAACAACAGCTAAAAGCAAAGATCTGAAACAAACAAAAAATAACTAATTTTTAAACAAAGAAAAAAAAGCAAAGATCTGAACCCAATTCTGCTTAATCCCTAGCAGATTTTTTCTCCCTAAACAAGAGTATAATAGTCCATAATAATTGTAGCTGCAATCTGCTTACTCCCATAAAACATTAGCCTAAGAGACAAACACTGCCGCTTTCTAAGGTGCAAGTCAATTTCTTTTCAAGTTTTGAAGAGTGCGGAAGTTGGAGCCTCATGTAGGAAGCCTGACCTTGCTCTTGCAGAGCTACAGGCAGGAGCCGTGCAGGCAGAAGGAGCCTCAGCAGAGGCCAGCATCAAGTGCGTGCCCTGGAGTGCCTGGGGACGGGGAGCCTGGGGCGTGGAGCAGGGAAGGTGGGGCAGAGAGTAGCAGGGGAACAGGATGCTAAAGATGGAAGGGCTTTATAGTCACCACACAGAATTTGGTTCCATGCAATGCAGCTCAGAGCTACCCTCCGTCCTTTTTCAGCTCTCCAGACTTCTTTTTCCCCTATGCCCTCTGCATCCAGGTCTCTCATTGGGCTCCACAACAGCACTCTGGCTGTGTACCCTTCCCTCCTCCCCACTTCACCTCCAGGCCACCTACCCTCTAGGTCCCCTCCAGGAATGGGAGCCCCATTAGACTAACACCTCCAGCCCCCATAAGCAGCTCAGGAGAGGGATGGGCCTGCGGGGCTGGACAGCCCTGAGTGTACCTGACTCTCCAGAGACCGCGGGCCAGGCAGAGGCCATGTCTGCTCTATGCCAGGATCTCTGATTTGGGCTGGCGGGAAAACAGTGCATAGCCCCCAGGATGACTGCCCTTCTCCTTTGGAGGAGCACTGGGCAATTTAATTAACTCTTATTTTTTTGAGGGCCCAAGACATAAAAGCTTCTTTTTGGGGTAACCCATGAATCTCTGGGAAGCTGCATTCATCTGGACTTTCCACTGAGACATGAGATTTGAACGATGGTGTGGGACGAGGGCCCATGTGGGGAGGAGGAAGAAGTGGGAGCTTGGGATGAGGCACGCATCCAGGCTGAAGTAGGCTTCATTAAGGTTCCACACTGCACACAAGTGACCCTTGAGCAATGAGGGAGTTAGGGGTGTTGACATCACACCCCGCGCCCCACAAACTGCAGTCAGAAATGCGGATATAACTTTTGACTGCCCTGAAACGTAACTACTAATAGGCTACTGTTGACTGGAAGCCTTTCTGATAACAGTCAATGAACACATTTTGTATGTTCGATGTGTTGTATACTATATTCTTACAATAAAGAAAGCTAGAGAAAAGAAAATATTAAGAAAATCATAAGGAAGGGAAAATTTATTTCCTATAGAACAAGTGGAAGTGAAGTGGATCATCATAGAGGTCCTAATCTTTGTCATCTTCACAGAGCAGGCTGAAGAGGAGGAGGAAGAGGAGGGGTTGGACTTGCTGTCTCGGGGGCAGCAAAGACAGAAGACAAGCTGTCTGTTAAGTGGACCCACAGTTCAAGCCTGTGTTGTTCAAAGTCAACTGTAGTTTTACTTACAGACTTTACAGATTCAGGACCAGGCTTCCTGGGTCAAAGTAATGAGAAGTGCAGAACCATCTTTGCTGACTAAACCCAAGCCCAGCTGAGGGGCGCTTGGACTGGAAGCAAGGCCTCTTGGTCTGCACTCAGCTACTGCGCTCTGGCACTGGCACCTGGGCTGGCTGAGCAGTATCTCTGACTCTGGGAGCTGAGTCCCATGCTCTTGTTGCCTGCAGCTCTTTCTTCACACCCAGAGTGGCTTTGGTTTACTAATGGGTCTGCTTCCCTGCTAAGAGGACACCTTGCTTCCCTTTCAGTCACCTCTTCCGGCCGTTTCGGCCAGCCCTCCTCAGCCTGAAGTCTTCAGCTCCTTGGAGGGCAGGTGGATAGAGAAGCTAGAACCACTTTCTCAGATCTCACTTGGGCTCTTCTGGTACCTGGGGAGCTACTGTAATTGAAAATCAGCTCATCCTCTGGGCGTGTCTCTCTGCAGAAGGTGCGTGCTCTAAGAGGCGGTTTGTGCATGTGTTGCTGAAGGGGACTTAGGAAGTGCTTACCTTTATTCGAGATGATGGGGAATCTTTCAGAACAGATATGACCACTGGGAACAGTGACCTACTAAGCTGATGGTTATGGAAAGCTGGGGTTGCCTAGAAACATATATAAAAGGGAAAGGTACTGTGACTTGGTGTTTGTTCCTCCCAGCAGGACCTGAATAATCCCTGGAGAGGGGTCTCTGCTATTGGGCAGGCAGAGGCCAGGACGCTCTGGCCCAGTGCAGCAAACTCTCCACCCTAACATTAGCCTTGCTGCAGACCCCCCTGCCTGTTCTGATGTGGGAAGGGGTCCTGATTACTGAGTGTGAATAGTCCTCTAACTGGGAAGATCTAGAGTTGTGAAAGAATGTTCATTTTTTGAAACTGTGGCTTTGGGTGAAATTCAAACATTGCAGAAAGGTGAGACCTAAACATGGTGCTTACGCTGAGACTCTGCTTGGGGGGCCCACCTGAGCAGCCAGCCAGCCCCCACCCTGATGATATTGCCACTGGGTTACAAGGCATGGAGTGTCTCAGGCTCATCACAGGTAGGGGTGTGCAGTGAGAATAAAACAGGAGTCATGGGCTTTTCATGGAGATCCAGAAATAATCAGACAGCTGAGGCCTTTGAAGCCTCAAAAGGACTGTGACTTTTGACATCACCAACAAAGCTTTAGGACTCAGGCCTAGGTCACCCCTTCTTTACCAGAGTTCATTGATAGCCAACCTGATCAATGGCTGTTCTTCTATAAACACCTGTACCATATTACTCGTAGTTTCCGATCACTAATCACTCAACATACTCATATCTTTTATGGCCATTCTTTGCGGGTCTTTTCATCTTCCCCCTCTGCTGTCAGCTCCTCTTCTCTTTCTTGGCATCTGTTATGTTAACCATCTTGAAAAGAGAGAATCTGATTGGTCATTATCCCTGTGTGGGCAGAACTGCAGGTCACTGGTTCACTTGTATATTAGCTGGGAAGAGAGGAAAACATCAAAGAAACTAATTAATACTCTGAGAAAAATATGAAAAAATATTTCATCTGTTAAACAAGGCACATAAAGGGTCAATTATAGAACAGATAACTTAGAAATTAAGAAAAAAGGATAGAAGATATAAAAATTAAATAGAAAATTTGAAAAATAAAGCTGAGGCAGTTTCCCAGAAAGTAAAATAAAACAAAAAGACAAAGGAAAAGATAGTAAGAAAGATAAAAATAAGAAAGTTAGAGGTTAAAACCAAGATGTATAAAAACCAACTAAATAGGCTTGGCGCAGTGGCTCACACCTATAATCCCAGCACTTTGGGAGACCCAGGTAGGAGGATCACTTGAGGCCAAGAGTTGAAGACCAGCCTGGACAACATGGTGAGATCCCTGTTTCTACAAAAAAAAAAAAAAAAAAAAATCAGCTGGTCACCGTGGGGTGTGTCAGTAAGCCTAGCCATTCAGGAGGCTACGGTGGGAGGATCACTTGAGGTCAGGGGTTTAAGGTTATGGTGAGCAAGACACTGTCTCAAAACAAAAAAAACTAATAAAAGTCCCAGAAAGAGAACATGATGGAAAGGACATTATACAAGAACATTACTCATAATGAAAGGACTTGGCTATGCATTAGAAAAGATTCTCCAAATGCCCAACAAAATGAATTAAAAAAATCTTCATCAAGTATATCATAGTGTGATTACAGAATACCAGGACAAAAGGGAAGATCTTCAAAACTTAAAGAGTAAAAGAAACAGGTGATACACAAAAGATAGAGGATCACAATGGCACTGACTTTTCTATAGCAATACTAGACACTAGAAGACAACAGAAACAATCCTTCCCAATATGCAGGATTATAAGTTGAACCTAGAAATCTGTGTCTGTCCAGACTGCTAATCAAGTGTGTAGGTGGAATTATGGACATTTTGAGGCATGCAAGGTCTTAAAAAATTCACCTCTACTCACCATTCCCAGAAAACAACTGCAGGACATCCTCTGCCAAAATGAGGAAGTAAATTAAGAAACATTCAAGACGTGGCAATCCAGGAAAAAGGGACTTGCACACAGGAGACAGAGATGGAAAGAATGTCCTGGTAAGGGTGGAGGAAGTCCCAGGGCATGGGCTGAGCAGCAGACTTTCCAGGGCAACCAGCACAAACAGAGCAGGAAGCCGGAGAGCTACTGGAAAACAAGAAGTGAAAATGTTAATTATCTAACAGCTTTTACAATGTGGTAAATTGATTTGACAGGCATTTCATGGAGCAATGAAAGGCTGTGGAAAATCGTAGATATTCCAAGAAAACCAAGCGGTTGAAAATGTGAGACTATCAGTAACTTGAGGGAAAAAAAAGTTCCATCAGAACTCTTAGTTCAGCTTAGGATTATGTACATTGGCCATAAACACTATTAACTAATCATAATAATTAAAACATGGAAGATAAAATTGAATAGAAAGTAAATATACAGCATTTTATCTAAGAAGTTGATATATGGTAGGTATACTGGAAAACAGAAAAGGGACATGAGTGATAATCCTCACCTACAAAAATAAGTCAGCTAATGATGTCTAAATTTGATTAGACACACCATGCTATGACATACTTATATTACTTAAAATTATAGAGGCAAATAGACTAGAAGAAACAGTCAGAAGGGTGGAGAGTGGCTGCCTCTGGGTGGCAAGAGGAAAATAAAAAGGACTGAGGTTTCTTTTACTATAAGCTTTAAAAGCAATATTTGACTCTCAAAAATAGTTGCACAAGATACTTACAAAAGTATATGTAAGGTTTAAAATAGCCTTGCACTGGGAATGGGGGTGTAGTTCAGTGTAGAGTTTTCCACACTAGCAGCGGAGATTTCTGGCCAAAACCTGGAGGAGCTGTGTGGTCCTCATGCTATGTTGTCTCCATGATGCTTCCCAGGACTGCTCTCTGATCCATGTCAGGGCCTGGGAACTTCCCCAACTGTTTCATGAACTGGATTTAATGCAAAGATCCCAGACTGAGAGATATCTTTATATGTCAGTATTGCATGTGTCTCAATTTGTGTCTCCAAACTGCTATTTTGTAAACAAGAAGAAATCAGACATGTAGACCTAAAGGCTGTTCCAGCAGTAAACGGGAACACTCCTCCCAGCTGCTCCCGTCACCACAGACTGAGGGAAAGCGGGGAGATGTGCAGGTATGTGAGCAGGGGCTAGGGTTTGGGAATTGGGGATGGACTTTTCTGGGGTAAGTTTGTGGTAAAATCCGTTGCTGGTCTTACTCTCTAAAAGCAAGCGGGAACTTTCAATGTGCTGTAGGACTGCTGGGAGATTACCAACATGAAAGGTGCTTATTAGACACTCATGACAAGTAGGGGGTATAGCTCAGGGGTAGAGCATTTGACTGCAGATCAAGAGGTCCCCAGTTCAAATCTGGGTGCCCCCTATTGCACTTTTTCTATTCATACAAGCTGTTATGTTCTTCACAGAAGCTGTTGGTCATATTCCAGTTTCTTTTCATCCATTCCACCTATGATTTTCCCTGGAACTGGAAGCTACACCTGAGGCCTACCCAACTGCACCCCGGCTGGATAACTTCTCATCTCTTCCAGCACCAGTTCCATGGGTATCCCTCATATTCTTGGTATCCAGCTCCCTGCTCCCCCTATACATGTAATTTCTCCAGCTGTCATGCAGAATGCTTCTGGGTTTTTCCAGGGCAGACCAGAGAGTAGCACTACAGCAGGTTTCCCAGAAACAGACAGGGCATGGTATCCCAAGTTATCACCCTCCTGGCTCCTTCCCACAGCAGCAGTTTGTGCAATGGAGTGGTGGCCAGACCTGGGGAGACACATCACAGCACGCAGCATTCCCATGTAGGGCAGATATTTTCCCCTGGAGAATTGGTTTCTCCCACGCCAGAGCTCACTCACACCCTTGCTTCAACCTTGTAGGCCAAAAGCCTGGCTCAGCTACTCTAACAAGGGAGATAGAGGTTCTGCAGTGCTGCCCCTGCAGACCCAACTCCTGTAGCTCTGCGGCTGCAGTTGAATTTCAGCCCACTCTGTGACTGTGGCCCAAGGCTTGGAGGTAGGGGATTAGACTCAAGAGTCTGTTCGTATGAGATGATCTGGAATTCCAACTTTGTTCTGTGGGCCACAGGGAGTCCTGTGTGCTGCAATGAAGAACCAGGTCATGTCCTTTGTCTAAGAAGGTCATTTAGGAGACATTATAGATACTGGTTTGGAGTTTGCCGAAAGACAAGGACAGGAACTGGTGTTATTTTTTGAACACCTACTATGCCCTACTATGTGCTAATATCATGCTAGGCAGTTTATCATCAGTTACCATATTTGTCCACTCTGTCTTCACTGCAGGAAAAAGGAATTCAGGCTGGGAGGTCAGATCAGAATCTGTGGACTGTTTTGGAGACCAGTGGCCAGCTCTTGGGTTAACTCCAAAAAACAATGGGAAATGACTGGGGGTTCTGCAGGCAGCTTCCATCCTTTTCTCCTGTTCATGGCTCCACCCAGGGACAGGCCTGGTGAGCTGCAGAGCTGAGGGAAGGTGTCTAGCTGTGAATCACATCTGGCAGCTTCTAGAAAGTCCTGGAGGGAAGCCATGATTTAATTTTACAAAGCTGAGTGCTCCCACACTGATGAAAGGTATGAACTAGGTAACCTCAGTGTGCCATGGGGGTATAGCTCAGGGCTAGAGCTTTTTGACTGTAGAGCAAGAGGTCCCTGGTTCAAATCCAGGTTCTCACTTCTGTTAAGTTTAATTTTGGTAGAGAACTTTATCCACATACATCTTAGATTGGCATGAGCTACACTGATGTTCCTTCTATCTGTATGGGGTTTGCCTCCTTAATCCATTATAATCATCCAGATCCCCTGAAGGCTGCCTCATCTTGCAATCCCCCACCTCATTAGTACAGTGCACTCAAAGCAGGTCTCAGGAATTGCTCAGTAGATAGCCCTTCCGACCTCCCTAGCCACTCCCTCCATGCTCCTCCCCTCCAGCCTCTCTCTCCATCTTCCATCCCATACTCCCGGTCAAGGAGAAATGGTGCTTGTTTTGGTCCAGAGCCAGCCACAGAGTGCAGAGCTGCATTTCTGAATTCTTAGAATTGGCAGGCTAAGGTTTGAGGGGTAGGGACTTCAGTCTCATGAGGCTGTGCTAACAAGGACAAGTACAACTTGGAGGGGAATGCTAGAGGAGGCTGAGGCTGTCAGGAGAGTCACAGTTGAGTCACAGTCATTTACTCACTAAATGTCACCTATTGAAGAGGCGCCAAGCAGTTTGCCCCGCTCTGGAATTACGAAGATCACATGTTCCTTGCATACATCTGGCAGCAGTGGGAAAACCTCAGAAGTTCCTGTGGGATGTCTGATTTCTATTGCAAGAGGCAGGCCCTCCTGGACACTCGCTGGGGCGTGTGAGTTGAGTGACACTTCGCATAGGTTACTCAACCTCTGCTGGGCCTCAGTTTCTGCATCTGTCAACTGGAAGATAATAATCCTACCACCTCATAGGTTTCCTTGGTGAGGGTTTAAAGCACATAGAACAATGCCTGGCTGTGTCTCGTGGCTCATGCCTGTAATCCCAGCACTTTGGGAGGCCGAGGCAGGCGGATCACCTGAGGCCAGGAGTTTGAGACCAGCCTGGCCAACATGGCGTAACCCCGTCTCTAATAAAAATACAAAAATTAGCCAGGCATGGAGGCAGGTGCCTGTAATAACAGCTACTCAGGAGGCTGAGGCACGAGAATCACTCAAACCCAGGAGGTGGAGGTTGCAGTGAGCCAAGACTGTGCCACAGACTTCCAGTCTGGGTGACAGAGGGAGACTCTGTCTCAAAAACAAAACAAACAAACAAACAAACAACAACACCAAAGAAACAGTCAGGAGTCGGCATGGAGATCTGAAACAGACAGAGATTTTTTAGTCTGCAGTCTGATGCACTAGATCCAAGCCGTTATTTGACATGTCACCCAACAGGTGAATGACCGTATTTTTCTGACTAGTCCCCTCCCTCCCTTCTCCTCCTCTCCATTTTCTTCCCTTTCCCTTTTCCTTACCTCTCCTTTTCTTCTTTCAAGCTGTCTCACTCAGCTCAGGTCCAGCTCAGACTGAAGTACAGTGCCATGATCATAGCTCACTGCAGCCTCCAACTCCTGGGCTCCAGCAATCCTCCCATGTCAGCCTCCTGAATAGCTAGGACTACAGGCATGAGCAACCATGCCCGGCAAATTGTTTTTAATTTTTAATTTTTTATAGAGAAAGAGGTCTCGCTCTGTCACCCATACTAGAGTGCAGTGGTACAGGTCATGGCTTACTGTACCCTCAAACTTTTGGGCTCAAGCAATCCGCCTGCCTCAATCTCCCCAGTAGGTAGGACTACAAGCCAGTGCCACATGTCCAGCTCATTTTTTAATTTTTTAATTCATAGAGGTGGGGTCCTGCTATGTTTCCCAGGCTAATCTAGACCTAGGAAACTCAAGCAATCCTCCATGTCTCAGCTTCCCAAGAGCTGGGATTACAGGCATGAGAAACCATGTCCAGCCATAACTAGTATTTCTTCAGTGTTGAAACCACAGCTGTGACATTGCCATCTTATATAAGCAGGGTTGACCCACCCCACTGAAAATGTGTCTCTCTTTCTGCTGCCTACTCCCCTTCCACCAAGGCCACGGAACCCTCAGCCAGTAACCCTGCAGCCTCCTCTCCCTCATCTTTCTCCCTCTGGGTGAGAACAAAACTCCAGAGAGCTATCAACCTGTACAGAGTCAGCAGTCAACCCCCTCAATTAAATTTCTCAAATATTTAGTGACCAAGAGGCCAGCCTTTGTGGGAGGATAGAGATGAGTGAAATCTAGCACAAATCATCCCTGTTCTCTCTTAGAAGCTCTCGATCTAGTGAGGAAAAGTGATGTCAACAAAAAATGACATTAGCTGCGATAGAAAGCAGTGTGGACTACAGCCGGGACGCCTCCGGATGTGGACTCAGTGACAGCTCTGCAGAGATAGTGAGCATCAGTGAGGTCTTGAAGGTGAGTGTGTGGGAAGGGCGTGCTAGACAGAAAATGCAGAGGAACAAAGATGCAATGTTGTTGGAGTGCTGTCTGGGTCTAAAAGAAAGACCGAGGTGTGTGTGCCTGGGTGTGTGTGCACCCGTGTGTGTTCGTGCCTGCAGGTATGCCTGCTTGCATACGGAGTAGATCGGAAGTGTTTTTGTGATGAGTGTGCAGAGCAGGGGGTGGGAGGACTGTGACTGCAGCCTAAGGCTTGGAAGTGGGTGACTAGACTCAAGACTTTGCACGTGTGAGATGTTTTGGAATTCCAACTGTTCGTTTTTTGAGATGGAGTCTCACTTTGTCACCCAGGGTGGAGTTCACTGGTGCGTTCTCAACTCACTGCAACCTCCACTTCCCGGGTTCAAGGGATTCTCCTGCCTCAGCCTCCTGAGTAGCTGGGATCACAGTCATGTGCCACTATACCCGGCAAATTTTTGTATTTTTAGTAGAGACGGGGTTTCACCGTGTTGGCCAGGTTGGTCTCAAACTCCTGACCTCAGGTGATCTACCCGCCTTGGCCTCCACAGTGCTGGGATTATAGGCGTGAACCACCGTGACTGGCTGGATTCTGAGTTTGTTTTGGGGGCTACAGGAGTCCTGTGCCCTAAAATGAAGCAACCAGGTCAGGTCACTTGTTTCAGGAGGTCATTTCGGAGACATTACAGAGGATGATTTGGAGTTTGCCAAAAGACAAGGACAGGAACTGGTGTTATTTTCTGAACCCCTATTATGTGCTAATATCACACTAGGCAGTTTATCATAAGTTATATTTGTTATAAGAAACTTATCTGTGTTTAAGAGAAGAAACTGAAGCTTACAGAGTTAAATAGCCTGCCCAGTGACACAGAGTAAGGAAAGGAATGTAGAGGAGAAAAAGGGATTCCAGAGAAACTTTCAAGATAAAATATTATAGGACTTGGTGACTGATCAGATGTAAAGGCTGAGGAAAATGTGAGAAAGAAGAGTTGAGAAATAAAAATTTCTTTTTTTCCAGAGAGCAATATAGCAGTAGCTACAGGGGAAAGCGGGCAATCTAACCTAACTTAGGATAGAGACTGAGCATGCTTTGGGTGGGGGAAGGAACGAGATTGAGAAAGAACTCAATTCAGTTATAGAGACCAGAGTACAGATGGGGTGATTTGCTTTGGAAGGAGACAGGAGAATGTCTTCTCTGAGAGAGAAGGGAAAGGACTGAGAACAGAGGAAGAGAGATGTCTCTGGTAGGGTGGGAAGCCGAGGAGCTGAGGTCTGGCGGCTTTGACTCCCTCTGTAAAGCAGAGGGAACGCATCGCAAGGACAGAGCGTGGGGAGACAGCAGTTGCTGATGAGCTGCAGTCTGAGCAGAGGGACTTGGACAGTACAAAGAGGAGCGGTGTCATTTTGTTGGAGCTGGGATTGTGTGCTGCTCCTCTCTGGAGTCCACCTCTCAATGGGCACTGAGAACACTGATGTTCCCAGACACACTTGTCCCTGCCTAGGTCAGCACAAGGAGAGTGCCAATGATTTTACTCTCCAGCTCTTTATGTTTTAATTCTATGCAGATCCTGGCTCAAGGTGTCTAGGTCACTCTCAGGAGTAGACCAGGTTACTGGTTTCCTTGTGTACAGCCCACTTCTACCTTCTGTCAGTCACACATTAAGCATCTTTTGGGTGATCCCCTCAGCGGAGGAATCCATTCGCTCAGGGGACTCTTGCAGATTTTTACCAGTTCACTCCAGGCTTGGCTGTGGTGGGAATCTCACCTCTAAACTGTGAGGATCTCTTTCTATAGTGTCCAAAATAAGACCATAAAGGAGATAAAAAGAAACTAGAACTTGCCGGACAAAGGAAATTTAATCAAAAGTGTTACCAGTATGAACATGGCATAGAATCCACTGTTACCAGTATGAACATGGAATATAATCCATTAAATTCTCCACTTAAAACACAAAAAAATTAACTGGATTAAAAAAATTGTATCTTGTTCACGAGAGAGGATACAGAAATGTTAAAAATAAAAGAACAGAAAAAGATATCTGTATCTAAAGCAACTACATATGATGTAGCTATAGTAAGTAATACCAGAGAAAATAGTTTTTGAGGCCCGAAGCATTACCAGGGATAAAGAGAGTAATTTTGTATTGACAGAAAGTTCAATTCACCAAAAACAGCAATTCTAAATTTGGTATACCTAATAACATAGCCTCAAAACATAATAAGTGAAAATATATGAAACTGAAAGAGAGAAATGGACAAACCTCTGCTGGATCTTTCATGTGAGAGATCTTAAAAACCCTTGTGAATTTGTAAACAAGCCCACATAATATCAAAAGGACACAGACGATTTGGACAACATGACTAACAAAACTGACCTGTTTAACATGTAAAGAATCTTGCACTTATATGCAGAATATGGATTTTTTCCAAGCGCACGTGGAACACTGACAAATATGAATTGTATACTGAACCACAAAGCCAGTCTTAACAAATTCCAAAGTACTGAAATCATAAAGAGCATGTTTTCTGACCAAAATAAAATTAAGCTAGAAATTAATAACATCAAATAACAAATCCAACAAATATTAGAAAATCTTCATGTTTAGAAACTAAAAATTCTACTTCTAAATAACCCATGGGTCAAATAATAAATCGTAATAGGAATTAGAAAATATTTTGAACTAAATGATGAAAATACTAGATATTGAAATTTATCAGTTGCAGCTCTACAGTACTTAGATGGCAATTTACAGCCTTAATGCATCTCTAGTATTATAGAAAGAAAAGGTTAAAATGAACAAACTAAGCATCTCTCCCAAAAGGCATGAAAGTAGTAGTAAAATGAATCCAAGGAAAAAATAAGGGAGAAAATAATACATTAATTAATGAAAGCACAAATTAATTAAGTAGAAAACACACAAGAGAGGGTCAATGAAGCTAAAGTTGTTCTTGGAAACAAACAATAAAAGTAATAACCCAGACAAGATTGACAAAGTAACACTAATAACCAATATCAGGAAAGAAAAGAATGCATTATTATAGTTCCCCCCAAATTAAAAAGATTGTAAGATGATATGATCAATTTTATGCCAATGAAATATAATATTTACATGGCATGGAAAAGTTTCTAGAAAAATAAAACTTACATGAAGAGAGGAATTCTTTGTCTGCTTGATGGTCTCAGCTCTCTCTCCCTTCTCATTGATCCACTTTAGTTTAGCAGTACTAAGCTGGTTTGAAGGGAAAAAATACAATTTTTTAGCTGATACAGGTGCCATTATGCCAACCTCATAAACACTTGGTGGCAATATTCCACATTCTCCTGTCTACCAGCAAGGCTGATTCTTTTGCCAAGAAGCTTTTACTGTTAAATATTTCCTCCAAATATCTGATGTGGCACAGAGAAAGAATGTCTCTTCTGGAGTACTTGCTACCATGTGTCTAACTTGTCCAGCTCAAGAACGTGTTTCCTTGAAATAAAGAGAGTTTGGGAAGTTGCAGACATTCCGATGCATTGTTTGTAACTTTTCCCAAATAAATCTTACTTTATGCTTATACTAGTGGTATTTGTCCTCAACATCTGGCTTAATTTTATCAAAATTGACACAAGAAGAACTAAAAATCACGACTAATCATGGAATGATTAAGGAACTTGAATTCATAATGAAACATTTTGCCATTAAAAGAGTAACAAAAAACTTCCAGGCACAGATAGTTTAAACACTTGTTATACCAAACACTTCAGAAAGAAATGATGTAAGTCTTACACAGACACTTCTGGAGAATAGAAAATTAAAAACAGCGTACCTTTCCCAACTCATTTTATGAGGCTAGTTAAACTTACTATAAAAAATAACAAAGACAATGTAAGAAAACAGGCCAATCTCACATATTAACATAGAATAGACTTTAAAAACCATAAGCAAAACTATTAATACATCAAGGTCAGCATTACATAAGAAAGAATAACACATAATAACCAAATTAAGATCATTTCAGAATGTAAGATTGACTTAACATTAGAAAAATCTATTACTGTAATTCACCACACTATAGGACATAGTAAATGCTGTTAGTGTCCCACTGATATTCCTTCAGAACTTATCAGTTCTGTGCATGCAGGCCCCAATTTCAACTGTCAGCACCTGTAACTATGTCTGACGGCATTATCAGGCTGCCCAAACATATAACAGGCTAAAAGTACCAAATAATTAGCAACCAACCTTCGAAAGCAACCCTCTACCCATGACTGATGGAAGCAGATGGAGAAATACACAAGCTGCCTTGTTCTTTTGGAGAGGACAACCCTAAAGCATGTTATACATTCTTACAAAGTCCCTAACAGTATTAAGCTCCAGTTGCCTATAAAGGTGCCTATAATGGTAACTTGTCTAATATCCCACTGTGAAAGCTGTCAGAATGAAAATGGAGTCACTTGTGTTAAAACCGGACAAACGGAGCCAGGGAAGGCCACAAAGGTAGAGTTTTTATATATGAATTCCTGATAACAAGAACTATCACAAAAGACTCTGTAAAAACCACAACCTTGCACAAAGGCCACTGTAACCTTACACACTCACAAAAAATACTTCTGCAAGGACATTTGCCCAGCAAAAGCCTGACCAGCCTTGGACTGTTGCCACCTTTGTTACTGATTGCTGTAGCCAGGAATTATTTCTTCAAAACAATTTATATAATCCTTCTCATTTTGCCTTTACCTTGCCACGACCTCCTCAAAAACACACAGTTTACTGTGACACCTGTATTCCCATTGCCAATGCTTGTTCCCTAAATAAATATAATTTCCTCTCAGAGGGCTTCTCTCTGTTATGTAGGCTGACACCACCTTTTATTGGCTTCTTTCCTTTCTCTGTCTGCCTTACCATTCCTGACTGGTGTTTCCTGAACTTATCTCCCAAATAAACTACTTGCTCTTAAATTCTAGTTTCAGGGTCTACTTCTAAAGAAAGCCAAGCTAAGACAACAGATTAAAGGAAAAAAATCACGTCATTAAAATAGATGAAGAAAAACATCCAATCAAATTCAACACGTCTTCATGATGTGTCTACCTAAAACATAAAAAGAAATCTTACTTAATGGTGGGATGGTGAAAGCTTTCAACTGAAAACTGAAAGCAAGACAAAAGTGTTCTTAAATAAAGGAGAAATGGAAACTGAATTGAGGAGCAAAAGACTTATCAAAAATCACCAAATATATTTTTAAAATAAATCAACTAAGACATTCCAGAAATGAAAAGTATCAATGTCTTCCTTTTTATTTACTTTTAATTGAAATACAACTCACAGTAAGGTACACACATCTTCAACATACAGCTCAATTAATTTGCACACATGCATACCTATGTACCCACCTCCCAAATCAAGATATAGAAAATTTCTAGCACCTCAGAGGGTCCCGTGGTTCCCCTTCCCAATTACCCTCTCTCCCGAAAAGGTAACACTATTCTATCACCATGGACTAGTCTTGCCTGTTCTTGATTTTATATACTGGAATTGTACATAGTTATTCCTTTGAAACTGCCTTCTTTCACTCAGTCTTATGTCTATAGGATTTATCTGTGTTTTTCCACGGTAGTGGTACTCTGTCCTTTTTAAAACTCTGTTTAGGATTCCGTTATATGACTAGATCATGACTTATTTACCTATCCTACTGTTCATGGGCATTTGTTTCCAGTGTGGGACTATTAAAAGAAATGCTGCCATGAACATTCTTGCATGGACATACACACTCTCTGATGTCTGTATCAAGGAATATAACTGCTGAGGAAGAGGGTGTTTTTACTTTTACTTTTAGCCAATAATGCCAGATGGTTTTCTAAACTGGATACAGCAAATGACACTACCACTAGCAGGGGATAGGAGTTACTATGGCTCCACATACCATCACTGAGTAACATCAGTCTCTTTCATTTTAACCATCCTAGCAACAATTCTAGCGATAGTTCACTGTGGTTTAACTTGCACCTTTCTAGACTCACGAGGTTTGAGCATCTTTTAATAAGCTTATTGGCTGCTTGGATGCCCAATTGTATGATGTAACTGCTCAAATCTCTTCATCATTTTTCTACTGAGTTGTGTATTTTTAAATTGTCTTGTGCAATTCTTTATATATTTTGGGTATAAACCCTTCATCAGTTATGTGCAATAGATACCTTCTCCTGCCGTATGGGTTTTTATTCCCTTACTTGCGTTTATTGGCTCTAATGAATGTCAGCTGATTTCCCTGCAAACTTTTTAACTGTTCAGTAAACAGTATACAGAAGTTACTACGTGCCAGTCCTGTTTTCAGTGCTTTACGTAGATTAACTCATTCTATCTACACAACAATCCATCACGTAGACACTCTTATTACCCCCATTTCACAGATAGCACAGTTGAAGAAAGGGAAGGGCAGTAATCTGCGCAAGGTCTTCTAGTGGGGTAGGCCTTGAAGCCAGGCTGTCTGGCTTCAGAATCCACAGCTATTGGTATCCACGCCGCACTGTTTCTCCCAGGCTTATTGTGCTTGTCCAAACTCTATCAATGGGCATTCTTTGAAGTATAGTTCCTGATGCAGTCTGGGGAGGATTTTCCTTTGGCCAGGAGCCTAAAGCACTACACATCCAACTCCAACTTGAAATAAGTTGCCTGTAGTTTTTCAGACCCAAAAAAGACTGTGAATTCAGGGCCCATTAAACCCCAGCCACTCAGCCCGCGGCTAGAGATTCTCGGGACTGGTTTTCTTTCTTCCTGTATTCTCTTCACTCCTTCCAAAAGAGCTCAGCGCTTATCCTGTCTTTGTGCAAGGCAGTCTCTTTCCTGATTCCTCACCATGTGTGGGGCCTAACATTTCTTCCTAGAAATGCCCGTTCATCACTGTACTACTGACACCTGGCCTCCCGAATCCAGACACGTCCCAGCCCTCCTGGACTCAGGTTGCTGCCCAGCCCTGCCAGCAGAGCATTCCGTGCTCCCGTAGTCTCATCATTCCTTTGCATCTTCCTTCGCAGTCCACCCTACTGCCAAAAAGGAAAAGCAAGAGGATTTTAACACTATCATAGAAATGGCAGTGGAAGTCAGTGTTTCCGCAGGCTCTTGGGCCTGCAGTAGAGAGGAGTGGCTGGCTGTTGACTGCCTTCTGAGAAGGTTGCCAGGACTACAAGGCAAAGGCCTGTGGGTAAAGGAGAAAATTCCAGTAGCAGGGAAAGGCAGTTTGCAGAAGAGAGTTTACCAGCTCCTGTGACAAGAGAAGTGGGGCCTTGGCACGGCTGAGGAGATGAAAAGGTGCTAACCCAAGTGTTACTCCAAGTGTTCTTTCTAGGTGGGATGGAGTTCTGTCTATCATCAGAAAAGGTCTCACGGGAGGCTGGAAGCAGTGGCTCATGTCTGTCACCCCAGCACTCTGGGAGGCCAGGGAAGAAGGGTCACTTGAGGCCAGGAGTTTCAGACCAGCCTGGGCAACATAGTGAGACTTCGTCTCTACAAAAAAAAAAAAAAAAAAAAATATTAGCTGGGTATGATGGCACTCACCTGGGGTCCCAACACTTAGGAGGTTGAGGTGGGAGGATTGCTTCAGCCCAGGAGTTAGAGGCTGCAGTAAGCTATGATTGTTTCATTGCACTGCAGCCTGGATGACAGAAAAATACCCTGTCGCTTAAGGAAAAAAAATGAGACCAAGTGGGGTTGTTCTCTACCAACACTTTTTGGTCATGAAACTATGGTAACATTGGCCCTACTAATGCTTTTGGGGATTCTGAAATCTACTCAGCTACCTACTTCTCACTATTTCTTAGAGTTGCTCCTTCTCTATCATTCTCCATCTGTATTAACTGAAGAAGTAAAAGTTGGAAGAATCATCTTTTGTCCTAGACTGCAGTTGTGTTGAATCTGCCCTGAATGGAGTACTGGGCTAGGAGAGCCAGGCCCAACTCTGTCATTAAGTATGTTAGGACAGACATCTCAGTCACACAGTTTCTCTTGTACATGCCCACCATAAGAGGTACTGGAGGTTGACTCTGAAGGCCATTCTAGCAGCCACTGGCAGCGCTTTTCCAGGTTGCTGCCCGCAACCAAGGACTCAAGGCAGGGAAGACACAAGATCCAGAGTATTTTACAAGGGGGCACTGCCTCTTCTTATGCACAAGGTCAATGAGTTTTCACTGAGGTAGGCCTGGCAGCTCCTAGGAGCTTCCATTGTGAAGTGGCAACACATAGGTCATCTGGGTATGACTGCAGAAGTCAAAGATATTAATTGACCCTCATAACAGCAGGAGGGGGTATAGCTCAGGGGTGGAGCACTGGACTGCAGACCAAGAGGCCCCCAGTTCAATTCCAGACACCCCCTCCGCATTTTCTATTTTGACATTTGTAGAAAGTAAAAAGTTTTGTTTTCAAAGTTTCTCTTCTTATTAAATAATAAATCATAAGTGTTAAAAGTAATAGTTTCTTTTAAAAACTAACTTCTTTCAAGCCTCTTTGCTTTGTGCCAATAACTCTTTATTAAGCCTTATCTTATGTAGCTGTTACATATAAAAGAATAAGTATATTCTGTTTTGTACTTTAACCAAGATATTTGTGCTAAACATGCTTACAAGCACGTTCTAGCTCACATCCTATGTCCCTTCCTCATTAAAGAATGTTATTACTTTTCTAAATCTTTTCATAAGCAACTTCCTCTTTTCCTTTCTTCTCCATTACTTTTACCTATTTAAAAAGGTTTTAAATTGTTAGCCAATCAAGTTTAGTTTAAATTATAAAGTCTAGCTGCAGCCAATAGAGACAAAACACAGTAGTAACGACAAGCTACATAAAAGATAAAAATCGTTTCCCTCCATTGTTCAAGTGTATTCTGACCATTATTCCATCTGCGAAGAGCACCCACCCTTTCTACAGAAAGTAAAATTGCCTTGCTGAGAAAACTTTTTGTCTAAATGCAAATTTTTCCTTGCAGTACCAGAAACCAAACATTTTATTTCTAAATAAACATTTTACTTATAACACAATGGTGGCCCGTACAAGGATACATTCTCCTCCTCTCTCATGAAGACGTGCCCCACTGCCTCATTGCAGGGGCCTCAGGGGTAAGGAATCAAGTCACACCCGGTGCAATGAATAAACCTAGACACTCAGCAAGGCAGAAAGAAACCAGCCGGCGACCTAGAGTAAAAGATCTTCACATATCACGTGGACCAGGTAACCTCATGCATGAGCCAAGGAAGGAAACACCAGAAGAGCTGGTAAAGTATTTCATTGGTGGTCAAGACCAAGGAAAGAAAAGCCGCAGGGCAGTGAAGCATTCCCTGGTTAAGATATACCACGGAAAGAGAAACCACACGGGCAATAAAGCATTCCTTAGTTAGGACTAAGGAAAGAAAAGCTGCAGGATGTGAGTGAAGTATTCCTTAGTCGGGGTGTCTTGGAGGTTAAAAAGAGGTGAAAAATCTCCATCAGGGGGAGATTGAACCTCACACAAACCTCTGGTAGTAGGAAAACATATTCAGAACTTCCCTTTCCCATCTTCTCAGGGGAAGAAAGAGGCTAAGCTCCACTCCCGCTGGCCACTCCATAGTGGGAGGGGAAGGAGAGGGGAGAACAGCAGCGTGGGTGGCTGGCAGAGGCATGAAAAGACCAGCAGAGAGAGAAAGAGAAGAGCAGAGACAGAAAGCAAAAATCTTTTGGCAAAATTTTAAAGTTTTCTAGAAGAGGTGAAAGAAGGAAGACAGGGAACTCAGAAATGCAAAGAGAAAGAAAGCAAAGTCAGTACTTTAAAGGAGAAGGTCAAAGTAAGTATGTAAGGGCTGTGGATGTGAAGGTAAGGAGAAAAGACAAAGGCACCCTCTAGCCCAGCGTTAATGACTTGTGCAATTTATGCCAGGCATCTGCTGAGCCTCTGGGCCAGCGGCGGCCCGGGCCCAGACTGCGGCCATGAAAATCCCACCCAGCCCAAAAGACTAAGTAGAAAAGAAAAAGGAAATGAGATGACAGAGAAAGAGAGAGAGAGAGAGCAAATGAGAAAGAGAGAGACAGAGGGAGAGAATAAGTGATAGAGAGGCTGAAAGAGAAGAGATTAGAGAAAGACACAGAAGGTGTGACTGGGGAAAGAAATAGTGTAAAAAGAAGTCAGAAAGTTGAGGCATGTGAAAGATGGTCTATGAAAGTCGTAAAAAATGTTATAATAGGGAATTCATGCAAGAAATATTGTATAATTTAAAATTATGCATCCTAAATGTAAAACTATTAAAGAAACAGTTTATGTGCAAAGTATGTAAGGAAAGTAAAACATACTTTTACTAAAAGAATTATAAAGAGGCAAAAAAATATGGATTTTTACCTACATTAAAAGGTTAAAAAAATAGGTGCTAATGAAAATTCAAAAAGAAAATAAATATTATTAAACCAAAGAGAAACATTATCCAAACCCCTTATAAAGGAAATCTTGCTCCATCTACATCAAAAAACCCATTAAGGGCCCTCCAGCACAAAGTTAATAACAAGTTTCCACCTCCAGCGGCTCCTAGAGAGGCTGCAGCACAAGTTGATGAGGGGACCTAACCTTGAACAGACACTTCCTGTACAGGGGAGGGGGCCAAGTGGCTGTTAGACAGCGCAGCCCCGCCCAAGGCCAGGGGCCAGACAGCGAGGACTCAGGCAGGAGCAAAATCTGAAGGTGGCTGGGTGACTCACAAAGCCCCTCATACCCAAAGCTGCAACGCACAGGAGCAGTGAAGGCCACAGGGAGGTCGAGACCTTAAGAGGGGGCAGGGCTGTTGCACCCCCTAGGCAGCGCTGAGCAGGGATGGAGCAAGGGGTGTCACCGTGGGGTCTTGGGCCCCAAGATACGCAGAGTTCTGACAAAATAAGGAGCCCCAGAGAGTCCCTCAGAGACAACATAAGTAAAAATAAAAAAAGAAAATTTCTCAGCAAAAAGGCACTAGAGATGATAAAATCAAAGAGACACCTATAAATTGCCTTACTTATATTCCACTGCTAATGTCCCCACATTTAAAACAAAACAAAACAAAAAAATCAGTTGTTCAGAAATTATATACTTAGTTTATCTTCTATGTTTCCCTTCCCTCAGAACTAAAAGTCTTTTAACACAAGTACCACCCCTAAAATTTCTGGTAAACCTGCACCAGCCTGGAGACCATGTCATCATCAAAAGATAAAAAGAAAAAATAAAAACAAAAAAACTCAAGCCAGCCTGGGGAGGACCCTACCTCATGCTGCTAACCACTGAGACTGCCATTTGCACAGCAGAAAAAAGATGGACACAACACACCCAAGTCAAGAAAGCATCATCACTGTCGGAATCATGAGCCATTGTTCCAAGGTCAAGCCCTATCAAATTAAAGCTAAGAAAAACTCAATCTATCTTTTCTTTTTCCTTTCTTCCCTTTACTCCCCATCTTATTATTAATGTAACTAGATCTAACTCACCTCAAGTTATCACTTTTGATGCCGGTTTAGTTATACCTTATAGAGATTTACATAACCAAAAGACAGCTTACTACTTCAAAAAAAATATCTTCGTCCCTCTTGGACTTCCTCGGATTGGGAAGACATAATGAGTTCCTGTAAGGATTTATAGTATAAGAGCCAACAGTTCAAAAAAAAAAAAATCCTAGAGAAAATTTTGAAATGCACTTTATTGCTAGTTCAACTTCTCCATCATCACTCCTCCCAAACACAGTGACAAAACCAAAGTCTCTATAGTAAAAGAAAATCTAAATCAAACCACAGCAATTAAAACAGGGTATCAAGATATAAATGCCTAGCTAAAATAGACTAAATATTCTATCTGCACTCTAAATAAAAGCAATTGTCATGCTTGTGTGCATAGTAGGCCAAAGGCCCAGGTTGTCCTCTTTCCACTCAGATGGTCCTCTACAACAAGACATGGACTGCATGGTGGCTCCTTTTCAAAATCCTGCAGCTTGGGATAGTGAACTGTGCCAAACTCTCTCTCTGCTATTTCCTGAAGTGCAGTACCCTGTGGGTCAGCCGCCGAGGGCCATCCAGTCTCCATCTTCCAAGACCAATTTTACCTCGTGTCTCCAACAACAAGAGAATAATTTGGCGTTCCTCAGAGACTAAACAGGATGCAGTGAGGTCAAGCACTTCCAAGAGCTGACTCATCAGTATGCCCTTATTCATCCCGAGGCAGATGTACAGCAGTATTGTAGAACACCTTTACTAGACACCCTGCCAAATAATTAGAGCAGTACTTGTGCTAGTTCAATTAACTATTCTTTTACCCTGGCATTTCATCAACCAAAAAAACTTTCTTTTAAAAACTCAAGCAAAACAGCTAAGCCAAGACATGTTAAGAAAGTTTAAAGAGAAAAAAAAAAACTATAAAATCAAGAGGTGCGAACTGTAGAAAGTAAAAAGTTTCCTCTTCAAAGTTTCCCTCCTTATTAAAGAATAAATCATAAGTGTTAAAAATAATAGTTTCTTTTAAAAACTAACTTCCTTCAAGCCTCCTTGTTTTGTGCTAATAACTCTTTATTAAGCCTAATCCTATGTAGCGGTTAGATAAAAAGGAATGAGTACATTCTATGTTCTTGTACTTTAACCAAGATATTTGTGCTAAGCATGCTTACAAGCATGTTCCAGCTTGCAGCCTATGCCCCTTCCTTATTTAAGAATGTTACTTTTCTAATATTTCATAAGCAACTTCCTCTTTTCCTTTCTTCTCCATTACTTTTACCTATTTAAAAAAGTTTTAAATCGTAAGCCAATCAAGTTCAGTTTAAATTATAAAGTCTAGCTCTAGCCAATAGAGACAAAACACAGTAGCAAAGACAAGCTACGTAAAAGATAAAAACTGCTTCCCTCCATTGTTCAAGTGTGCTCTGGCCATTATTCCATCTGCAAAGAGGACCCTTTCTACAAGTAAAATTGCCTTACTGAGAATACCTTTTGTCTGAATGCAAATTTTTCCTTGCAGTACCAAAATATGAACATTCTATTTCTAAATAAACATTTTACTTTATAACAACATTTTAAATGGGTGCCTACATTTTAACTTCTTATTAGACACTAGGGTAAAGGTTTCATTTTTTTCTGAAATCAGCAAATGCTGAGGGTAGAAAGTGGTGGTTCTTAACCCCAGATATAAATTAGAATCACTTGAAGAGTCCATAAAAGTGCGATTTCCCAGGCCTCACCACAGATCAATTAAATCAGAACATCTAGGGTGGGGCCCAGGCATGGTAAAAGCTCCGCAGGAGGCTCTAGACTGTAGCTAAGGGCAAGACCTCACTTTAGCAGAGCTTCCAAGAAGTCTCCTTAACCCAAGGCTCCTTCTTCCCACTCTGCCTCTTCTTAATCATCCTTAGGTGAACCCCAAATATCTAGAGAAAGGTCTCAGTTAATTAGGAAAGTGTATTTTGCCAAGGCTGCAGATGCGTGTCTGTGACACTGCCTCAGGGGGTCCTGACAACCTGTTCCAAAGATGGTAGGGGCACAGCACAACATATAAAATGTTTTATACATTTTAGGGACACATGAGCTATCAATCAATATGTGTAAGATGTACACTCGTTCGTTCGGAAAGGTAGGACAATGCCAGGCGAAGGTGGGACAACTGGAAGCTGGGAGGGGGCTTCCAGGTCATAGGTAGAGAAGAGACAAAAGGTTGCATTCTTTTGCATTTCCGATGAGCTTCTCTAAAAGAGGCAGTCTGAAACAAACAGATTTATCTCATAATCAGAGAGGTGACTTTGAATAAAATGGGAGGCAGGTTTGCCCTAAACAGTTTCCAGCTGGACTTTCCCTTTAGCTGAGTGATTTGGGGCCCCCAAGATTGATTTTCCTTTAACACTTATGTGGACAGCACTTAAAACTGGACCAGAACAGTATCTTCCAGGAACAAATGCTGTTTCACCATTTCCTAGTTGTCTTAATTTTTCCTCTTCTTGATCTAGACATTCTCTCTGGGTTGGGGTGGTATTGGTCTTCTATTTCCAAGACAAACCACCAGGATCTACAGCTCAACGAATAAGCCCTTATAAGGCCAAGAGAGTTTGCAGAAGATGAAATGTCAACATGTTAAAGTATAAGTTCTACGTTGTGTTCAGATGTTCCAATTATCAAAGGCAATTTTACGTCATAGTTAAGCTTTAAAAGCAAACTTCTGCAGAAGGGATCACTGAATTATATCAACCATCTCAAAAACTAGAGGATGTCATAGTATTCTATGCTCTAGAGAACAAACAGCTTTTTTTTTTGATACAAATCTTAAAATTCATGGAGGTTCAGCTATACAGCATAGAATTCAGAAGCACAATTCATGATTTTTAGTATCCCTTATACTAATCATGTTTCATGAACCTTTTTAAAAACTACCTAAAATACATTTAATAATTCTTCAGATTTATGTAAACAATGTAAGTTTATACTTTAGATAGGCTAAAACCAAGTTCTTGTAATAAAACTACTTGAAAGCAGGAAAGTCTTACTATCTTTACATTGAATGGCAGGAAAACACATCAGAGAAGCAGACATTGAAGACAGAGCCTGGTCAAATGTAGTGTCACTTGAGGCACTAATGTGATCATTTAGCAAATGGTGCTTTGCTCTACTCCCCTGAGTTGAAAATATTCTGTATCCTGTGACTTTCCTTATTAGTATAAGATGTAGTGGCCTGAAAAACAGAACTTCTTTTATTTTCAGTGATGTGTTTCATAATTTCTTATTCATTAAAGCGGATTCCTTTTAAGAAGAGATGTGAACTTTTTATTTAGTATTTTTTTTCCCTCCAAAAAGTGGCATTGGTAACTCAAAGGATAAATGCTACAGGGGATGGACACCCCATTCCCCACGGTGAGCTTATTTCACATAAAATGCCTGTTTCCCAATAGCTCATGTACCCTATCAATATATATACTATGTACCTACAAACACTTACATTTTTAAGAAGTACCTTTTGCTGTTCCAGTTTCACACTTAGCACGTTGGCCTAGAACTTGGGTACTTGCCCCTTTCCTGTCCCTACCCTCCAATGCCTTCTGTTAGTAGAAATGGTCTCTTGGGGCAGCCTCCTTCCCATATCCTCATTACTGTTTCAGTTCCTCCACCCAAGCCCGCCAGCCCTCCGGCTACTCTATAAACAGTCTTCTTCCACCTTAACCTTTCCCTGCAAGTCTGCCTTTTTATCCATCCTTGTACACTCGAAGGTCAGCTTTCCCCTAAAGCCATCCCTCCCCTTCAACTTCCAGAACAGAGGGTGGGGTCACCTTCTCAGCTTCATTCTCTATGCTGTCTCTAAGCCCCAGCTCCTCTGCCATCCCTCCACGCTTCTCCTCTCTCAAAGCCATCTCCGTCCACTACTCTCTCACCATTAATGTCTTCTCTGATATTCTACACAGAAACATTGGACATTTTTAGAACCAGACTAACAATCCTATTTTCCTCTCCACCCTCTCCTTTTGTCCTCAGGAATGTCAAACACCATGGCAATGTGCTTCCAATGCTAAGGCCTCCCAATGCTAAGAGATTTCCTTCTTCACGGCTCTACAAATGTTCACAAACTCTACTCACTGCAGCTCTCAAGGTGTGTGGTGAGACAGAGATTCAGCATTTTCTACCAGTGTCTTCTACCCTGCTTCTTGTTTATCAGCTGAGCACACAGCTTCCTGGAAGGAAAACTGCATTTCCCAGACCCTCTTGGAGCTGTGAGGCCACAGGCACAAGGCTGGTCAATGAGATGCAGGTGAAAGTGATGGGTGTACTTACAGGAAAGACTTGTCTTTTCCATCTCCCTGCTGCCTGGAAGGTCGATGAGATGCTGATGTGGGTGACGGCATGCTGGGATGAAAGCCAAGCCAGCCAGGCAGCTAGAAAAAACTCGGGTTCTTGACCCTATGGAAAGCCATGCCTGGACCACCTAGCTGTGGACTTTTAAATGGTAGATAAGGAAGCTTCTGGTTTGTTTGCTGCTTCTGGTTTTACTTTAATCATTCAGTATTCATAGCCAAATGTGATCATCACTCAAACTATTCTCTTTCAAGATCTTAGAATCAGAAAAGTCCTTTAATGACACCTCTTCTGATGTTTACCTTTTCTCCTTACTGTGCCTCTCTGCTAATGAGCAATAATTCTATTCCTTTCTAATTCACCTCTTCTCCATTTCCCACCATGCCTGGTTCACACTTTGCCCTTCTTCCCAAGTAATGATTCCCAGCCTACCTCCTTGATTCTCTTTGGATGACCTGTTTTCTACCTGACTGAGAAGACCAAGATATAGAGTCCCCTCAGCATCCTCTGCTTCTCTGCATCTTCACCTTCTCCTTATCCCCTCCAGGGTAGGAGACAAAGCCTGGTTTTATCCAATTCCCTGCCAATGGATATTTAGATGGTCTCCAGTGTTTTGCTGTGAGGAATTAAAAAACCGCTATCATGAATCTCCATATACATGTGTCTGAAGTATCTATTCCTATAATATGCAATTATAGGAATATTTTCGAAGGATAAATTCCTGCAAGTGGTACTCTGTAGAGAATCATCTTTTTTTTTTTTTTTTTTTTTTTTTTTAGGTTCAGGGGTACATGTGCAGGTTTGTCACATAGGTAAACTCATGTCATGGAGGTTTGGTGTACAGATTATTTCATCAGCTACGTACTATGCATACGTATTATTTTCCAATCTTCTCTCCTTCCACCATCCACCCTCAAGTAGGTGCCAGTGTGTGGTGTTCCCCTCTCTGTGTCCATGTGTTGTCATCATTTATTTCCCACTTGTGAGAACATGCATTATTTGATTTTCTGTTCTTGTGTTAGTTGCTAAGGTTAACGCCCTGCAGGTCCATCCATGTTGCTCCAAAGGAAATGATCTCATTCTTTTTTATGGCTACATAGTATTCCCTGAATATGTGCCACATTTTTAAAAGACTTAAGTATTATTTTTTGAGTATCTTTTTCTTTGTTTTTTTTTTTTACAAAAGCAATTTGCTTTTTACTTGACAAATTATCATGAACAGTATTCTACGTCAAACACAAGTCTCCAGACACAGGCTCTGGTCTCCCTTCAGTGCCGGGGAGGGTGGTATCACCTAGTTACAGTTCTGTCCCCAGCCTAGCACACCTCACATGATGCTCAACAATTGATACTGTCTAAGAGAATTATCTGGATGACTTGAAGGGTCTCTCCATTTACAAAGGTCAACAAGGCCACCAGGGTGTTCTCAGCCAGGTACACACAGAAGTGATGGAGAAAGAAGTATCAATGAAAGGAGTGAACCCAGAATTCAGAGAAACAGAACCGGCTTAGACATCCAATCCAGCAGAGCTGGGTCTTGCTTTTGCTGTGCTGACACATCAAAAGGGTGTTAATTACAATATCTGTCTACGACTGGGGGTATAGCTCAGGGGTAGAGCATTTGACTGCAGATCAAGAGGTCCCTGGTTCAAATCCAAGTGCCCCCTACACCATTCTACTTTTAATCACCAAAGTAGGTCCTAGGTCATAAGCTCCTCCCAACCCACTCTGGGCAAAAAATGACACAGCCTATCTAATCTCTGACCCATGGCATCTATGAAGTGCAGACTCAATAACCCTCAGGTGATTTTATGGGCTTTAAAGTTTGTAGGGCACACCTGTCTCCTGCAGCCCGCTGGGTACCACTCCAGCACTTTTGTAGAGTTCTCCAGAATCTCCCCAGGCACATCCATGTGATCCACAAGAGAGGGCTGGGCCATGTCTCTAAGTCCTGCTGCATTCTCCACAGCACCCAGCTTCCACTGTGGCACAGGAGTACCTGAACCAGCCACAGTCTCATGCCCACCTCCGATGGGCATGAGAAATCTAATGAGCTTAGATTTTTGAGCTTAGAGTGCTGCACCCTGGACTTTGGCTCTGTGCCCTCAGGTTCTGGATTTCCCATCTGGGGCTGCTGCAGACTCACACCCTGGCCTACCCAGACCAAGGACTGGGGGAGAGCAGGATTCTGGGAGGCTCTGGGAGACTGTGGGCAGGGAGCGAGATGATGGAGGAAGTCAGCTGGGACTTCCCAGAGGACTGACCTGATCCCATCAGCTTCTTCTCTCTCCTCCATGCAGACAGATACAGATCACGGGCTCCTCAAGGAAAAGGAAGCTGGAGTCAGATTCCAAAATCAGTAAATAAAAATAAGAATAGGTAAAGGGTACCCTGATTGGAAACTTTTGGTCTGTCCTCTAAGGCTCATCTCATTATTATGTGATGAAAACCTTGCAGTCTGTAGTCTTTTGGGTGAGAGGAGCACACCATGGGTAGTAACTGTGGTCTCTCAAGCCCCCTCTGATGGTGGTGGTAGCTGAACAAAGCAAGATGCAGGATGTGGTCCTTTCTGGAATATTCTGATGTTCCCAAAAATACCAAACCTCCAGGAGCTTCACAGATGCAGCAGAGCCACCAATCGTCCCAAATTATGTGGATATTTCCCACTCCTCAATGCAGTTTCCAGCCAATGGCTGAAGGGCCTATTAGGGGAAATGTGGCAGGAAGATTCACAGTCCATGACTGGGTATTGTGGCAGAGTTCTTTTCTCAAGCTTGGCTTTCTCGTCATCAGAGCAGGCAGGTTCTTTGAGCAGATTCAGACCGGGGTCAGAGGCCAGGAACCTCCATTGTGCCAGTTATGGTGGTAGCTCAGACCTACACATCCAGGGGACCACAATGGCTCCCCATTCTCAGGCCTAAAATCCTCACCACTGATGAGTCACAGCCAAGATCTGTGTGGCACAGACCATGGAATAACATTTCGCGGTAAAGTATCACAGTGCTTGGCCTCTGATACCCTAGGATCCTCCTAGCCTCACTGAAATCAGGGGCTCCCTTTCCGCTATCATCCCTCCCACCAGCATTTCTGTCTACAGGGAACAGCTACTATAATTCTTTTTACGAATGTAGAAGCTCCACACACCTACGTATTTTTCAAGCCAGGGCAAGTCACGTGTGATAAATCCACTCCAGCTTACCTACCCCCTGAAGCCTATAGATTCTTTCTACATTATAGCAAGAAATCCCTAGTACCTCAAATGCATTTATAATTGGCCTCCTGTGGCCGGGCGCAGTGGCTCACGCCTGTAATCCCAGCACTTTGGGAGGCCGAGGCGGGCAGATCACGAGGTCATAAGATAGAGACCATCCCAGGTAACACGGTGAAATTCCGTCTCTACTAAAAATACAAAAAATTAGCTGGGCGTGGTGGCGGGTGCCTGTAGTCCCAGCTACTCAGGAGGCTGAGGCAGAAGAAAGGTGGGAATCCGGGAGGCGGAGCTTCAGTCCACGTGGAATGGATCATACAGGGTGACACGTGAGCTATTTGCTTTGTTTAAACTGGTAGGACCAGTCATCCTGCCCAGAGGTCACTTACAATCTGGGAACTAGAAATTGGTCCTGATGGGACTGCAGGCAAAAGTTACTCAACTTTTCTACAGCCTGATATGGGCTTCTGGATTTCTATCCCCTCAAACTGCGTAGATTTTTATTACCTTCAAGTTTAATGAGGCCAGATTCCCAATCCACATTCCCTTCATGTTTCTGTAATCATTTATTATACATCCCTGGTACCAGCAAGGGCACTATGATTTCTAAAGAAGACGTCATATAAGGTGAGTGGAGACACAGAGGGCGATTGCTGACAGGATGGCGAGGAACTCATACAGTTCAGAGAAGCCCCCAGAGCCAGGCTCATCAAATAGGCAGGACCTCAGCCCACCCTGGCTAGGGAGCCACCACTGCTACCACAACAGACACTGGCTGCAGCCTCTGGCCCTACTGCCATTGCCAGAGCTCTGCCATCTCCAGAATGAATTCCAAATTCACCCTGCTTCTATGTAGGATTTAGTCTGCATTCATGGTATTGTTTAGGGGAATATAATTAGCCAAACTGAAGCCATTCCCAATGGTGCTGGTTAATTTTATGTGTTGGCAGGGCACAGTGGCTCATGCCTGTAATTCCAGCAGTTTGGTAGGCTGAGGCATGTGGATCGCTTAAGCCTAGAAGTTTGAGACCAGCCTGGGCAACACGGCAGAATCCCATCTCTACAAAAAATATAAAAATTAGCTGGGCATGGTGGTGCGCCCCTGCGGTCCCAGCTACTCCGGAGGTTGTGGTGGGAGGATCCCTTGAGCCCAGTAGATGAAGGCTGTGGTGAGTGAAGATAGCGCCACTGCACTCCAGCTTGGGTGGCAGAGGGAGGCTCTGTCTGCCTCAACAAATTTTCTTCTTTAAATGTGTCAACTTGGCTAGGCCATGGTGGCCAGATGTTTGTCCATACCAATCTGGATGTTGCTGTGAAAGTATTTTTTAGGTATGATTAACATTCAATCTACAGACTTTGAGTAAAGCAGATTACCCTCCAAAATGTGGGTGGGCATCATCTGATCAGATGAAAACCTAATGAGGAAATGTCTGCTGTCCCCCAAGAAAGGAATTTTGTCTCCACGCTGTCTTCAGGCTGGAGCTGCAACCTCAACTCTTCCCTGCTTCTCCAGATTGCTGCCATGCCCTGCAGACACGACACTTGCCAGCCCCCACAATGGCATGATCCAGTTTCTTAAAATCTATGTGCACACACACACACAGCCCCTATTGGTTCTGTTTTCTCTGAGGAACGCTGATTCACACACCAACATTCAGGGAGAGGACATATCTGACCTCGTACTTCCCTTAACCAGAGACAGGATCCTGTCTTCCACCAAGACTTACACAATTGTGAATTCCCCAAATGAAGAGGCTTGGGATGTGTAAGAAAAAAAGAGTTCTCCCCAGACCTGGCACTGACTTGCCTTCAAGAAATTGGGTTTCTCTAGAGCTTCTGGGGTCAGGGGAGGCTTTCTAGTGAAGACCTGACCTGCTTCCTATCTCTCCTGCTTTGCAGAATGAATCCATGTGCTGAAGAAAAGCTAAGAGTAGAATATCCTATTGTGATCAGTGAGCGAAAAGATATTGGGAGAAAAGCTGAGTGTTAGGAGAGAAGGTGAGGCAGGGCTTGCATGTCTGGCTAGACTTGCTGGCTCCTTGCTTCTAGCACTCCATTATCCTGTTTCTCTTCACTTGATAACACTGTTTCCTTTCAACCCCCACATCCTCTCCACCTGTTTGTTTGAGCACCAATAAATAGCGCCGGCTCCCAGAGCTCTGGGCTTTCCCAGCCTCCACACTAGTGATGGCCCACTAGTCCCACTTTCTCTCTCAAACTGTCTTTTTCTCATTCCTTTGACTCCGCCACTTTGTTGCCCTCATGACCTGGTATTGGGTCTGATCACCCCAAAAGAAAATAGGGAGGGGGCACCTGGATTTGAACCAGGGACCTCTTGATCTGCAGTCAAATGCTCTACCGCTGAGCTATACCCCCATTTAATTGCCTGTCTCCAGTAAGAACTATAAACCTGTATGGCCACACCCTGTCACCGTCATGAGATGTGTACTTGCTTTGTCACGATACACCCCCTTCCTACTCCACACCTGCTTGCCAGCTCTACTTAACCACCAGCATCCTTCCTCCTCCAGTGTCTGACTGAAGACAGGGACATTACAATCACTGAGGTTTACAGCCAGGACATCCTTCAAACTTGCCGAGAAGGGTAGGACTCAAAGAACTGGTTGCTCAACAGACCCTTTAAAGGTGAGGCTGGGCTGGGCAGAGCTGGGTAAAAGCAAAAGTTCTTGAGCCCCACTGGAGGACTCCTAAGCCAGACTCTCTGGGAAAGGACCTAGGGACCATGTGTGCTTCTAACCAACTCCCTGCAGCATTCTGACTCATGGTTTGGAGCTACTGGTTTAATGTGCTCCCTTACATGGTACAGATCTAGAAAAAATGACAGTATTTAAAATCATGCCCAAACAAAACATACCTGATTAATGACCAAGTCATGACAAGAATCCACATTCATGATAAAGGGCCTCCTTGCACTCAACACTCTGAGGCAGGAGTTGAACTGCCTTTTCCTTTACTCTTCTTTCCTCTTATCCTCCATTCGCTGAATCCCATGTGTCAGATAAAAGTTAGTAACCAGAAGATAGGATCCAATCCATGAAAAAGTGGTGAAGTGGAGAATCGGAGAAATCTGTGGTCACTGGGAAATGACACAGGACAGAGTGACTGAAAACATGTGGGCAGAGTGAAAGGAAGGGTCAACAAGTGACACTGTCTTGAACCAGGGACTACTTGATATGCAGCCAGATGCTCTGCCCCCAAAATGTGCCCTCTTATCTGTTTAGACTTTCCTGATTGACACTGTTTCACCTATGTTCCCAGGCCCAAGGATCTAATATACACTGTAATTTCTCATCATTTTCAGTGAACCACTGGCAACTGACTTCATTCAGACAGACCTCTATCTGGCTGTGAACTTACCCTGTCCTTCCCCATGGACCTATCAGACAACTTCTAGAAATCTTTCCTGCCTAGAATCCTGCAGCCTCCTCCTCAGTCCCTGTGTGGGGCAACAATTTGGAGAATTGCTGTTTAGAGCTGGAAGCTTCCTCTCTCCTCTCCTACTTCAGTTTTATCTTCTCTAACCTACTTCCCATACTCTCTCCACTTCACTTCACCCTCTGCACAGTGGGGTTACTTTGGGCCTTGTCCTACATTTTTTCGACTGTCTTCTTTTCTTCCTTCTCCTCACTTATTATTCCTTGCCTTTAAAAGGGAGACACTTTAGCAGAGGGGACCCAGTCCATGTTGGCCCCAAACCATTAGCTCAGCACAACTAGCAAAGCCAGGACCAGGCACGAAATCTATTTGAGCCCTGAAGCTCAGGCCTCCAGTATCCTGAATTAGGACCAGGATCTCTCCCCCATCAGGTTGGCAGAAATGTAATTATAGAAACTGGGCAAAGACTTAAGGAAACAGGTTCTTCATAGCTGCTGCTGGGAGCACCCGGTGGCCCTGGGGTACGCCTGGGGACAGCAATATGGCAACAGCAGAGACGATATCAAGCAAGCCTATGATATGGTGAGGCCATTGCTGGGTCTGTTTCCTGAAGTAGCATCCCCACAGGGGCACAAAGAGGCCCAAGAATGATCACTACAGTATCGCTTGTGAGCGTGAAAAATCAGAAAAAGCTTAAGCGCCAATCAGTGGAGGAATGGAAAATAAGTTACAATATAGTTGCTTCTGGAATATTAAGCATCTGTTAAAAGGAATGAACTTGATCTACATGTATCATGGATACGTCTGAAATAATAATAATGAGTGATAAATATAACGACATCTATGTAATGTTTCAAAACACAAAAATCCATATATTGTTCACAACTACCAATGCACACAGTAGACATTTTAAAATCTGGATAGAGGGCGGGTGCGGTGGCTCATGCCTCTAATCCAGCACTTTGGGAGGCCGAGGCGGGTGGATTACAAGGTTAGGAGATCAAGACCATCCTGGCTAACACGGTGAAACCCTGTCACTACTAAAAATACAAAAAATTAGCCAGGTGTGGTGGCATGCGCCTGTAGTCTCAGCTACTCCAAAGGCTGAGGCAGGAGGATCGCTTGAACTTGAGAGGCAGAGGTTGCAGTGAGCCAAGATTGTACCATTGCACTCCAGCCTGGGCGACAAAGTGAGACTCTGGCTCAAAAAAAAAAAAAAAAAAAAAAAAGGATGGAAAGGATAAACATAGACAATTCAGGACAAGTGGCTGCCCTAGGGAGGCCTAGGGGACCTAAATGGTATGAAAAATCCATTATTTCACAAACACACATCACACACATACACATACACACACACGTTTTAAATTACAAAGCATGGCATACATCCAGCAAGCAGTTATTGAATTCCTACTCTATGCTGGGCAATATTCCAGGTGCCTAGAATGAATATACGAAGAAAACACTTAAAAAGTTTTTGTACTTTTGAAACTGACATTCTAATGAGGGAGACCTGACATAAGATAAATGTATAAATAGGAAAGATATATATTACACGATGCTGTCTGACACGGAAGACCCAAAGCATGAAAGGAGGCCCGGAGTCCTGGGTGGGGAGGGGCTGTAGTACCGATGACAGGAAAGGCCTGAAGGTGGCATTTGCCTGAGGAGCACTCCCAGCAGAGGGCGCTGCGAAGGCCCTGGCACAGGGCGGAAGGGACAGCAACAGGGATGGTACAGCTGGGCAGAGAGTGAGAGGAAAGTGGAGGAGGTGAGCCGATGGTGCGGGTCAGACGGAAAGCCAGGACTGGGTCTAAAAGGGATCACTCTGCTGGGCTGAGATGAGACTCGGGGATCACGGCAGGGGCAGAAGGGCTGGTGACAACCTCAGCAAGAGACAATAAGCCTGGGTGTCAGAGTGGAGGGGACGAGGTGTGGACAGACTCTGGGCAAACTTTGCAGGGAGGGCCAGTAGGGTTTCTGGTGGAGTGGATGGGGATGTGGAGGAGGAGGTCAGAGAGGACTTCTCGGGTTTTGACTGCAAATGGAAGGATGGAGCTGCCATTTACTGGGATGGGGAGAATGTGGGAGGAGCAGGCTATTCAGAGAAGACAGGAGCTCAGCTCTGGGAATGTTTAGGGGGAGATCTATGAGACACTCAGGTAGAGATGAGGGCCAAGCAGCTAGATGTGTGGAATTTGGGGCAAAAATCCAGGTTCGAGGCACACATTCCTAGATGGTACGTGTGGCCCCAAGACCCTGGGAGACAATGGGAGTGAGGAAATGCAAGCAGTAGAGAGGGAGTGTGAGAACCAAGGGCGCTCTGGGGCTGAAAGGCTCCACGGGGCAACAGGAACCAGGGAAGAAAGAGCAGTGAAGGTGGGTGGCAGGTGCAAAGAAAGTGAGCAACATGGCAAGTGTTACGAACAGGCCAAGTAAGAAGACAGACCATTCAGCACCACGGAGGGCCCTGGTAACCGAGGTTGGAGAGGTTTTGGTGGAAGGGGTAAAAGAGTGGGAGGGAAGGGGCAGGAGACAGCAAGTGCAGATGTCCCCGAGGTCAAGGCAGGATTGCTTGTGTTGCCCTTGAGAAGGTGGCATGGAATGGGATGCAGAGCCAGGTGGAAGGGGGGCTTTGGCTGGAGAGTCGACAGTTTAGCAGTCACAGGAGTGAAGGCAGAGAAGGGGGCACAGGTGCAGGCAGACGGCATGGGGAGGGCTGTGCAAGTGAGTGGTGTATTTCTCTTTAATTAAAAAAAAAAGAGGGATTAAAATATAAAACCATTCTCAGCTGTGGGCCATACAGAAACAGATGAGGTAAATTTGGCCCTCAGCCAGTTGGCCGGCCCCTGGGCTAGGGAAACACAGTGTGACCGCATGGCAGAGCACCCACTGAAGTCACTGGTCGTGGATGTCATATGACACCAGCAGCCAGCTTACCTGGTTCTCTGCAGCCACGTGCAGCTGTTTGGCTGCAGGTGCAGAATACCGATAGATTTCATTAGGTGGATACAATGAACAAAACAGGGGCAAGGGCACTGAGGCTGTGTGCAAGGGGGGACCACAATGGTGGGCATGGAGGGAAATGAGGGGTGAGGCCAGTGAAAAGGCAGCAGGGTTGATGGCTTGCAGGTCTTGAAAGACTGGAAACTGCTGGAATCAGGACACAAGACAGGGAACTGAAGGGACGGCAGGAAGCGGCCAGGGAGTGGTGTGCTGGAGATGGAGATGGAGGTGTGGTGCAGTCACTGTTATCACAGTCATGGATGGCTGTGGGATGGGTGGAGGGGGCACAGGACCATCCACAAGGAGGCTGCCATGGCCAAGAGTAAGGGCAGGGAGTGACGAGAAGAGAGGGAAGGTCTGCAGAAACAGCAAAAAAGACGAGGCCTGAGACCCAAAGGCAGGGTCTCTAGAGAGGGAGTGAGGCTGGGAGAGACGCAATCGTGAGAGGTGAGGACCCTGTCCCCGGCGGGCCTGGGCTCAGAGGCAGGCAGGGAAGAGGATGACAAGCACTCAGAGGGCTGCAGTCCCCTGGAGCTCAGTCCAAGCAGGGAACACTCAAGACCTGGCAGGTCTGCTGAGCTCCAAGTCCCACAGGCTCGGTGGAGGGATGTGCAGGAGGTGAGGTCTCATAAGGGGATGGGCCAGGCCAAATGTGGCGAGGGATGAGCTGTGATTCCCAGCTCCTTGGATAAACGGGACAGGGATAAAGGCCACACAGGATCCCTGCCGACAGGCTCAAGGTGGACAATGGAGTTTGTCTCCTCATCTTGTCTACTGGTTGGTAGAGGCCATGGATGCTGCTGAACATCATATTATGTAGCCAAAGAGTGTTACGGGGTCTTACCAGCAACCAGCATATTTCCAGGCCCCTCTTTACTCTCGTTTAATGATGCTGTGGAAGTGAGGGAAGCCTCCACACACGGTGTAAATACAACGAAACCCACCCACCCAGAACCTCCTACCCAGGCTAGGAAGCTGGACGCACATGGGTTGTAACCCTCTTTTCCAGCCCAATAGTATGTGTTCTCAGCCGTCTTTCTGTCCTCTAGCATTCAGCACTGTCCTTGACACCTAGAAGATTCTCAAAATGCACCAGTGGAACTAAACCGTTGTTGCGGGAAGTCAGGGACCACAAACAGAGGGACCAGCTGAAGCCACGGCAGAAGAACACAAATTGTGAAGATTTCATGGACATTTATTAGTTCCCCAAATTAATACTTTTATAATTTCTTACGCCTGTGTTTACTGCAATCTCTGAACATAAATTGTGAAGATTTCATGGATACTTATCACTTCCCCAATCAATACCCTTGTGATTTCCTATGCCTGTCTTTAATCTCTTAATCCCCTCATCTTCGTAAGCTGAGGAGGATGTACGTCACCTCAGGACCATGTGATGATTATGTTAACTGCACAAATTGCTTGTAGAGCATGTGTGTTTGAACAATATGAAACCTGGGCACCTTGAAAAAGGAACAGGATAACAACAATGTTCAGGGAACAAGGGAGATTGGACTCTGACTGCCGGTGAGCCGGACAGAACAGAGCCATATTTCTCTTCTTTCAAAAGCAAATAGGGGAACTATCGCTGAACTCTTTTTCTCAGCAAGGAACATCCCTGAGAAAGAGAATGCACCCTGAGGGTAGGTCTATAAACGGCCCCCTTGGAGGCTGCCGTCTTTCATGGTCCAAGCCCAAGCCGCAAGTGCTCCCAGGCTTATTAGGACGAGGAAATTCCCGCCTAAGAAATTTTGGTCAGACAGGTTGTCTGCTCTCAAACCCTATCTCCTGATAAGATGTTATCAATGACAATGTGTGCGGAAACTTCATTAGCAATTTTAATTTTGCCCCATCCTGTGGTCCTGTGATCTCGCCCTGCCTCCACTTGCTTTGTGATAGTTTATTACCTTATGAAGCATGTGATCTCTGTGGCCCACACACTATTCGTGCACTCCCTCCCCTTTTGAAAATTGCTAATAAAAACTTGCTGGTTTTATGGCTCAGGGAGCATCACGGAATCTGTCGACATGTGATGTCTTCCCCGGACATCCAGCTTTAAAATTTCTCTCTTTTGTACTCTTTTCCTTTATTTCTCAGACCAGTCAAGACACTTATGGAAATAGAAAAGAACCCACATTAACTATCAGGGGTAGGTTCCCCCGAAAAACCATGAACGTCCTGATGATGACTGGCAAGTGGCCAGCTCGGAACATGCTTCTGCCCTTAGGAAAGTGCAAATCTGACTGAGATGAGATGATGAACATGGGGGATGCGTTTAATTTCACACAAGTGGAGCACAGGAGGGCCTCTAAGGAACACCATCTTTCTCAGTGTCAGACGAAAGGGAAAACCAAGGCAGGTGGGATGGTCAAGGGCGGGTCTTCTGGAGGAATCAGGGGTCGAGCCTTGCAGAGATGTGGTCTCCGTGGTCAAATGACCCAGCAGGTCTTCACTTTAGGAATTTGGTTTTTCTCCTGTGTCCACCTGTCCTTCCCTTAACTTTCAAAGGTGCTGACTGGCTCCAAGGAAATCTGAGACACTGATATCTGGTAACCAGATTCACCTTAAATAAATGTGTGCTTCTAATCATACTGAACCATAAGGCTGACCAAGGTGTGTATGTTCTACAACTGCTCCTGGCTTAAATTAAGGTTGAGGTCGGACGCGGTGGCTTATATCTGCAATTACAGCACTTTGGGTGGCCGAGGTGGGCAGATGACCTAACATCAGGAGTTCAAGACCTGCCTGGCCAACATTGGGGGTGAAACCCTGTCTCTACAAAAATACAAAAATTAGCTGGGCATGATGGCGGGTACCCATAATCCCAGTTACTCGGGAAGCTGAGGCAGAAGAAATGCCTGAATCCAGAAGGTTGCAGTGAGCTGAGATCGTGCCATTGCACACCAGCCTGGGAGACAGAGCAGGATTCCCTCTCAAAAATAAATAATAAATAAATAAATTAGACATTGGTTCTCAGAAGCAAGGCCGACTCTTTGCAAAGCTTTGAATTAATCTTGTTTTCAATACACAGTTGCCCCTTGAACAACATGGGTTTGAACTACGCAGGCACACTTATAAGTTAATTTTCTTCTGCCTCTGCCACGCCTGGGACAGCAAGACCAACCCCTCCTCTTCCTCCAGTCTACTCAATCTGAAGATGACACTGAGGAGGATGACCTTTATGATGCTCCACTTCCATTTAATGAGTAGTAAATATATTTTCTTTTCCTTATGATTTTCCTAATAACATTTTTTCTCTAGCTTACTGTAAGTATACAATACACAATACAAGAGCATACATAGTATGTGCTATTCCCTGTTCATAGTATCAAGACTTCTGTTCAATAGGAGACTATCCAGTAGTTAACTTTTTGGAGAGTAAAAAGTTAGATGTAGATCTTCAGCTGCTTGGGATTGGGGGCTGGCGCCCCTGGCCCCTGCATTGTTCAAGGGTCCACTATGCTCCTGCCTTCCCTCTCGGTGTCCTCCTCTCCCTCCCCTCATCTTGTGCCCGGCCTCCATCTCTTCCTAAAAGATTAGGTTTGCCGCCTGTTTCCCTAATAGAAAGTATTCATTTCTAGAGCATTAGTTGAATAAGTTAGAGGTTAAAACTCAACTATAAAAAACTCAGACATAAAACCTGTAACCTTCATGTTTCTCCTCGGCTCTCTCTGGAAAGATCACACCCTTCCTGGCCTTTCCATCTCTGTTTCCTGCACATCACCTGAGGCCTCCTTGGCCTTCTCCCAGCCCTTACCTGGACTCGGGTCCGCAGGAACATCTGGAATCTTGGGGCCAGGGCGGCGCCAGTGGCAGGGCTCCTTCCCTTGTTCAATCTGGGAGAGGACCTCAGGCTTGGAGATGGCGTAGTCTGAGGAAAGACAGAAGGTTAGTTTTTGCCATGTTCCAGTCAGAGCTGGGAACAGTCAGCCCAGGAAACCAACAATGGTCTAGAAACGAAATCTCTTGATTGTTATAGAGCAGTAGCTCTCAACCACAGGCAATTTTGCTCCCTGGGGACATTTGGCAAAGTCTGGAGACAATTCTGGTTGTCGTGCCCAGGGCTGGGGGAGAGGTGACTGGCATCTGGAGAGTAGAGGCCAGGGTTGCTGCCGAACATCCTACGATGCAGAGGATGGCCCCCAACACATAAAATCACCTGGTCCCAAATGTCAACAGTGCTGGGGTGAAGAAACTGCCGCAGAGCGTGCATATTAAATAGCAGTGCACTTGTGCTGACAAAACAACCTCATGTCTGCACTTGCTCCTGTCCTCTCTAACAGGCCTCGCTGCCCTTGGCTCCAGGGTCACAGAGAGGAAATTAGAAGAGGAAATCAGCCCAGGAAGAAACACTGTCCAGGCCCTTCCTGGGCAGGATCAAACAAGGAGAGCAGAGAGTAGTAGCCCAAAAAAATGAGGGAAGAGTAGTTTTGAGGCATGAAGAAAATGTCTGCTGCAAGAAGCACCATTGGCCCATGTTCTCCACTGACCTCGAGGCATGTCACCGTAAGGGCCACGCATGTCTGTAGGAGAAGGCTGAATTAGAAAGAGTCTTTCTCAAATGTGAGTCGATTACACATAGGCTCTGAGAGCAGGAGGGGTCTTCCCTGCTCCAAGTCAGCACCAATAGAAAGGTCCACATCTGAGGCCTGTGTAGGAGGGAAGCCACCACCTTTCCCAGCCTGGTGTTCTGGGACCCTGCGCACAGGGCGAAGGGAGCTTTTAACTCCATCACCCAGGGCTCATCTTTCACAGGAGGTAACAACTCTCAAGGTCAACGTTTCTGGTGATTTACATATCACTGTCATGAGAACAACCACGTGGAGAGAGAAGTACAGGGACTTCCAAAATCCCATAATGAGTGTCAGGCCTTACCCAAAGAGACCAGCGTCTTGCAGTTGCCCCTCACCACGTGCCTGTATAGCTCCTTCTGCCAGTCCTCCAGCTTGCCCCACTCCTGCTCAGAGAACTACAGAGCCACATCATCAAAGGCCACGGGCACCTGAAACCACAAGTGTCACACTCGCTCACCCACATGCTCACAGTCTCGGCCCCGTGGCCTCCCCAACCCCAGGGTGCCCCAGGGCTACCTTGGGGGACTCCCCCTTGCTGCCCAGGGGCAGCCACAGGATGCAGAAGTTCCCGTTGCGCAGCAGGTTCTCCATGTTCTCCAGCCGCCTCTGCAGCAGCCCGTACTCCTGCAGCAGGGTTCCCAGCACGGCCCATTTGCCCTCCAGCTGGTTCCCGAACTCCTCGGCTGTCTTCTCGCAGTCGGCCAGCTTCTTCTCGGCCATCCCAGTTCGACTTTCTAGGGAAAGCAGGCGAGCAGCCTGCCATTCAATCTTCCTCTCCATGGCATGAATGTTGGCTGCCATTGTCCACGGAGGAATCTTTCAGAAACACAAGAGAAACCGGCATCATTCATTCCATCCATTGTCTTCACTGAGCCCCTCTTTCCCTAGGCATGGGGGAGCTGGGCTGGGAGCCCATATGTGTGGACAAGTGGGGCTATCCTGTACCACATGCCAGGTCTCAGGCTGGCAATCACCTGTTTGGGTATGTTAGGTCTATGTCTGGGTGGGTGCCTTTACTCCAGGCCTCTGCAGCACAATGCAGACCCTTCTCACGGTGCTTACCCCCCTACACAGTAATTTCCTACCCACGCCTATACTGTGGGCTCCCTGAACATGGTATTGCATCTTTTCATACCACAGTCCTTGACCCAAGCCTGGCACTCAGTGCAATTTTGCTACGTACACAGTGACTTAGCATTGCTCGGTATTTTAGTGGGGAAATAGTAAACTGCAGATGTACTATAGCCCAGCCTGCACCTCCCCTCATGATTACACAGGAACTGTCTATTGACGATAATGCAGCAAAACAAACAAACAAACAAAACACAAAAAAACACAGCCGATTCACTGAAATGGCACAAACAAGAGTACTACTTATTTTTTGTCCCCTTTTAATATACATAAAAATCTAATAGCCAGTTCCTCTTCCCCCAGGATAGTCTCATTTTGTCCCCTTCCCATCTGCCCCCCCCCCCCACAAGCTAAAATTCCCATGACTGCAAATCTCCATCAGTCCAGAGATTTTTGACACTGCATGAGCCATACAAGATTCTTTCTCTTTCCCAAGTCCCACCCGCTCAACATAAAAATGATGGCCTCGATCATTTTTGTACCTGTACCAGGAGTGGTGACATACAGTCGGGTGATGAAAATGGACATATGTCACAAAGTTACACTTATATATGGGCAAAAACCATCTTAATGAGAGATGAGGGGCCTCCCTGTCCTTGGAAACATTCACATGGCATATCAGTGACCGGCAGCTGGGGACAAGAAGAACGAGCACATATTGCCTTGGGTGGGGAGCTGGACTATTTGAGCCACCCACTTCTGAAAATGGGACCTACAGGGCAGAGAGGAGCTCCTGGTACCCATGCCCAAGGATCAACGCCTCCTTACAACAATCTGCAAAATAATTCCTCAACAAAAGGTTGGCGATTATTTGCAAAATGAGTAAGTGGCTACTAGAAACCAGTGCGGATTCACTTAGAGAAAGTCACTGAGAACTAGAACGTGGGTGGACACCTCAAAAAATAGAGACAAAAGGAGAGTTTGAGCAAAGGTAGAAAAAAAAACTTGTCCAGCACAGTGCTAAAGGGCCTGTCTGGCTGTTTGAAGGAAAGCAGGACCTAAAGAAGGTAGGACTCTAAGGGGTCTTCAAGGCTGGAAGGTTCTGGACAAGCTGAACTGTTTCTAAGCGAAAACCCCAATGTGGGTGGGAGTCTTGCTCTCAAGGAGTAGGCGGCCCTGCAAGTACCCAGGTGAGCTGGCTTGGTGCTGGGTTTGAGTCCGCCCTCCACCTAAGGCCACTGTTCCTTCCCTCACCTCTCCTTTCTTAGATCAGTCCCTGTCACGTAAAGTCAAACGCCAAGAGTTTACTCCAGAAGCTTCCTTTCAACTGGTCACCAGCTCCCCATCCACTGAAATCCTCCCCATCCTCCACGTGCATTATTACGGTCTTTGTGTGGCATGAAAGGGACCTCTGCATAAACTACTTTATTAAGAAAATATTAGTCTTTTACAGATGGACAACAAGGTGCATGGTTTTCTTACAATTCTGATGGGGCCAGGAAGCCCTGTGTAAGGCCTTCACACTATGTGGTGGGAGGTGGCGACTGTGCGCTGCTCGCTCCAGCCCAGATTCTTACTGTCTGGTGGCTGGAATATGTGGGGCTGTCCTTAGACTCCTGCCACGGGAGCCGAAACTCTTTGCTTGAGAGGAGCTGATGGTAAGAGGAGCTGGATCCCTCACTCACTGCCCACCCGCAGGATGAAGTCCAGCCATGCAGGCCCCTTCCTAGTCTCTCTCTGCAGACTCCTTTCCCACTGCCTCAAACCAAAACCATCTTCTCCAGGCTCATGGACTCTTTTCTGTTCGTCAACACGCCCTGCACTGTCCCGTCTCTCTGCGCCTTTGCCCAGGCACTCCTCCCTCCCTGAAAGCACCACGGGTCTAGCTGGGCCTGAAATCCTAGCCTTCCCTAAAATCCGGGTCAAATCAGAGGCACAGAGCATCAGGCCAGGAGGGGTGGACAGCGGTACCAGGCGGCCCCCTGACGCTCCTTCCCCCGGAGCCCACCGCAAGCTTCCACCTGGGCGCCAGCACTCACCCCTTTCTGTTTTGCACAATTATTGCCCGCGTACCTGTCTGCTTGGTCCTTGAACACACAGCCACTCTGTGTCTTTTCACACTTCCAGGTGTGCCAGCCTGGGCAAGTTAACTTCTCTAGGCCCCAGGTTTTTCTTTTGCATGACAGAGATTAACACCAGTACCCATCCCACTGGCTTGCTGTGAGGACAGAAAGACAGACTATCGCCTCAACAGGGCTTGGTGCAGTACCTGGCTCTATATCCCCTTCCGCGCCGACCCCGGGGAGCTGGGCAAGTAAGGGGTGTCGGTGTATGCGGATTCGAAGCCACACAACTCCCAGGTACCACTAAGCCGCTGGGAGGAGCTGGGGGAGGGACCCACAGGCAAAGCGCCAGGCAGAGAAAGGAGCCTCGGGTGGAGAGACGCAGACTTAGGGTACAGCGGCTGGGGCGGGCGCAGGAAGCCCCGGAGAGGCCAAGGAACTTGGCGTGGGGCGGCCCGGGGCGGAGACAACCGTTCCGCCAGCGCTGGGGCTCGGCCCGCAGTGGGGGTCCCGGCTGGCAGGCGCAGTAGGCCCCGGCGGACCCCGCGCTCCGGTTCCCCGGAGCCCCAGGCGCGTTAGTACGGTCCGACTGCCGGAGCCCCCGTGTGCCGGGCCCGGGTCGCCCGGGGCACCCAGGCCACAAGTCCGTGCGCGCGCTGATCGCCCTTACCGGAGCCGCGGCCACCTCCTCCGTGGCCCTGCGCTGTCCGTCGCGGCCCGAAGAAAGTCGCCGCGGTGCTGCGCGCGGCCCCACGCAGGCCCGGCCTCCCAGTGCTCTCCGCAGACTGCGCCCGCCCGGCCTTGCCCCCGCCGCCGCTCCTCCCTGGCTACCCCTGCCTGGAGCCGCCCGCAGTCGCACCAACAACTTTAGCGCCCGGCAGGTCCACGCTGTATCCTGGGAGCCGGCGCGGCCGACTAAGGCACGTGAGGCTTCCTGGAGGCAGGCAGCCGCGCAGCCCCACCTGCAGCTCCGGAGGCGAACTGCAGGCGCGAAGCCCGCCTGGCCCGCGACCCGGCGCTGACCCCGCGACCCCTGGCCGACCCCTCACCCATCCCCCGACTGCCGAGTGCGCGCGCGCAGTCACTGCGCTGGCCCCGGTGCACTGGCAGGGCCCTCCCCGGTGACCTTGGGCAGTGTGGCCCCCTCGCCCAGCTGGGCCCTGGCGCGCCCGAACAGGCACTTCTGCCGCCTGAGGTCCGGGGCCTGGAGGTTTGGGCTGTTTTCGGGGGGCAACTATAACTCACCCCCCATCTGTGTTTGAAGTGGAATAAATACTTCGAACAATAGGAATATACCGGTAGACGCCACTTAACATTTTCTACCATGTGTTTACTACAGTAAATATTTTTTAATGGCATGAGCAATGGAACGCAATACCATCATTGAACATTTTGGGGAAGAACTTGGTATGGACAGATGTTCATGATACTTTAAGAGAAAAAGAGATATTTAAGAGAAAGAGATAATTAAGAGAAAAAGCCTGTCCAGAACGATCCTGTCTTTGTTTTGAAATTAACACTTTAAAACAATATATGACATGATATGTAGCGTTATATATACTCTATATATAGCGTTATATATACTATATGTAGTTATATATACTCTATATACGTTATATATATCTATAGTTTTGAAAGTTTGGAAGCATACATATGTCAACATAGACTAAGCAGTTTTCTTTAATAGACCACAGGCCTTTTCCCAATTCATGTTTTTATTTTTCAATAACAAGGACAGTATTTTTAAACAAGGAGAGAAAAATAAAAATTTAAAAGTCCTTAAGAGGCTGGGGATGGAGGACGCCTTGGACGGGCGCCCCCACGTGGTTACAGAGGCGCATTGCCTTTCAGATTCCTGGGCTGAGCGGGGCTCTTTCCAGCTGGGGAAACTGCTCCATGTGGTGCGGAGTCTACGGGGCTTGCCAGGCTTAGGGACTGGGATCTGAACATTCTCTGCTAGTTTCTCCTTTTTTTCTTTTTTGAGACGGAGTTTCACTCTTGTTACCCAGGCTGGAGTGCAATGGCGCGATCTTGGCTCACTGCAACCTCCGCCTCCAGGGTTCAAGCCATTCTCCTGCCTCAGCCTCCTGAGTAGCTGGAATTACACCACCACGCCAGGCTAATTTTGTAGTTTTTTTTAGTAGAGACGGGGTTTCTCCATGTTGGTCAGGCTGGTCGCGAACTCAGGACCTCAGGTGATCCGCCCGCCTCGGCCTCCCAAAGTGCTGGGATTACAGGCATGAGCCACCGCGCCCGGCTGTTCTCCCCTAGTTTCTCTTCATCAGTGTGGGCTGAATGTACAGCCCGGGCATCATCTGGGTTGCATTCTTGTTTGTGTATAAAAATGGAATTGCCCCAGGAGTCGTGTGGGGGAAGACCTTACTCATAGTGTTGCCAATGCTCCTGCATCCGACTTTCTTCTTCAGGTCACAGGCACTACCCAGCTATTCTCTGATGCCTCTCATCTCTGGGTGATTGTCCCTCAAATGAGGGGGTTTAGACATTTCCTGCCTGGAGCCCTTGGCATCGTTTGTCTTTTGGAGTAAATCCCACAGAGGGTAAAATCACCCTACTCACCCCATGAGCTGTAGGAGAATGTCCCCGGACCTGCCCCTAGGGTTTTTCCTGTTTTTTTCTTTTTCCCTTCAGCTCTTCCACGTGATTCCTTCCCCTCTCAAGTGACACATCTCCTCTGCTAGGGGTGGACCCATGTTTTATGGGTCTGAAGCTTGTGTAATCTGGAAGAACATTATTAAGAAAAAGCCTCATAAAATTACAAATGTAGAAGGAGGCACAGAGCTGGTGCAGGGGAGGCACTCTGAAGCTTCTTTAGCTTCATTGTAAGGTCCTGGATTAAAAAAAAAAAAAATCCAGCAGAGGCATCAAACATACCCAAGCATTGTCTAGGCTGGGACATGTGCACCAGGGATATTGTAGGGGGAACTGGGAGTCAGGAGACCCAGCAGTTCTGTCATTAACCAGTCGAGATCCTTGGGCAAGTCAGTCAGCCCTTGCCTCATATGTAAAGTGAGGAGATTGGCCTAGACCATTCTGCAAACATCCCTGAGTCCAGCCTTCCTTTCACCACTTGTTACGGGACCCAGTAGAAGACCACTGCTTCCACTCTCACTGTGGCCTTTTTGCGGGTCACCCTGCATGATAATTTACCTCTGTTATCAAGACAACAATGTGCTGATCAGTCCCTGCCCTGTTGCCTGGAAGATCCTACTCCCGGATTACCTTGGAAAAGGGGCTTATTCTTGTTAGAGGAGACAGAGGTGTTACCTCCATGGCAATATGGCCCCTAGGGGAACTAGTGCTTTCATGGTGTGTCCCATGGTGTGTCCTGGAGGACATGAGCAGTGGGGCAAAGTGCAGTCTGGACTTAAGTGACCATCTGTGTGTCTCTTGAAGGAATTTAACATCATCATAGAAATCACTGTGGAATTCAGTGTTTCCCAGGTCCTCAGATCAGGAGTGGAGAGGAGTGGCTGCCTTAGCTGCCTTCTGAGAAGGCTGCCAGGGCTACAAGGCAAAAAGCCTGTGGGTAAAGGAGGAAATTCCAGTAGGAGGGAAAGACAGTTCACAGATGGGACAGTTTACCAGCTCCTGTGACAACAGAAGAGGCAGGGCCTTGGCATAGATGAGGAGGTGAAAACGAGCTAACCCAAGTGTTACTCCAAGTGTTCCTTCTAAGAGGGACAGGGCTCTGCCTGCCATCAGAAAGGTCATGAGGGAGGCTGGACGCAGTGGCTCATCCCAGCACTTTGGGAGGTTAAGGCAGGAGGATCGCTTGAGGCCCCGAGTTTCAGACCAGCCTGGGCAACATAGTGAGACGTCTGCTCTACAAAAAAAAAATAATAATAAAAATAAAAAGTATTAGCTGGGTATGGTGGCACACACCTGTGGTCCCAGTTAGTTGAGAGGCTGAGGCAGGAGGATTGCCTGAGCCCAAGAGTTGGAGGCTGCAGTGAGCTATGATTGTTTCACTGCACTCCAGCCTGGGTAACAGTGCAATACTCTGTCACTTAAAAAAACAATGAAAAAGTCAAGTGGGGTTGTTCTCCTGCAACATTTTTTGGTCCTTGAAACTAGGTTAACATTGGCCATTTTAAGGCTTTTGGGGATTCCAAAATCCACTCAGCTACTGCCGTCTCACTATTTCTTGGAGTTGCTCCTTCTCCATCATTCTCCATGTATATTAACTGAAGAAGTGGAGCTGGAAGAATCATCTTTGTCCTAGATTGCAGTTGTGTTGAAAGTGCCCTGAATGGAATACCGGGCCCAGAGAGTCAGACCCAACTCTGTCATTAAGTGTGTTAGAACAGACACGTCAGTCACACGAAGTTTCTTTTGTGGGTGTCCACCGTGACAGGAACTGGAGGGTGACTCTGAAGGCCATTCTAGCAGTGCTTTTCCAGGCTGCCACCCCCACGCAGGAACTCAAGGCAGGGAAGACACAGGATCCGGGGTATCTGAGGAGGAGAGACTGCCTCCTGTTATACACAAGGTCAGTGAGTTTTCACTCAGGTGGGTCTGGCAGCTCCTATGAGCTTCCATCGTGAAGTGGCATCTCATAGGTTCCTGGTGATCTGGGTATGACTATAAAAGTCAAAGATATTAATTAACCCACACAATAGCAGGATAGGGTATAGCTCAGGGGTAGAGTATTGGACTACAGATCCAACAGGACACCAGTTCAAATCCAGATAACCCCTCTGGCTTTTCAATTTTGACATTTTAAATAGGTGCCTATATTTTAACTTCTTTTCTATTAGACAGTAGAGTAAAGATTTCACTTTTTCTGGAACCACCAAATGGTGAGGGTAGAATGTGGTGGTTTTATACATTTTAGGGAGACATGAGATATCAATCAATATGCGTAAGATGTACATTGGTTCAGTCCGGAAAGGTGGGACAACTTGAGGTGAAGGCAGGACAACTTGAGGTGAAGGCAGGACAACTGAAAGGAGGGAGGGGGCTTCCAGGTCACAGGTAGATAACAGACAAATTGTTGCACTCTTTTGAGCTTCTGAGGAGCCTCTCCAAAGGTGGCAATCAGATATGCATTTATCTCAGTGAGCAGAGGGGCGACTTTGAATAAAATGGGAGGCAGGTTTGCCCTAAGCAGTTCCCCGCTGGACTTTTCCCTTCACGTTAGTGATTTGGGGGCCCCAAGATTTATTTTCCTTTCACACTTAAGTGTACAGTACTTGAAACTGGACCTGTGGCTGGGTGCGGTGGCTCACACCTGTAATCCCACCACTTTGGGAAGCCGAGGTAGGTGGATCACGAGGTCAAGAGTTCGAGACCAGCCTGGACAACATGGTGAAACCCCATCTCTACTAAGAATACAAAAATTAGCTGGGCATGGTGGTGCATGCCTGTAATGCCAGGTACTGTGGAGGCTGAGGCAAGAGAATCTCTTGAATCTGGGAGGTGGAGGTTGCAGTAAGCCGAGATCACGCCACTGCACTCCAGCCTGGGCAACAGAGCAAGACTCCATCTTGGGGAGAAAAAAAAAAAAAAAAACAAAAACTGGACCAGAACAGCATCTTCACGAACAAAGGCTGTTTCAGCATTTCCTAGTTGTCTTAATTTTTCCCCTTCTCGATCCAGGCATTCCCCCTGGGATGGGGTGGTATTGGTCTTCTAATTCCAAGACAAACCACGAGGATTTATAGCTCAGTGAGTGAGCCCTTATAAGGCCAAGAGAGTTTGCAGAGGATGAAATGTCAACAGGTTAAAATATAAGTAAAGTTCCATGTTGTGTTTAAATTTTGTAACTATCAAAGGCAATTTTATGTCATATTTAAGCTTTAAAAGCAAACTTCTGCAGAAGGGATTATATCAACCATCTCAAAAGCTCAAGGATGTGATAGCATTCTATGTTTTAGAGAACAAACAGCTTTTTTGGTACAAAATCTCAAAATTCATGGAGGTTCAGCTATACAGCATAGAATTCAGAAGCACAATTCGTGATTTTTAGTATCCCTTACACTAATCACCTTTTTTTTTTTTTTTTTTTTTGAGACGGAGTCTCGCTCTGTCGCCCAGGCTGGAGTGCAGTGGCACGATCTCGGCTCACTGCAAGCTCCGCCTCCTGGGTTCACGCCATTCTCCTGCCTCAGCCTCCCGAGTAGCTGGGACTACAGGCGCCCACAACCGCGCCCGGCTAATTTTTTGTATTTTTAGTAGAGACGGGGTTTCACCGTGGTCTCGATCTCCTGACCTTGTGATCCGCCCGCCTCGGCCTCCCAAAGTGCTGGGATTACAGGCGTGAGCCACCGCGCCCGGCACACTAATCACCTTTTATGAATCTTTTTCAGAACTACCTAAAATACGTTTACTAATTCTTTTGATTTCTATGAACAACAGAAGTTTCCACTTTAGATAGGTTAAAAACAGGTTCTTGTAATAAAACTATGTGACAGCAACAAAGTCTTATTATCTTTACATTGGATGGCAAGAAAACACAACAGAGAAGCAAGTACTGAAGACAGAGCCTGGTCAAGTGTAGTGTCACTTGAGGCTCTGTCTAATTTGATCGTTTAGCAAATGGCACTTTGCTCTACTCCCCTGAGCTGAAAATATTCTGTATCCTGTGACCTTTCTTCTTAGTATAAGATGTAGGGGCCTGAATAATAACACTTCTTTTATCTTTGGTGTCATGCTTCATAATTTCCTTTTCATTAAAGCAGATTCCTTTTGTTAACAAGATATTCGAATTTTTTATTTAGTACTTTTTTTTCCCTCCAAAAAGTGGCATTGGTAACTCAAACAAGAAATGCTAGAGGGGTTGGACACCCCATTCCCCATAGTGAGCTTATTTCACATTGCAGGCCTGTTTCACAACAGTTCATATACACTGTAAATATATATACTACTTTCTACCCACAAAAACTTAAATTTTTTAAGAAGTGGTTTTTGCTGTTCTAGTTTCACAAACACTTAGAGCTTTGGCCTAGAACTTGGGTACTTGCCCCTTTCCCGTCCCTGCCATCCAATGCCTTCTGATAGTGAAAATGGTCTCTCCGGACAGCCTCCTTCCTGTATCCCCATTACTGTTTCAGCTCCTCCACCCAAGCCCGCCAGCCCTCCAGCTATTCTGTAAACAGTCTCCTTCCTCCTTAGCCTTGCTCTGCGAGTCTGTCTTTTCATCCCTCCTTTTACACCTGAAGGCCGGCTTTCCCCTGAAGCCATCCCTCCCCTTCAACCTCCAGAACTGAGAGGGTGGGTTCTCCTTCTCAGCCTCGTTCTCCACGTTGCCCCCAAACCCCAGCTCCTCCACCATCCCTCCCTGCTTCTCCTCTCTCAAAGCCATTTCCTTCCACCACGCTCTCCTCTCCATGTTTGTGTCTTCTCCACAAACTTAGTGGAAATTTTTAGAACCAGGCTAACAATCATATTTTCCTCACCTCCTCCTGCTTTCATCCTCAGGAATGGCAAACTCCACAGCAAAGTGCTTCCAATGCTAAGGCCTCACCAGATTTTCATCTTCCTGGCTCTAGGAATGTTCACAAACTCCGCTCACTGCGGCTCTCAAGGTGTGCGGTAAGGCAGAGGTTCAGAGTTTTCCACCAGTGTCTTCTACGTTGCTTCTTGGTTATCAGCTGAGCACACAGCTTCCCAGAAGGAAAACTGCACTTCCCAGACCCCCTGGAGCTGTGAGGCCACAGGCACAAGGCTGGTCAATGAGATGCAGGTGAAAGTGATGGGTGTACTTACATGGAGAGGCTTGTCTTTCCTCCTTCCTACTGGCGGGGAGGTCGATGAGATGCTAATGTGGGTGATGGCATACTGGAATGAAAGCCAAGCTGGCCAGACAGCCAGAAAGAAGAACTCGGGTTCTTGACCCTATGGAAAGCCATCCCTGGACCACCTACCTGTGGACTTCTATGTGGGAGAAAAGGAAGCTTCTGGTTTGTTTGCTTGTTTTTGTTTTGCTTCCATCCTTTGTTATTTTGCGTGTTCAGCATTCATAGCCAAACCTGATCATCACTTAAACCATTCCCTTTCAAGATCTTAGAATCAAAAAAGTCCTTTTATGACATGTTTTCTGATGTTTACATGTTCTTACTGTTACCGAAAATGTTTCATTATCCTCATTTTGACCTTAATCTTGTCCACCTCTCTCTGTTCCCATGACCCCAGGGCCACCTTGGGGCTCAGCTATCTGCCTGCCCATTATTGACCCCATGTTTGGCCTCTCAGTCACGATTCCGGCTCCTTTGAGAGCTTGGCCTGTGGTCTGTCTACCTCCCTCATGAGCCCTTCTGCTTCTGGGGATACACACGCCTTTGGCCTTTTCCACCTTTTCTCTGGGGGAGCCAGTCTTTGCTGGAGTAAATTGTAGAGCCAGGCAAATGGTCCCACTGGAAATCTACACCAGTTTGACCTCAACCAGTGCCTCTCTCTAATGAGCAATGATTCTATTCCTTTCTAATTCACCTCTTCTCCATTTCCCACAGTGCTTGCTTCATGCTTTGCCCTTCTTGCCAAGTAATGATTCCCACCCTACCTCCTTGATTCTCTTTGGAAGACTTTGTTTTCTACCTGGCTGAGAAGACCAAGGCCATGGAGGCCCCCCAGCATCCTCTGCTGCTCTGCATCTTCACCTCCTCATCCCCTCCAGGCTAAGAGGAAAAGCCTGCCTGCTCCTCTCTAGAGCACATCCTGTGTTCTTCATCCACCCCTTGGCTTTCCCTGAGATCTCATTCCATCAATATATCCTCTCTTTTTGTTGACACATTTGAGCACATTCATATATGTATTGGCCATTCACGATATACAGGGAACCCTACAGGCACATATTTGCAGCAGTTATGGCAAACTGTGTGTGCTTTGATAGACATACAGGTGCCATGGGAGCATGTGGCCGGGGTCCCGCCCATCAGGAGGGTCAGGAGGGCTTCCCAGGAGAACACCCACCCAATCACTGAGATTGTGCTTGTCACAGTCCTTGGTTGTTGGGGTCCATGCCGGGGGTGGTGGAGAATGAAAGAACACACAAAAGACAAAGACACACAGAGAACATGGCGGCCACGCTCAGAGCCTCCGCCTCACTTTATTTATACCCCATAAACCCCACGTCAGCCGAAAGAATGCAATGTAAAACAAACTTTCTTTTTCCAGATGTAACCTTTTACTCAGTTTCTTGTTTCTATGTTCTTTTTTATCTGCCTGCCTTCTTGGTGCCTACGGGAGTTCATTAAAAGTTCAATTGGAGATACTGTCCTTGAGCCCTATCTATTCTCAGCATACTGTTTTCAAAGGCCCCTGCATTTCCCCCTTTTTGTTTTGTTTTGCCTCAGTCTTAAAAAGGTAGCCTATATTTGTTTCTGTGGTTTTTTTTGTTTTTGGAGGCGACGGAGGGAGCATCGGATCACCAAAAGAAGTAGACCCAATTCGAGTGCCCAAAACAATATATTTTTGGAGATTGTAGAAATCTATGTTTTCATTTGGGTCTATGGGTTAAAGGCAGTAAGGCGTTGACCCAGCTCTTGCAGGGTTATGGTTTCGGACAACACATGTAAGTGTTGTCGAAATGCTTCGGAAATGTTCTGAGTGAGCTCTGGGATGTCTAAACTAATATTTTTATGGCCTATTAATAATTTTCGGATTATGGTCTAATTTTGAGAGATGTTAAAAGGCACAGGTGTTACACAAAATTGAGTGGAGTTCCAATCACATTGTAATGTCATCTGAGTACTGAGTACAGTGAGCTGATCTCCAAGCCATGTCAATGCTTGCTCTATGTTGTCCAATCTTTCAGCAAGTTGAGAATAAATGTTTTGTTGTTGAAGCCATAACCGGTGAGATTGTTCGTGCCATTGCTGCACAAATTCAGCATTTTGTATACTTTGATGTAGAGCGAGCCCTGCTACGGCCACAGTGGAGGCGATGGTGACAAGGCTCATCACCGAGGCAATTATAAGTCTAAGGGCATGGCGGGTTCACTGGAGAGAAGTCTAAGTATAAGTTTCAAGAGGTGATGCTCCCCACGGTCATGTAAGGTTAACAGGTAGCTAAATTTCTTTATGAGTCCTGAGGATATAAATATCTCTAGTAAAGTTGTGCCACCAAGAATGATTGAGGCAAGACAAAAATGTACACGTATCTGTACAATTAACAATTCCCGTATTATTATCACATGTTAAATTTCCCGCTAATAATAGGTAGGGCTTACGGACACAAGTAATAATATATTGGGAGGTATTCCAATATAACTGAATATGAAAGGAGTTATTTGGGTTAGAAAGATTAAGGGACATATTCCCCACAAAAGTGTTAATGGCATCGCCTGCAGCTAACAACTTCCAAAGATGACTCTGTACTTCAGGCCTCTTTTATGCCATATTAAGGTTTCATTACTGTTAGCAGCAATACTTTTATTTACCCAGTGTCATTTCAAAGGTATGTGACTAAATTTTATTTGAAAATCACCGTGCACACTCTAATCAGTTATTTACATTCCATTGTATTCTAATAAAATTTGGGGTTTAGTTCCCCGACATTGTTGTCACTCCAGCACCTCAATATTAGGAGAAACCTCTAGAATAGGACAAAAAAGTAAAGAACTAGGAATAGTTTCATTACTATATATAGTATGATTATATTAAAAACTTTTAGTTACAATAATAACAGTATTAGCAGCCACATGACTATGATTATAACAAACAGCCCAGGCTTCATGCGATTTTCGGAGACAATGAGAACTATTTCCCATACATATTGGAACTCTTTCCACTCCAAATTGATATGTGTTGTTTATAATTCTCGTTTTTCGTTCTATATTGTCCTTGTCTATATAGGGGGATGGCATCCAAGTAGTGTCATTGGTGAAAACCTTAATTTCCGCCTCTCCCCAGGCGACTCCCTGATACAAGGGCGGAAAGGGAATATAAGTCCAATATTCATACAAAGCCTCACTAAGAGAAATAAGTCTCCTGCCAAGGCACATCCAACAAAGGAAGAAATGCATGCTGAATCCAGTTTTCTTTTCAACAGGGTTTCAATCATCTTGTAGGAAACCACTCAGGTCTGCTCCCTGTAAGGACAAGAGCATAGCCCCGTCCCTGTTTTAGAACTTGCCCTTGAACATACTTACCTTCTTCATTAGGATACCAAAGCTTTAAACTGTCAGCGGGGACTATCACCGAGGGAGGTGAGGAAAGATGGGTTACGGCAGCGGAATCTTGCAATTGTCTCCATTGATTCAAAAAAATTAAGGTGCCCGGGCGTGGTGGCTCAAGCCTGTAATCCCAGCACTTTGGGAGGCCGAGACGGGCGGATCATGAGGTCAGGAGATCGAGACCATCCTGGCTAACACAGTGAAACCCCGTCTCTACTAAAAAATACAAAAAAAGTAGCTGAGTGAGGTGGCGGGCGCCTATAGTCCCAGCTACTCGAGAGGCTGAGGCAGGAGAATGGCGTGAACCTGGGAGGCGGAGCTTGCAGTGAGCTGAGATCCGGCCACTGCACTCCAGCCTGGGCGACAGAGCGAGACTCCGTCTCAAAAAAAAAAAAAAAAATTAAGGTAAAAAGAACCTTCAAAATCTGGTTTCAAAATCTGGTTTCTGGGGGGCTCATTTTCCCCCTTTTTGTTTTAGTAGTTGAGTTTTTAAAGTTAAATTTGCACGCTTAATGATGGCTTGACTTTGACTGTTGTCCGGGATATTGGTGATATGTTGAATATTGTATTGCTGTAAGAAAACTTGTAATTTATGAGAGACATAGGCAGGGGCATTATCAGTTTTAAGTATAAGAGGAATGCCCATGATGGCGAAACAAGCTAAGAGATGTGTAATAACAGAATTAGCTTTTTCAGATGGCAATGGAGTGGCCATTTGAAAATGAGAAAAGGTATCAATGGTATGATGAACATATTTTAATCGTCTAAAAGAAGGGACACCTTGTGGATTAACCCCAGGATGGAAGGATGGAATGTTTAAAGGAGCACAGGAAAGACAAGCTCGAATAAGAGAACGAGCTTGTTTTGTTTTGTAGCATGTAGGTGGCCGATTAAAAGTGAATCAATCTGAGTATTATCATGAACTAACGGTCTAGGAAATTGAGAATGAGAACGAAGATGAGTGATGAATAAAGGAGCTCGACGTTGGCTCAAAGTAGAAGATAACAAGGAAAAGAGTTTTTGAAGAGAAGAAGTAGTACAAAGAGGTAAAGTGGCCTGAGAAATGTAAGAAGTAACATAAACGGCGTATTGAGAATCACTAACAATGTTATAACTAGTAGTAGGGAAATCAAGTAAGACCATGAGAATAGTAAATAGTTTTTTTTGTTGTATTGAGGGATAAGGATAAACTGTAACTCGAGATTGATGAACACTCTAATATCTAGTCTTATCATTGTTATTAGCGTCAGTAAAAAAGGTAGGACCTTGAACAGGAAATATAGAAATTGGTGAGAAAGGCAACACAGAATGTTGCCTAAAAAATGAAAAGATTGGACACTTAGGATATTGGGTAGAAAATTGTCTAACAAAAGAAGCGCAAGCAACTTGCCAAGAATCAGAAGTTGTAAGAAGATAAGTGATCTGATTATGAGTGAATTGAGGGATAATTAAGGAAGGATCTCTTCTTCAAAGTTGTCGACAGTGATGTCGTTTTTTGATGATCAGTTTAGCTAAACGATCGATATAAGTAGTCAAGCATTTAGATATTTTATTGGACAAAATGATCTATTTTAGTGGTCGACTAGTTTGATGAATCATTCTTGTGGGAGAAGGTAAAGTATGAAATAAACAGAAGGAAGGGCCTTTTGAAGTTGTTTTTTAACAAGCTGGAGTTTCTGTAAAGCCAAAGGAGTTAAATGGCGTGAGTTGTTTAAGTGACTGTCTCTTTCTAGAATAGAAAAAAGATGTTATAACTGATATGTTGGTATTTCTAAAACTGGACGCATTTAATTAATGTCTCTTAGAAGCTTTTGAAAATCATTTAATGTTTTTAAATGATTACGTCGAATTTGAATTTTTTGGGGTTGAATATTTTGTGCCCCCAAGGTATAACCTAAATATTGAATAAGAAAATTTAGTTAAATTTTTTTTGTGGCAATATTAAGTGAGTAGAAAGAAAGCTGAGTTTGTAATGATACAAAAGCATCTTGTTGTTTTTCTCTGGTTTTAACTTTGTGGGATAAGGGCAGGATTAGGAAGACCGGGCTGTAAACTTTTTTTAGGTTGAATGTAAACATTTATAGTTTTAAGAACAAGACAAAGACGGGAATTCTATGCAGAAGTATGTGGCTTTAGATTTCTCTCGGCCATTTGTTTTTTGACTTACTTTTTTAAAATTTTAAGTATTTTTTTAGATAATGGCCACTGTTTTATTTAAAGAGGAGTGGTCGTTTTACACTTTAATTATAAAACTTGAGGCTGGTGAACAGTGGCTATGAGTTTAAAGGATTGTAGCTCATTTTGAACATTATATTTTTGACAGCTGAGAAAATATGAAGAATGTTTAAAAAAGCACCAAATTGTTATGAAAGATTTTGTCTTTAAAGATTAATATTGATAGGAATAATATAAAAAAACATTTGACCTTGTTGACTTTTAGGACCGACACAGGTTAAAGGTTTTACGTTTTGATAAACCACAGAAGCAGCACTTAAGCCAGTGAGTATAACTGAAACTTGTCTTTTTTTTTATTGTATAGGCCAATAATTTAAACAAATGATAGACATATTTATCTCTGTATTAATTAACTCTTTTAAAACTATTTCATTAATGTGCAATGAACATAAGGGCTTTTGATTAGAAACTAAAGTTTCTTAAAAAACAGTTTTTTTTGTGCTATCAAACCCTCTTTATTGAGAATACGTTTTTCTGTTTTTAGGCGTATAAATTGTGAACTTGTACCATAATAAGAATTTTATTAGTAACATCAAGATTAATGATTTCTGAAATCATCATTAACTTTTATATAGTACTATTGTTTTGACCTAACAAAAGTCCTATATGTCTTTTTGGCAAAGGGCCACACACTCTAATAGCTAATTTATATACTCCTCTATTAGGAGACAAAGTATAAGGCTGAGTAATAGCTAAGTCAGCAGTGGCGCTCTGCTTAGTTGTCGCATAAAGCTGAGAAACTGGGGTGAGGTGTGGGATCCTTAAGGAGGACTTGAATTTATTTCTTAATGTTGTAGGCCATTGCTCACTGAATATTGTAGTAGACTTGTATTGTAATTGTTGGGGCCCCAAGCCTGTGGGCCCCAGCTCCCGTTTCTCAGGAGAGAAGACAGTAAATTTTCACTTTTATCAGTTTTGGAACGACATTTATTTGTCTAATGTCGACCTTTATCACAACATTTGTACACCTCTGAAGGCAGCTTTCTGCCTCGAGGGATAAAAGTGTTCAATTTTTATGACATTCTTTTTTGAAATGTCTAGGTTTACCACACTGAAAGTAAACACCTTGTTTGTTATTTTCTTTTAAGGCTTTAGACAAAGCTCTAGCAAATAACTGAGCATTATAAATAGTCCCTCCAATACTAACACAAGTTTTAATATATTTATCTAAATTGGCCCCATTGGCCTTTAACGATTTTAACAATTTTTAACAGTCAGCATAAGCATTTTTAAAAGACAATGTTTGTAACAAAATTTTTGAAGCAAGGCCAGCACCCACAATTTTGAAGACAGCATCCTGAAGACGGGCTACGAAATCTGGATATAGTTCATTTGTGTCCTGTAAAATTTTCACAGAGGAAAGGGAACATTTTCCTGTTATCTCCACCTTATTTTAGGCCCTTAAAAACAAAGTCTTGATTTGAGTAAAGGCAACATCATCCAGACCAGCCTGAGCATTAAGAGTAGCATATTGGCCTGTGCCTGTGAGTTGTTCCTCAGTGGGTCCAGGGGGATCACACATAATATTTTTCCTAGCCTGTACATGTGCCTTGTTCATTTACCAGCTGTGCAATTGTAACCACTGAGAACGATCAAGAAAAGTCTTCTCTAAAGTCTTTCAGTCTATAGGAATTATTAAATTTTTTGATGAAAAAATATCAAGAAGACCAAGGATAAAAGGAGATTGAGGTCTATAGTTAGAAATGGCAGCTTTCATTTCTTTTTAAAAATTTAATTTGTAAGGCATTAAATTGGACATTATTGCCACCATTTGGAAACTAAGCATTAGGAGCAAAAGAAGCACAAATAATTGGCAACAGATCTAGCTCCTTAAAAATTTTTTTTAATTAAAAGTATATATAATAGTACTCATATCTCCAAATATAACGAATCCCAACATATTAATAAGAAAAGGCAAATAACAGAACAAAGAAATGACAATAAACCTATATGTCTAACATCATTACTCACTAGGAAATATGTATATTAATACCAAATTGAGAATCATTACATACACAATACAATGGTTAAAATTTAAAAACACAGAAAATATCAAGAGGTAGTTAAGGTGTTAAGCAACTCGAATACTCAACTTCTGTTTGGAGTGTAAATTGGTGGAACCTATGCACCCCTATAATATAACAATTTCCTAGCTGGGGTTATTAATACTATATTAATATTAATAGTTAATATTAATGTGCTTATTTATTGACTATTGAAATACTCATAATATTTTAACAAACAACAAGATATACATATACACTGGTTTTGACATATTAAACAGGTGTTTAGTATAAATTTAAAGTATGTCTGATGTGAACAGGGCTTCAACTTTGCCAAACAAAGGTAAAGATAAGGAAGCCGGGGGGTTGGAGGCTCTGGAAAATCCTCTTTTAACAGGGCAGAAGGAAAAGAAACAGGGAAAGCTCGCAAAGGTGAATTAGAAGAATATATCTGTAATATTTGTTGAAGCATTTTCATAATACACTGCATGTCAGAATTTCCCTTAGAAGAAGGAAAAGCTGGCTTTTTCTCTTCTCCCCCTTTTGCTACCCCCCCATCCTCTGTTATCCTGGCACAAATGGGCTCCATTTCAGATTTATTTTTTTCCCAAATCCTCAGATACCTTTCCTCCTGTGGCTACATCACCACACTCTGAATCAGTCTCAAGTAACTCTAATGTCTGAGTGATAGAGTAACACAAGGTCCACAATTTTAGAGGCATAATATCCCCTAACTGGAGAGCTCTAAGCAGCGTTTTTACTACCTGTAACCATTCTCTGCGATTCAGCTGCACTTTAGTCTGATACTGAAACCAGTAACAATGTTGTTCAACATGGGCAAACAATCACTTCAAAGTCTTTTTCTTTCACTTCTACTCCTATAGACAGCAACAGTCCTTGAAACAGCCGTAAATATTCTGAGGCCAGAGAGATGGAATTCCCCATAATGAAAGCTTAAGAAGGTTCCCCTTAACAATATCTGGGCCTTACCCGCCCCTGGGGGTTCCCCTTCTTGTTCTCCCCTACTCACCCTTGCTGACCCTGCTCGCTGCGCCACTTGTTGGGGTCCGTGCCGGGGGTGGTGGAGAATGAAAGAACACACAAAAGACAAAGACACACAGAGAACATGGCGGCCGCGCTCAGAGCCTCCGCCTCACTTTATTTATACCCCACAAACCCCACGTCAGTCGAAAGAATGCAATGCAAAACAAACTTTCTTTTTCCAGATGTAACCTTTTACTCAGTTTCTTGTTTCTATGTTCTTTCTTATCTGCCTGCCTTCTTGGCGCCTACGGGAGTTCATTAAAAGTTCAATTGGAGATACTGTCCTTGAGCCCTATCTATTCTCAACATACTGTTTTCAAAGGCCCCTACACTTGGTGACCATGTGTCATGGGTGATTCTCATCTTTAACTCAAGCCCTCAGTAGCATTTTTTTTTCAATTAACATTGGGGCTGTCACTGTTTTTCTGTTGTTTTCTTTGTACTTCTCTGCCACTTTTCCTCAATCTCTTTTGCTGGTTTCTCCTTAACATCCCCATTTTTAAACATTTGAGGGCCCTAGTCTTAGTTCCTAGACTATTTTTCTTTTCACTCACACTTCCTCAGTGATCTCATTCCATCCCGCGGCTTTAATGGGATGACGACCCTCAAATTTATATCTTCAGCTAACTCCTCTCCTTCAAACTCCAGCTTCATTTTTGACATCTCCATTAGACCATTTAACAGACAGATTCAATTTAATACATCACAGATTGAACTCCTGACTTCCACCACCCCCTCAAATTTCATTTCTGCTGCAATGAGAATGGCCATCTCAGAGAATGGCCACCCCATCCCGCTGGGTGCTCAGGACAGAAAACCTTGGCATTATCCTTGACTTTTCCTTTTTTCTCACACCCTGCTCTCAAATCATCAGCAAATCCTGTTCACACTGCTTCAAAATCTATCCAAAATCTGACCACTTCTCATTGCCTCCACCATCAGACAAAGCTACAATCATCTCTCATCCAGGTTATGGCGACGACTTCCTGACCTTGTGTGCCTGCTTCCACACATGTGCCCTAGTGCCCTCAGGCCAGCCAGAGGACAAACTCAGCTTATGTCATTCCTCTGCAAGAAATCCTCCAATCGCTCCCATCTAATCCAGAGTGACAGCCCATGTCCGTACACAGCCTATCCCAACAGCAAGTGAAACAGACATGGGTTCTTGAAACTAGAGGAGTAGATCAAGATGTACAAATGTTCACAGAAGTTAAAAATGGAAAATATAAGAAATACTAGATGGTAAGATGCAGGGATATTATAAGACTATTACTGGGATATCAAAGCGACTGCAGGAGGTAAGGACGTTTTTCTTGAGGAAGTGTTGTTTCAGTCATGGCGTACTGGTAAGGTAAAATATTCGTGGTAGTTATTATGCATAAGTAGTGTGTATCCCATTGGGGCTGATGTGAAAAATTCTCTCTCTTGGGTAGTGAGGCCATCCTGCTGGCTTCTTTCAGGGCACCTACTGTCCATTTTAGCCATAGAAGCTGGTGCTGGAGTTTACCTCCTTTGCCCAGCTAAGGCTTCTGCACAGTGAGATAAGGCAGGTAGTGACTCCAGCCCCAGGAAACTCTCACTGATCCCTGTGGTCTCCTCGGGCTGCCTCTGTCTGTGCCTTGTGTGTATTTCACTCTCCAAACCCCTGTTAGGACTCCCTGAGAGAAGATTATTCTAGAGATTCTATTATCTAGACAGTCTACATAGTCCTAGACATGCCCTAGTCTGCCATGCTGGGACACCTGGAGCCAGTCTTCACACCATGCTCACCAGAGGAGACAAGTTCTCTTTTATGAAGGTGGAATTTGCCATCACAAAAGAGGCTTGCTGGTCCACTCTCTCCTTCCTTGCTGAGGGCAATATTGCATAGTTTCTGGAAGGTGGGGCAGGGAAATTTGAGAGGAAAATTTGCCCAACTGCCTTCTTTTCATCTATCCTCTTACTTCCTTGGCCCCTTAGGTCTTCTTACTACCTCTGGTTTTGTGAAGAGCCACCCCCTGGGCAAGGTCGGTCATGCCTGGAGTTCCCATGCCATGTGCAATTGTCTATATGCTGGTAAAAGTATTTCAACTATTGCTAACCCTCTAGTCTCCTTACAGTTAGCACATTGGTCTGAGTAATTTATGTAATTTCCCTATTGGAAGCTTAGGGCAATTTCTGGGGGCATTCTAATGTAGGAGGAAGAGGGACTCTGGGCTAGGGCGGCCACAGCGTGCAGTCGATTCCTTGTTGACGTTTGCTCCAGCATGAGCTGCACACCGGCTGGCTGCTTCCACAGGCACACTCAATGCAGGAAGCTATCTCCCAAGGACTGTCACTGACTCTTTTTAGGGCTGTCACAGTGAGACCCAGACTGAGAAGACAGGAGCTCGTCCAGTACTTGGGGTTGTAGGACCATTTCAGGCAGAGGGGCCTTCAGATTCCTCCTTCTCCATACAGGGGCATTGGAATCATACAAGAGCTGCATTCATTGCTCTCTTTCTTGCTCTTCAGGAGGGCTTCCTAGCAACTGCCCTGCTGCCCCCACCCCAACTCAGCCATCTCCCTCATACAGGAAAGATGACTTGTCTATTTCTCTTGCCATACATGTGGTTTCATCACTGAGTGGGGGACTTACCCCTTCCTTGATTGTCTTCCCCCAGGTATGACTAGAAGGACCTTTCTCTGCCTTAAACAATGCTGTCACCATCACTTTGACCTTATTGTAAGCCCCAGCTGACTTGGGAGGGCAGCACTGGCATTTTTATTTTCACTGATTCCTGCACAGTTTATAAACCTCCTTGGGCATGGCACTACCCAACTATACTAGGTCCTCACCATCCAAGAGGCCTCTGGGGAGGCTGTAGGTCAGGGTGGAGAAGGCAGGTGTGGAAGAGGGTGCCATGGGACTCAACTCAAGTGTGGCTGAGGGGACGGGGGTCAGGGCCTGGGTGCTGGGCACAGGACACAGGCAGCAGGGATGCCCCTGGCCCACTGTGGGTGCCTTTTGCCCTCAGACTCACCACCCCCATCGTGATGTCCCAATCTGGTGGACAGTGGACAACTGCTGTGTTAAAAAAGAGTGACAGCATCAGAGGGGAGGTGCTGAACACCAGTGCTGCCTGGAAGGAACGGCACAGAGGAACTGGATGAGAGAAAACCTGGGAGGATCTGAAGGAGGAGGAGGAATTAGGACAATGCCAGCTGCAGGAGGCAGAGAAGACTCCTGGGGAATGTTTTACCAATTTCTCTCTTTTAGTTTTAACCACCCAGACGGCTCAGTACCTGGAAGGCTGGAAACATGGACATTTGAGTTATCACGTGTGTAAATCGGAAAAAAGAAGATTCCCCCACCCACTCCCTAGTCTCTTCACCTGCTCCCGGGGGTTACCATTAACTATTGGTCTATTATCATTCTTTTTTATGGCCACATGGTATTCCATGGTGTATATGTGCCACATCTTTGTAATACTGAGTATTATTAGTTAAGTAACTTTCTTTTACAAAAGCAATTTGCTTATCGCCTGGCAAATTATCATGAACAGTATTTTATGTCAAATACAAGCCCCAGACACAGGCACTGGGCCTCCTGTCAGTGCATGGGAAGGTGGCATCACCTGATTAGAGTTCTGTCCCCTAGCACGCCTCACATGATGCTCAACAACTGCTACTGTCTAAGAGAATTATCTGGATGACTTGAAGGGTCTCTCCAGTTATAAAGGTCAACAAGGCCACCAGGGTGTCCTCAACCAGGTCCACACAGAAGTGATAGGAAAAGAAGTGTTAGTGACAGGAGGGAGGCCAGAGTTCAGAGAAACAGAACTGGCCTGGACATCCCAACCTGCAGGGCTTAGTCTTGTTCTTGGTGTGTCGACACATGAAAAGGGTGTTAATTACACCAGTTCCCCAGGCCTGGGGGTATAGCTCAGAGGTAGAGCATTTGACTGCAGATCAAGAGGTCCCTGGTTCAAATCCAGGTGCCCCCTACCCTCTTTTAATCCCCAAAGTGGGTCCTGGATCACATGTTCCTCCCAATCCACCCTGGGGAAAAATGACACAGCCTACCTAATCTCTGACCCACGGCATATCTGAAGGGCAGACTCAATAGTCCTCATGTGATTTTATGGACTTTCAAGTTTGTAAGGCACAGACCCCTGCCTCCTGTAGCCCTCTGAGTACCACTGTCCCACTTTCCAGAGTTGTTCAGAATCCCCCCATTAAGATCCATGTGATCCCCAAGAGAGGGCTGAGCCATGTCTCTAAGTCCTGCTGTATCCTCCCAACAGCACCCAGCTTGGGCTGTGACACAGGAGAACGTGAACCAGTGGCAACATCACGCCCACCTCCAATGGGCATGAGAAATCAAATGAGCATATATTTCTGGGCTCATTGTGCTGCACCCTGGACTTTGGCTGTTTGTCCCCAGGTTCTCGATTTCCCACCTGGGGCTGCTGCAGACTCATACCCTGGCCCACCCAGACCATGAACTGGGGGCGAGAAAGATTCTGGAAGGCTCTGGGAGACTATGGGCAAGGAGTGGGATGATGGAGGAAGTTAGCTGGGACTTCCCAAGGACTGACCGGACCCCATCAGCCTCTTCTCTCTCCTCCATGCAGACAGATACAGATCATGGGCTCCAGCAAGGGAAAGGAAGCTGGAATCAGATTCCAAAATCAGTAAGTAAAAATAAGAATAGGCAGAGGGCACCCCGATTGGAACCTTTTGGTCAGTCCTCTAAGGCTCATCTCATTATTATCTGAAGAAAATCTTGTAGTCTGTCGCTGAGGATGTCAGCGCAAAAGCCATGGCTGCTCCATGGAGGGCCTCTGGATTGACCTAAAGCTGCTTCCCCTGCTGGCCTGTCCACTGCAGCACTGGGCATGTGTGGTCATGAGAGCACATTTGCTTGCAGGAAAATAAAGGCTCATAGGCTCCACTCAGACCTCCTGAATCAGAATGCTGGGAGTGGGGCCAAGGTGCTGTTTTTAACAAGCTCCTCAGATGATCCCAATGGAAAGTCAGATTGGGAACCGCCACTTTAGCTTGGTGCGCCATGTTATAGGCTTGAAGAGAGGTCATAATTAAGAAACATGCCGGAGCACACACGTCTGAGTAATAAAAGGGTTGTGACCAAATTCCACATGGCTGGTCTTGGGCTCTTTCTATTCACCCAACCCTGGGCAAGACATGACCAGGCCTGCTGCCCCCTCTGCTCCCACTCCCCATCTGCTGAGCCCTCGACAGGCCCAACGAGATGCCCTGTCCCCAGAAATTACCCAACTGACTTCCAGTTGAAAGTCTAGCACTAAGAGGCACTAAATTTGCACCATGGACCTCTTAACCTGCAGGCAAATGCTCTTCCTCTGAGCCAGAAACCCACCTCAGATGAGTTCCCAAAGGACACTGCTTAAGGATGTGGCCTGCCCAGGGGAGGGATCCTCCTGAAACCCGCAATAGTTTCTGTTTACTCCAGGTCAGGTCCCATGTCCTGGCAGACCTATCTCACACCAGCCAACCCTCTCTGGCCATTGGCTCTGTCCCTCTCCCACTGACCCCTCATTTGAGTCCCAGAGCCTCCTCTGTACTGTGTGGTCCGTTCTCCTCCTTCTGTCTCAAGCTGAGTGCATGACCTTTGACATTGCTTCTTGCTGGAATGATCATCCACTACATCTCTCCTTCCTTTGCCTCTTTATTATTGCACATTTATTCTAAAATCAACCCCCCTCCACCCCACACTCACCCTCACCCTTTAGACCATGGCTAGATTTTGCTGCTGTGGCTGCTGCTTCCTCCTCTTCCTCCTCCTCCTCCTCTTCTTCTTCTTCTTTTTATGGAGCTTGTTCTGTAGCCCAGGATGGAGTACAATGGTGTGATCTCTGCTCACTGCAACCTCCGCCTCCTAGGCTCAAACTATTCTCCTGCCTTCGCCTCCCAAGTAGCTGAGATTACAGGCATGCACCACCACGTCTGGCTAATTTTTGTATTTTTAGTAGAGACAGGGTTTTGCCATGTTGGCCAGGCTGGTCTTGAACTCCTGATCTCAGGTGATCTGCCTACCTCGGCCTCCCAAAGTGCTGGGATTACAGACGTGAGCCACCCTACCTGGCCCTTTTTTTCTATTTTCTACGTTTTCCTCCTCTTTTATCCCAAGGCCAAATTCAAGGCCTTGGACTGCAGGGCTGACCCTAGGGGAGGTGGAAGCTGCCCTCCTGGTGAGCAGCCCAGTTGTCTCAGAAGGCGTCACTCAGCAGGTCAGCACACATGAGGGACAGGGAGTGGGCGTAAGCCTGCCTGTCTGGGGATCCAAAGCCCACGCCTAAAGGGGCTTCTGGACTGGGAGGAGGAATCCCTCCCTCCAGTGGCTGAGCCACGGCCCCAGGCACGTCAGAACACAGGCAAACCGGGCACCTTCCCTGACAAGACACATCCACAGGGAAACATGGTGTCTGTCCCTTGCTATAGTCAAAAGCCACGTAGATTCCAGACTTGTGGCACAGGGGTCCCGATGGGTGGGAAAGCCCCTAGATATTTTCTGTTACTACACTGAGTAGGCAGCTTTGGCATTTGGTGGGCAGGGGCCAGGGCTGCTGGGCGTTCTGTGAGACGCTTCATCAGCTGGGAGAGGAGGCTGCTTTTGCTGTCATGGAGATTTGGCAGAGTCTGGAGTTTGTTTGGATTTTTGTTGTGAAGTCTCCACATCTTCTCGTAAATTCTCTCTACAGTTCTTAGATTGCTGTTCTTTCCTGAAAAATGCCCCAACCTTCACACGAGAGCCCAGGGAGGCTGTGCATTTAACTGAATGTAGCAACTGCAGGATCCAATTTTGCCTCTGGTTTTCTGCTATGTCACGCGGGAGCCTTAGAGAAGATTCTCTCAGCATAATGCTGGAAGCTCTAGGAGCCCTTCCATGAGTTGCATGGAGAAGCCGGGCCTTTGCTCTAGCCTAGTAGTTCTCCATGCATTAGTATCGGCCCCCTACCTACAGCTTCTCCTGTTTTATGGCAGCTGGGTCTCTTGCCCTCAGTGGGCTCCATTTCAGCCAATCACAGGCACCAGTGTATGTAGCTCTTCTGCTGTTGTGAGCCCTGGTCTGCTGGATTCCCATCCAGGAAGAACCAGCTGGATTTTTATTGACTTCAGTACAACCAGATCTGACAATTAACTCCAGTGTCCTCCCACATACCCATTTCTCAAGGATCGCTTGCTTGCAGATCACACCTGGTACCAATTTCTGTTCTAGTCACAGACACAGGCACAAAACTAGAACCTGACTTTGTCTAATGGAAACAGATGAAACCATCGCTGACAGTACCAGGAGCTCAAAGCACTGACGGGAAGGTGTGAACTTAGAATCACAGCAAAGTCATGGCAGAGAGTGTGCTGGCCAGGGGTCACTGCAGCCCTGCCGGATGCTGGCTGCAGCCACCAGCCCTGGTGCTAGACCAGAGCTCTGCCGTCGTGGGATGCAGTTTATCAGCCCCACCTTGCACATAGTCCACATTCAACATCTGAGCAGGCCCTTACCACCCGAGGTCGAGGCAGGAATATTTGGCACACCTATTTGATGCAGCATGTTGCAGAGCTATGCTTTCCTCCAAGACTCACATTATTTTGGGTTCCTAAAGTCATATAATAATACAAACATTCACCTCAAGCCACAAGAGAGGGACTGAGTCAGCACCAGAGGGCTGGGTGGCAGCGCCCATTGCCTTCCTCATAAGTTTTCAGAACAGCTGGCTCAGAGGATAAAAGCATAAGAGCCAGGGGACAGCTGGATTTGAGCCAGGGACCTCTTGGTCTGTAGTCAGATACTCTACTCCTGAGCTACACTTTCTCTCTGCTGTAACTTAGGTTTAGCATATTGACCACTGTGGCCTCACCCACAGACTCCAGCACACTGTAACTTCCATTTGCTGCTCTTAGTCTACCCCGGGCACCCAGCAGATTGATCTCACTACACACTGCCCCTTTGGGCCATGAGCTCACCCTGTCCTGTGCTTCCTGTGAACTCCAGAAGTCTCCTCTGCCCTGACCTGAGGTTTCCCTCCCTCAGTACCCATCTGGGGTTACCACCACTTCCCTCACCCCAGGACCACTGGATGCACTTTCGGGTTTCTCTACCATGTACTCCTCTGCGGTCTTCTTCCCTCACCCTATGGCCAAGACTTGGCAGAGTCTGCAGAGACTTGCTTGACACTGCGGGAGACATTTGTCCAGAAAGGCTGCCATCTCCATGCTAGGCCGGGATGCAGCCCCGTCTCTCACAGGAGGCCCCACACTGGCAGGTCAGCACAGCTGGGGAGGCACCAAGCCTGGATACCTGGAGGACTTAAAGACTAGGCTCTAAGGGCCTCTGAACTAGGACTAAGGACCCTCTCTTTGTCCTGCCCAAGCCCCTGGCCTCCCTGGCAGCAGGACAGACTACACTGAAGAATGTGCACCTTTTCTCTGGCAGGCACACCTGTAGTGATGGATGCCACTCCCAGACCATCCGCGCACCTAAGACACCTGATGGATGCCAGGATCACAGCCACCCCAGGGGCTACTGATGATGTGGCAAAGATCTGTTAGGAATGGATTCAATAATTCTTATTACATAGACAAGCTCCCTGTGAGAAAGAAAGAGTGACAGAGAGAGAGAGAAAGAAAAAGAAAGAAGAGAGGAGAGAAAACGAAAGAAAAGATGAAAGAAAGAAGAGAAAAAGAGAAAGAAAAAAAGAAAGAAGAAAGGGAGAGAGAAAGAAAAAAGAAAGAAGGAAGAAAAGAAAAAAAAATACTACTTTTCTTGAAAATCTCATGTCAGTATCTCCTGGCCTCTTGTTGAGTACATTATAGATTCTCAACAAATGCTTGTTGACTTAAAAATACATAGAACATTTAGGAAACACAAATAAAAATCAGGAAGAAAACAAATAATCCTATAATCTCACCAGTAAAATAACTCCTGTTCAGAGTTTGGTATCTATTCTTCCAAACTTAAAACGCACAGCCCTGGGCAGAGGACTGAAGTGCTTGCTGCTGCAGGGTTGACCCAGGCCCAGCTTCTTGGTGCTTTCCCGTCAGCTCCCTTTCTATTTGGAGCTGTCTTTCTCCCTTACCAGTGTCCCCTGTCCTGTTCTGTAAGCATAAGAATTTTGAATTTAACAGCAGGCATATCCCTGAATTCATCTTCCTTTTATATCAAAATTATTGTAATTCTTTAAAAGGTGGTGGGTACTCTCATACGGGGCTGCTGGGATGAACTGCAATTGGAGTATCTTTTCTGGAAGGCTGCTTGGCAATAAAAATGTTTAAATATCTGCATTTGCTTTGTCTCATATGAGTGTGCAAAAACGTACATACATGGCTGGTCATTGCAGTGCTCTTTGTGAAAATGAAAACTGCATAGATACACATTCTGTGTAGGTGCTGAGAACTCCATGAGAAGACCATTTGAATGGACACTGTGTGTGGCTCTGCAGGCTATGAAGGCAGCCATTGCCACCCAACATGTGGTGGTCAAGGGCAACTTCTAGCCTCTTCCCCTTCATCCTCAATTTGAATTAGAGAATTCATTTTAGCTGTAGCGTCTTTCACTGGTTGACAAAGATATGCAATTAAAATGGTTTTCAAAGATGCCAGAGCTCCAGGAAATAAAGTGCTTCTAAATAACGTATTGAAGGGGTTTTCTCCTAACCATTGTGTTAGTGGAAGCTACGGGGCTGGGAGGGAGGGAATGTCACATGAATTTAGTACATTTCACCTTTCCAGTCTTTTCAAGTCTAGAGTTGGCCAGGCACAGTGGCTCATGACTGTAATCCCAACACTTTGGGAGGCTGAGACGGGCAAATCACGATGTCAGGAGTTCGAGACCAGCCTGGCCAACAGGGTGAAACCCTGTCTCTACTAAAAAATACAAAAATTAGCTGGGCATGGTGGCATGCACCTGTAGTCCCAGCTACTTGGGAGGCTGAGGCAGGAGGATCGCTTGAACCTGGGAGGCGGAGGTTGTAGTGAGCCAAGATCGCACCACTGCACTCCAGCCTGGGCGACAGAGCGAGACTCCGTCCAAAAAAAAAAAAAAAAAAGAAAAGTGTAGAGTTACTGTTCAGGGCATCTCAATTTCATCTGTCTTTGAACAATTTTGATTTCTGATTTTAATCAGCAAGTTGAGCAAATAATAAAATAATCCCCAGCTGCTCCGAGTAGGACATCCAATGCAGAATTCAATAGCACTAAATGCAGTAGAATTTAACTGTTTCCACCCTCCTTAGACAACTGCTGTGAGAAATCACTTCTGCACACATTCCCCAGATTTTCGGTGCTCTAAGTCAGAATAGTCTGGTGATTATTTTTATGTTGAAGCTTCCACCTTCAAGGTGTGACTTTGTAATTGACTCTGCGGGTATGCTAAGATTTTCTCAAATTGTGGATCGAAATAAAAATGGAGGGTGTGGTGAGGGAAGAGGCGGAGCGGCGCTGGAACAAGGGCAGCAGGAGAAGCAGGGTTGTCTATGGCTGGCAGAGGAGGTGCAGAAGGACTTCATGTTAGGTATAGTTTGGGTTCTACAAATCTTCCATGGATCCCCGTGACCGTTCCTGGGGGTCTCATTCTTTCCAGATCAAAGCCCTAGATGTTCCTATTTTTAATTAATTAGTTAATTTGAGACAGAGTCTTGCTCTGTCACCCAGGCTGGAGTGCAGTGGCACGATCTCGGCTCACTGCAACCTCTGCCTCCTGCGTTCAAGCGATTCTCCTGCCTCAGCCTCCTGAATAGCTGGGATTACAGGTATCCATCATCACACTCAGCTAATTTTTGTATTTTTACTAGAAACGGGATTTCACCATGTTGTTCAGGCTAATCTCAAACTCCTGACCTTAAGGATCTGCCTTGGCCTCCTAAAGTGCTGGGATTACAGGCATGAGCCATCAGGCCGGCCCAGAGTCCTAGATTTTCACACTAGGAAGGCTGTAATTGAGCAATCTTGCAGAATCAAACACTGCCTTTGGCTCTCTGCTAAGCCTCATGGCGGCTAAAAAGGAGAGATTTTGGTTCTTTTCATTGAACTTTTTGTTGTTTCTTTCTCTATGCTATCCCAGTACATCAGCTACACTGCCAGCTTCCAGTTCAATGACAAGAAGCAAACGTGTATCCGGAAGCCTGGTCCCTAGTGGGCACTTCATTCCAGATGACCACCAGCAGTAATATTCTTAGTTATTTTGCCAGTGTGGGCTGTAGGTTATACCATATTCCCAGGCCCAAAGATTAACTAGACTGCCTCCAAATTTAGCCTCAGCCAGTCTGGATAATCAATACCATTTTCATAATTATCTGTTGCCTGAAACCCACTCCCAACACCAACTTATGTAGCAGGTAGAAAATCCGGGTACACGGCTGGGCACAGTGGCTCACACTTGTAATCCCAGCACTTTGGGAGGCCGAGGCAGGCGGATCACAAGATCAGGAGATCGAGACCATCCTGCCTAACACGGTGAAACCCTGTCTCTACTAAAAATACAAAAAATTAGCCGGGCGTGGTGGCGGGCGCCTGTAGTCCCAGCTACTGCTACTTGGGAGGCTGAGGCAGGAGAATGGCGGGAACCCGGGAGGCAGAGCTTGCAGTGAGCCGAGATTGTGCCACTGCACTCCAGCCTGGGCAACAAGAGTGAGACTCCATCTCAAAGGAAAAAAAAAAAGAAAAAAGAAAAAGAAAATTCGGGTACAAAACCAGAAGCTAGCTTTGACTACCTGAAACAGATAAGGTGACAGTTGTCAGGCAATTCATAACACTGAAGGAAAGCCTGCAGCAAGAGGCTGAGGAGTTGGGCAGGATCTCAGGGGCACTCGGCAGCCAGGCTTCAGCCGGAGCCACACGAGCACAACGGGCTGTGACGAGAGACTTCACGCTGTTCTGAGCATTAAGGTGTAGGGAAAAAAAGAAAATGACTTCATACTGGATCCATGCCGAGCTACGGCAAAATAAACTCTAAACTCCTCATTTCTGTGTGTCACTCATTTGATTACCAAACTCTGAGTGGCGAATTCCCCTACCCAAGCTTGCTGGAGATGTCAGACAGCACCTCCACCTGCTGGAGACCCTCAATGCACCCAAGACCAGCTGTGCCAGTACAGCCAGGTGGCTGCTTCTGCTGCACACCGCCCCCCAGCCCAACAGCTGGAGGGGCTTCTCTTGCCCTAGGCCCTGTACACAGCCTTTCGCGTGGGAGCAGCACACCATGGGTAGTAACTGCGCTCTCTTGAGCCCCTCTGATGGTCGCAAACAGGGCAAAGTGCAGGATGTGGTCTTTTCTGGGATATTCTGATGTTACCCAAATTACTGGATCTCCAGGAGCTTCACAGATGCAGCAGAGCCACCAATCGTCCCAAATTATGTGGATATTTCCCACTCCTCAGTGCAGTTTCCAGCCAATGGCTGAAGGGCCTATTAGGGGAAATGTGGCAGGAAGATTCACAGTCCATGACTGGGTATTGTGGCAGAGTTCTTTTCTCAAGCTTGGCTTTCTCGTCATCAGGGGAGGCAGGATCTTTGAGCAGATTCAGACCTGGGGAATGGGTCAGGAGCCAGGAACCTCCATTGTGCGGGCTATGGTGGTAGTTCAGGTCTACACATCCAGGGGACCACGATGGGCTTCCCATTCTCAGGCCTAAAAACCTCACTACTGATGAGTCACAGCCAAGACCTGTATGGCACAGACCACAGAATAACACCCAAACTTCACTTTGGGCTAAAGTATCACACTGCTTGGACTCTGACACCCCAGGATCCTCCCAGCCCCACTGAAATCAGGGGCTCCCTTTCCGCTATCATCCCTCCCACCAGTATCTCTGTCCACAGAGAATGGCTACCAAAATTATTTTCTTTCTTTTTTTTTTTTTTTTTTTTGAGACGGAGTCTCGCTCTGCCGCCCGGGCTGGAGTGCAGTGGCCGAGATCCGGCTCACTGCAAGCTCCGCCTCCCGGGTTCACGCCATTCTCCTGCCTCAGCCTCCCGAGTAGCTGGGACTACAGGCGCCGCCACCTCGCCCGGCTAGTTTTTTGTATTTTTTGGTAGAGACGGGGTTTCACCGTGTTAGCCAGGATGGTCTCGATCTCCTGACCTCGTGATCCGCCCGTCTCGGCCTCCCAAAGTGCTGGGATTACAGGCTTGAGCCACCGCGCCCGGCCCAAAATTATTTTCAAGAATGTAGAAGTGCAGCCAGGCGCAGTGGCTCACGCCTGTAATCCCAGCACTTGGGAGGCCGAGGTAGGCGGATCACGAGGTCAGGAGATCAAGACCATCCTGGCTAACACGGTGAAACCCCGTCTCTACTAAAAAATACAAAAAATTAGCTGGGCGAGGTGGCGGGTGCCTGTAGTCCCAGCTACTCGGGAGGCTGAGGGAGGAGAATGGCATGAACCCAGGAGGCAGAGCTTGCAGTGAGCCAAGATTGTGCCACTGCACTCCAGCCTGGGCAACAGAGTGAGACTCCACCTCAATAAAAAAAAAAAAAAAAGACTGTAGAAGTGCCACACATCTCTATTTTTCAAGCCAGGGCAAGTCACATGTGATAAATCCACTCCAGCTTACCTGCCCCCTGAAGCCTATGGATTCTTTCTACATTATAGCAAGAAATCCCTAGCATCTCAAATGCATTTAGGATTCGCCTCCTGTGAATCCAGGCTTAGGTCCACCAACTGAGCAAACAATTTTATCCCAGCTGCTCCAGCTATGGTGTTTTCAATAGAATTTTAATTGGGCATACTCCCAATAAAAAATTCAGACTCATTTAAAATTATACTCTTTCTATTTTATAAAATACTCCAAGAATCCACATCCACACATGTTCTTGAGGTTTTTGCTGACAGACATTAGCCAGTTGGGAATGATTCTGGTGTGTGAGTCTTTGTCTCTCAGCAACTGGTGCCCAGGCTCAGCTGAGATCTTACTCTCATCGTAGGTCAAGGGACGGTGAGGGGTGGGGAAACTGATCTCCTGCAGTGAAAACCCTTCCGTCTGGGCTGGTCGGCTTTCAGGCAGGAACAAGGGGGCAGGCTTGGAGATTAGGTAGAGTTGGTGATTTGGGATAAATTGAGTTTTCCAAATGCTTCCATAAATCCACCTTACAATTCCTGAAGTTCCACTCTCTTCATCACTGACCTATTTTCAGCTGGGAGACTGGGGGAAGCTGCCAAGTCCATGGACATCAAAGGTTGGCACCCACAGGGATCAGCCCTGGCTCTCATGTTCAGTTGTTTCGCTTATTCGGGGGCAGGAGATCAGAGAGTTTTGTGATACAGACAGAAAAAGGCCTGTGTTTCAGTCCACGTGGAACAGATCACACAGGGTGACACATGAGCTGACTATTTGCTTTGTTTAAAGTGGTGGGACCAGCCATCCTGCCCAAAGACCACTTATAATTTGAGAAATACAAATTGGTCCTGAGGGAACTGCAGGCAAAAATTACTCAACTTTTCTACAGTCTGATATGGGCTTCTGGATTTCTAACCCCCAAATCAAGCTACCAAGGTTTTCATTACCTTCAAGTTTAATGAGGCCAGATTCCCAATTCACGTTCCCTTCATTTCCCTGAAATCACTTTTTATACATCCCTGGTACCAGCCAGGGCACTGTGATTAAAGAAGAGGCCATCGAAGGTGAGTGGAGACAGAGAGAAATCACTGACAGGATGGCAAGAAGTTCATGCGCTTCAGAGAAGCCTGCAGAGCCAGGCTTATCAAGTAAGCAGGACCTCAGCCCACCCTGGCTAGGGAGCCGCCACTGTCTCCACAATAGCTGCTGGCTGCAGTCTCTGGTCCTACGGCCATTGCCAGAGCTCTGCCATTTCCAGAATGAATTCCAAATTCGCCCTGCCTCTTATGTGCAATTTACTCAACATTCATAGTCTTGTTTAGGGGCATATAGTTGGCCAAACATTAGCCATTACCAATTGTGCTGGTTAATTTTATGTCTTGGCAGGGCACAGTGGCTCATCCCTGTAATTCCAACAGTTTGGAAGGCCGAGGTGTGCAGATTGCTTGAGGCCAAAAGTTTGAGACCGGCCTGAGAACATGGAGAAACTCCATCTCTACAAAAAATACAAAAATTAGCTGGGTGTGGTGGTGCGCACCTGTGGTCCCAGCTACTCCAGAGGCTGGGGTGGGAGGACTTCTTGAGCCCCAGGAGGCAGAGGTTGCAGTGAGCGGAGATCATGCCACTGCACTCCAGCCTGGGTGATAGAGCAAGACCCTGTCTCAAAAAAAAAAAAAATTTTTTTTTAAATGTGTCAACTTGGCTGGGCCACGGTTCCCAGATATTTGTCCAAACCAATCTAGATGCTGCTGTGAAAGTATTTTTTAGAGGTGATTAATATTAAATCCATACTTTGAGTAAAGCAGATTATCCTCCAAATTGTGGGTGGGCCTCATCCAATCAGATGAAGGACTTATGAAGAAACGTCTGCTGTCCCCTGAGAAGGAATTCTGCCCCCACGCTGTCTTCAGACTCGAGCTACAACCTCAACTCTTTCCTGCAAGTCCAGCCTGCTGCCGTGTCCTGTATCAGACTTGCCAGTCCCCACAATTGCATGATCCAACTCCTTAAAATCTCTATGTATACACACACATGCACACACGCGCACACACAACACACACACGCATGCACCCTATTGATTCTATTTTCTCTGAAGAACCCCGACTCACACACCAACATTTCGGGAGAGGAAATATCTGATCTTATTGTTTTCCCTAACCAGAGACAGGATCTTGTCTTCCACCAAGAGTTACACAATTGTGAATTCCCCAAATGAAATTAAGAGGGTTGAGATATGCAAGGAAAAAAAAAAAAGTTCACCCCAGACCTATGAGCACTGACTTAGTCTTCAAGAAATCGGATTTCTCTGGAGCTTCAGGTGTCAGGGGGAGCTTTCCAGTGAAGACCTGACCTGCCTCCTCTCTCTCCTCCTTTGCAGAATGAGTCCATGTGTTGAAGAAAAGCTAAGAGTAGAACATCCTATCATGTTCAGTGAGTGAAAAGGAAATAGGGGGCTGGGTGTGGTGGCTCATGCCTGTAATCTCATGACTTTGAGGGGGCGAAGCGGGGGGTGGATCACCTGAGGTCATGAGTTCAAGACCAGCCTGGCCAACGTGGTGAAACTCCATCTCTACTAAAAATACAAAAATTAGCCGAGCATGGTCGCGCACGTCTGTAATCCCAGTGACTCAGGAGGCTGGGGCAGGAGAATTGCTTGAACCCGGGAGGGGAGGTTACAATGAGCCGAGATTGCGCCACTGCACTCTAGCCTGGGCAACAGAGTGAGACTCTATCTCACAAAGAAAAGAAAAGTGAAATAGAGAGGGGGCACCTGGATTTGAACCAAGGAACCTCTTGATCTGCAGTCAAATGCTCTACCCCTGAGCTATACCCCCACCTGGTTATTTGCCTCTACTAACCACTATAAACCCATATGGCCACACCCCTGGCTTTCACCATCATGAGATGCATACTTGCTTTGTCACCATATGCCCCCTTCCTATTTTACACCTACTTGCCTGCCAGCTCTACTTGTAACCAGCATTCTTCCTTCTCCAATTCTATTAAAATCACAGGTTTGCAGCCAGAACATCCTTCAGACTCACCTAGAGAAGCAGGACTCAAAGAACTGGTTGCTCAACAGACCCTTTAAAGGTGAGGCTGGGTTGGGCAGAGCTGGGTAAAAGCAAAAGTTCTTGGGCCCCACTGGAGGACTCCTAAGCCAGACTCTCTGGGAAGAGGACTTGGACAACTTATGATTCTAACAAACCTCCTACACCATTCTGACATATGGTTTGAAGCTACTGGTTTAAACTGTTCCCTTCCATGGTACAGATCTGGAAAAAATGACAGTAATTAAAATTGTGCACAAACAAAACACACCTGATTAATGACCAAGTCATGACAAGAATCCACATTCATGATAAAGGGCCTCTCTGCACTCAACACTCTGAGGCAGGAGATGAACTGCCTTTTCCTTTCCTCTCCTTTCCTCTTATCCTCCATTTGCTGAATCCCACAATGTGTCAGATGGTAGTAGTAACCAGAAGAAAGGATCCAATCCATGGAAAAGTAGAGAAGTGGAGAATCAGAGAAATCTGTGGTCACTGGGACATGACACAGGACGGAGTGATTGCAAACATGTGGGCAGAGTGAAAGGAAGGGCCAATAAGTGACACTGTCTTGAACCAGGGATATGCTCTGCCCCCAAAATGTGCCCTCCTATCTGTTTAGACTTTCCTGACTGACACTGTTTCACCTATGTTCCCACATCCAAGGATCTAATATACATTATAATTTCTCATCATTTTCAGTGAACCACTGGCAACTGACTGACCTCATTCAGACAGACCCTTATCTGGCTTTGACTTACCCTGTCCTTCGCTATGGACCTATCAGAGGACTTCTAGAAATCTTTCCTGCCTAGAATCCTGTAGCCTCCTCCTCAGTCCCTGTGTGGGGCAACAATTTGCAGAATTGTTTAGAGTTGGAAGCTTCCTCTCTCTTTCTCTCCTAAGTTTTATCTTCTCTAACAAACTTCCCATACTCTCTCTCCACTTCACTTTCATCCTCTGCACAGTGGGTACTTTGGGCTTAGTCCTACATTTTTTTTTAACTTTTGGCTCTTCTTCCAGCTCATTTACTAGTCCTTGTCTTTAAAAGGGAGACACCTTACCAGAGGGGTCCCAGCCTCATGCAGGCCACAAACTAGTAGCTCAGTACAACTGGAAGAGCCAGGGCCAGGCACAAAGGCTGACTGTATGAGCCCTGAAGCTCAGGCCTCCAGTATCCTCTGTATTAGGACCAGGATCTCTGCCTCTGTGGACCTTTCCCCTGAAAGTTTCTACTATAAGGCCCAAAGACCACACAGATCCTGAGGATGAAGAGAAAGGACAATCATCTAAAAGGGTGTAGCAGATGAAGGCAAGGAACTATGGGAGTGATGCCAGCGAGGCTGAAGCCAAACATTCACTAGGATTGCAAAGGATCATCAGGGCACTATGGAGTGTTTTTCTTTTCCTTTCTTTCTTTTCTTTCTTTCTTTCTTTCTCTTCCTTCCTTCCTTGCTTCCTTCCTTCCTTCCTTCTTTCCTTTCTCTTTCTCTCTCTCTTTCTCTCTCTCTCTCTTTCTTTCTTTTTTTGCAGTTGCAAGATTTAATAGAGTGAAAACAGAGCTCCCATAAAATGGGAGGGGACCCAAAGGGGGTTGCCCTCCAAAGGGGTTTTGCCACCCCTGGCTTGAATGCCTGGGGTTTATATCCCAATCATTGTCCCTCCCCCTGTGCTCTCAGGCGATATATGATTTGACTATTTCTTTACCTCCTGCTTTTAGCCTAATTTGTATTTTAGTGAACCCTCTTTACTACCTGAATGGTCATGTGTGGGCTGAGTTACAAGCCCTGTGTTTAAAGGTAGGTATGGTCACCTTCCCCAGCTATGCTTAGGAATACTTAGCCTAGGAAATCCAGCTAGTCCTGTCTCTCACTTTTTCTAATTGTTCATTAACTAAGTCCTCTAAAACCTCCAGTTTCTCTTTACTTAGTGGCCATTGTTCTATCCAAATTGGCTTATCTGTTAACCATTTTAAAGGTATAGGTTCTGGAGGCTTAACAACAGCCGCCATCAAAAATAATATCCTAAACCTTGGTGGGAACTTTGTCTTTCCGCTTGAAGCATTTCCTTCAAACCTTGTAAATTTTTTCCTAGTCCCATACCAGGGACATACCCCATTTCATGCATCATATGTTGATTTTGAGGGCTGTATAATTGTTCTGGAATTAGAATTTGTGCTCCCCATTGTTGTAATAAATCTCTTCCCCATAAATTTATAGGTTCAGAAGTTATAATTGGTTGGATAGTCCCAGGTTGTCCATCGGGCCCTTCACAATGCAAAATATAACTACTTTGATATACTTCAGGGGCTTTACCAACTCCAACTATGTTAAATTGAGCGGGTTGAATTGGCCAGGTGGACGGCCAGTGCTGTAGAAAATTGACTGAAATGTCTGCTTCTGTATCTATGAAACCTTTAAATTTCTTTCCCTGAATAGTTATTTCACAGGTAGGACATTTATCAGTAATCTGATTCACCCAATAAGCTGCTTTGCCTTGTTTATTTGTGCTTCCTAATCCTCTTGTTTGTTTAATTTCACTTTTCCCCATTTCCACATATGGCACAATCAGGAGCTGTGCTATGCGCTCTCCTGGCTCTGCTTTCCAGGGAGCAGAAGTAGATATAACAATTTGAATTTCCCCATTGTAATCTGAATCAATGACTCCTATATGTATTTGTACTCCTTTTAAATTTACACTAGATCTTCCTAGAAGTATTCCTATCGTCCCAGCTGGCAAAGCTCCACAGACTCCTGTTGGGACCTTTTACAGGGTTCCCCAGGCAGAAGGTTCACAGATTTTGTGCAGCATAGATATACTGCGGCGCTACTGTCTGCGGTGGGGGACAGACATTGTACAAGGGTGAGGGAATGGCCTGAGCCAGAAATGCCCTGGTTTGAAACGGGGCTCGGGATGGGCCTCTCATGGCGTTTCCCAAAATCGGGTTCCCGTCTTTATTAAACTTAGAGTGACACTAGTTAGCCCAATGTTTTCCCTTTTTACATTTTGGACATATTTCAGGTGCAGCAGTTTTCTTTTTTCTTCTATCCGGCGGCCTAACTCACTGATTTTTTCTACATTCTTTTTTAGTATGACCATGCTTCCCACAGTTAAAACAAGCTCCAGGAAATGGAGTATTTCCTTTACCCACTCTCAGTCCTGCCATTGCCTGGGCTAGCAGAGTGGCCTTATGCAGATTACCTCCGATACCGTCACACGCCTTGGTATAATCAACTAAATGTGCTTTCCCTCTAATAGGTCGCAGAGCAGCCTGGCACTCAGGATTAGCATTGTCGAAAGCTAATAACAGCAACATTATATCCTCAGCAGCCAAATCTGCAACTACCTTTTAAAGAGACTCCTGTAACCGAGCTATAAAATTCGCGTATGGTTCTTTTGGTCCCTGTTTTGCAGCACTAAAGGAAGGGTACTGTTTTCCACCTGAAGTGATTTTTTTTTCCCCAAGCTCTAATGCACACTCCCCTAAGCTGTTCTATGGTGTCATCCTGCGTGACCACTTGTACATCTAACCCAGCCCAGCCGCCAACCCCTAAAAGTTGGTCTGCAGTTATATTAATTTGAGGTTGGGCCTGGGCGTTGTGAACAGTCTGAATGGAAGCTTCGTCTGCCCACCAAATTTTAAATTGTAAGAACTGAGCAGGAGCTTGACAAGCTCGAATAAGAGCATTCCAGTCAGTAGGAATCATCCGACTGGAAACAGCAACATTCTTTAACAGTCCCATTACAGAAGGAGAACCTGGTCCATATTGATTAATAGCTTGTTTAAATTCTTTGAGTAATTTAAAAGGAAAAGGCTCAAATGTAGCTATAATATTTCCCTGTTGATCTAGGGGGGGTGTATTCTTTTTTTTTTTTTTTTTTGAGACAGAGTCTCGCTCTGTTGTCCAGGCTGGAGTGCAGTGGCGTGATCTTGGCTCACTGCAAGCTCCACCTCCTGGGTTCATGCCATTCTTCTGCCTCAGCCTCCTTAGCAGCTGAGACTACAGGCGCCTGTCACCACGCCTGGCTAATTTTTTGTATTTTTAGTAGAGATGGGGTTTTACGGTGTTAGCCAGGATGGTCTTGATCTCCTGACCTCATGAGCCTCCCAAAGTGCTGGGATTACAGGTGTGAGCCACTGTGCCCAGCCTGGGGGGTGTATTCTAACAGGGAACTGCCAGGCCTCTAAATCATTCTCTTCTAGCTTGCTGAATTCCTGCCTGAATAGAACTGAAAGTGGTTGCTCAAGGCGCTGCTCGAACAGTCACTGGGACAAGTACTTTTTGCCCAGTGTCCTCTGGAAAACAAAGATCTGGAGGGTCAGGCCACTCTTTTTCTTCAAAATAAGGAGGGGGTGCAGAAGGGTCGGGATGAACCTCCTCCTCCTTTGCTGCTTTAGCTTTAGCTGGCAAACAAACCTGCTCTGTTACTTCATTATACTCTCCTTCCTCCTCATCATCAGTGTGAAAAGGTTCCAAGGTGGAACAAACCAGAGCCCACACTTGTCCCATTGTTACCCTGATGCTTCCGAGCTCCCCTTCTTACTCACCATGGGGAGTGCTTAAGAGCACTCAGGTGTCCTCCAGCTTACTTCCATGTTCTCCAACCATCACCCTGGCAACGCTTTGACCTGCGTTTGAGCCCCACATATGGGTACCACTTGCTGAGACCAGCTTGGTCGTGGAGACCCTAACCCAGTGGCGCTAGAGGAATTAAAGACGCACACACAGAAATATAGAGTGTGGGGTGGGAAATCAGGGGTCTCACAGCCTTCAGAGCTGAGAGCCTCAAACAGATTTACCCACATATTTATTGACAGTAAGCCAGTGGTAAGCATTGTTTCTATAGATTATAGATTAACTAAAAGCATTTCTTATGGGAAATAAAGGGATCGGCCGAAATAAAGGGATGGGCTCTGGCTAGTTATCTGCAGCAGGAACATGTTCTTAAGGCACAGATCACTCATGCTATTGTTTGTGGTTTAAGAACACCTTAAGTGTTTATCTGTTCTGGGTGGGCCAGGTGTTCCTTGCCCGCATTCCGGCAAACCAACAACCTTCAGTGTGGGCGTCATGGTCATCATGAACATGTCACAGTGCTGCAGAGATTTTGTTTATGGCCAGTTTTAGGGCCAGTTTATGGCCAGATTTGAGGGTCTGTTCCCAAACTAAGAAAAATAATAGAGAAGATCCAAATAAATAAACTCGGAGATGAAAAAGGAGACACTGCAATTGATACTGCAGAAATCCAAAGGATCATAAAGGCTACTATGAGCCTAACCCTAACCCAACCCTATATGCCAACAAATTGGAAAACCTAGAAGAAATGGATACATTCCTAGACACATACAACATACCAAGATTGAACCAAGAAGAAATCCAAAACCTGAACGGACCAATAATAAGTAATGAGATTGAAGCTGTAATAAAATCTTCCAGGAAAAAAAAATCTCAGGACCTGATGGCTTCATTGCTGAATTTTACCAAACATTTAAAGAAGAATTAATATGAATCCTACTCAAACTATTCAAAAAAATAGAGGAGGGAATACATCCAGACTAATTCTATGAGGCCAGTATTACCCTGATACCAAAATCAAAGACACATGAAAAAAACAAAAAAGAAAGAATATTACAGGTCAATATCTCTGATGAACATTGATTTTAAAATTCTCAACAAAATACTGCAAATCAAATTCAACAACACATTAAAAAGATCATTCAGACCGGGTGTAGTGACTCATGCCTATAATCCCAGCACTTTGGGAGGCTGAGACTGGTGGATCACTTTGAGCTCAGGAGTTGGAGACCAGCCTGGGCAACATAGTGAAACCCCATCTCTAAAACAACACAAAAATTAGTTGGGCTTTGGTGGCACGTGCCTGTAGCCCTAACTACTTGGGATGCTGAGGCTGGAGAATCACTTGAGCCTGGGAAGCCTAGTTTGCAGTGAGCGGAGATCATGCCACTGCACTACTGCCTCGGTAACAGAGTGACCACCATCTCAAATAAATAAATTAATCAATCATTCATTATGACCAAGTAGGATTCATCTCAGGGATGCAAGGATGGTTCAACATATTGCAAATCAATCAATGTGATACATCATATCAAGAGTGAAGGACAAAAAACATATCATTTCAATTGATGCTAAAAAGCATTTGATAAAATTCAACATCTCTTCATAATAAAATCCCTCAAAAAACTGAGTATAGAAGGAACATACCTCAACACCAAAAAAGCCATACACAACAGACCCACAGCTAGTATCATACTGAATGAGGAAATCTGAAAGCCTTTCCTCTAAGATCTGGAACAAGACAAGGATGCCCACTTTCACACTGTTATTCAACATAATACTGGAAGTCCTAGCTAGAGCAATCACATAAGAGAAAGAAATAAGGGGCATCCAAATTGGAAAGGAAGAAGTCAAATTATCTTTATTTGCAATGATATGATCTTGTATTTTGAAAATCCTAAAGACTCCACCAAAACCTATTAGAACAGATAAATTCAGTAAAGTTGCAGGGTACAAAATCAACATACAAAAATTAGTAGCATTTCTATATGCCAACAGTGAACAATCTGAAAAAGAAATTAAGAAAGTAATCTCATTTACAATAGCTACAAGTAAAAAAAAAAATCTAGGAATAACATTAACCAAAGAAGCAAAAGACCTCTATGATGAAAACTATAAAACATTGATGTAAGAAATGGACAAAGACACAAAAATTGAAAGATATTCTATGTTCATGGATTGAAAGAATCAATACTGTTAAAATGTCAATACTACCAAAGCAATCTACACATTTAATGCAATCCCTACCAAATACCAATGACAATCTTCACAGAAATAGAAAAATTAATTATAAAATTGATATGGAACCACAGAAGATCCAGAATAGCCAAAGCTGTCCTGAGCAAAAAGAACAAAACTAAAGCAATCACATTATCTGACTTCAAATTATACTACAGAGCTATAGTAACCAAAAAAGCATGGTACTGGCATAAAAACAGACACACAACCAATGGAACAGAATAGAGAACCCAGAAATAAATCCATACATCTACAGTGAGCTCTTTTTTGACAAAGGTGCCAAGAACATATATCGGGGAAAGGACAGTCTCTTTAGTAAATGATGCTGGGAAAACTAGCTATTCACATACAGAAGAACAAAACTAGTCCCCTATATTTTGCCATATACAAGAATCAAATCAAAATGGATTAAAGACTTAAATCTAAGACCTTAAACTATGCAACTACTATAAGAAAACATTGAGGAAACTAGAACATTGGACTGGGCAAAGACATCTTAAGTAACACTCCACAAGTACAGGCAATCAAAGCAAAAATGGACAAATGGGATCACATCAGGTTAAAAAGCTTCTGCCAGCAAAGGAAAAAATCAACAAGTGAAGAGGCAACCCACAGAATGGGAGAAAATATCTGCAAACTACCCATCTAACAAGTGATCAATAACCAAAATGTATAAGGAACAAAAACAACTCAATTAAAAAAATCTAATCATCCAATTGAAAAATGGGCAAAAGTTCTGAATAGTCATTTCTATAAAGAAGACATGCAAATGGCAAAAAAGTCTGTGAAAAGATACAGCTCAGCATCATTGATCATCAGAGAAATGAAAATCAAAACTGCAATGAGTTATTGTCTTACCCCACTTAAAATGGCTCATAGACATTTTAACTGGGGTAAGACAATAACTCATTGTAGTTCTGACAGGCAAAAGACAAGCAATAACAAATGCTTCTGAGGATGTGAAGAAAAGGGCAAACTTGTACAACCACTATGGAGAACAGTTTGGAGGTTTCTCAGGAACCTAAAAATAGAACTACTTTTATGATCCAGCAATATACACAATAGCCAAGATTTGGAAGCAACCTAGGTGTCCATCAGCAGATGAATGGATAAAGAAAATGTGGCATGTATACACAATAGAGAACTATTCAGCCATGAAAAAGAATGAGATACTGTCATTTGCAACAACTCGGATGGAACTGGAGGTCAATATGTTAAGTGAAATAATCCAGGCACAGAAAGACAAACTTTGCATGTTCTCAATTATCTGTGAGACCTAAAAAAAATTTAAAACAGTTACATTCATGGAGAGAGAGAGTAAAGTGATGGATACCAGAGGCTAGGAATGATAGTGGGGCGGGGGGAGTGGGATGATTAATGGATACAAAAATATAGTTAGATGGAATGAATAAGATCAAGTATTTGATAGTACAACAGAGTGACTGCAATCAATAATAATTTGTTGTACACTTTAAAATAACTAGAAGAGTATAATTGGATTGTTTGAAACGCAAAGAAATGATAAATGCTTGAGGTGATGGTTATCCCATATACCCTGATGTGATTATTGTGCATTGAATGCCTGTATCACAATATCTCATGTATCTCATGAATATATACACCTACTCTGTACCCACAAATTTTTAAATTAAAAAATAAAAAGAAAATCAATATAATAAATCATATACATAGAACAAAACAAAAATATCACATGATCATCTCAATAGATGCAGAAAAAGCATTTAGCAAAATCAAATGGCCTTTCATGGTAAAAACACTCAAAAACTAGGAATAAGAAAACTTCCTCAACCTGATAAAGGGTATCTTTGGAAAATCCCACAGCTAACATTGTACTTAGTAGTGAAAGACTGGATGCTTTCCTCCTAAGATCAGGAATAAAACAAGGATGTCTGCTCCTACCATTTCTATTCAACATTATATGGCAAATTCTAGCCAGGGCAATAAGCAAGAAAAATAAAAGTCATTCACAATGGAGAAGAAGTAAAACTATACCTATTCACAGATAATATGATCTTATATATAGCAAATCCTAAGGAATTCACTAAAAACTGTTTAAACTAATAAATGAATTCAACAATGTTGCAGGATATAAAGTTAATATACAAAAATAAACCTATTTATATAAACTTACAATGAACAATCCAAAAATGAAATTAACAAAACAATTTCTTTAAAATAGCATCAAAAATAATAAAATACTTAGGAATAAATTTTACAAAAGACCTATTATCTGCAGCTAAAACACTGTTCAAAGAGATTAAATAAGATCTAAATAAAAGAAAAAACATTCCATGTTTGTGGATTGGAAGACATTATATTGTTAAGATGATGCAATAGACTGAAGGTTTGTGTCCCCCACACCCCCCCAAAAAATCATAAGTTGAAACCATATCCTTAGTGTGATGGTATTTGAGGTAGGATATTTGGGAGGTGCTTAGATCACGAGGATGGAATCCTTATGAAGATTAGTGCCCTTATAAGAGACCCCAAAGAGCTCCCTCTGCCTCTTTTGCCCCTTCTGTAGCATGAGGACACAGTGAGAAGATAGTCATCTATGAACCAGGAAGTGGGCCCTCATCAGACACCAAATCTGCCAGTGCCTTGATCTTGGACTTCCCAGGCTCCAGAACAGCCAGAAATAATTTTTTGTTATTTATAAGCCACCCAGTCTATGACAGTTTGTTATAGCAGCCATAACAGATTAAGATAATGATACTACTCATCAAAGTGATCTACAGATTCAGTGCAATTGCTATCAGAATCCCAGTTGACTTTGTAGAAATTGGCATGCTGATTCTAAAATTTGTATGGAATTACAAGGAATCCAGAATAACCAAAACAATTTAACACTCAAGAGAAATGAAAACAAATATTCGTACAAAGATCTGTACATAAAAGTTTATAGCAGGTCGGGCGTGGTGGCTCACGCCTGTAACCCCAGCCCTTTGGGAGACTGCAGCGGGCAGATCACAAGGTCAGGAGTTCAAGACCAGCCTGGCCAATATGGTGAAACCCCATCTCTACTAAAAACACAAAAATTAGCCAGCCATGGTTGCGGGGCATGCCTGTAGTCCCAGCTACTCGGGAGGCTGAGGCAGGAGAATCGCTTGAACCCGGGAGAACGTGCCATTGCACTCAGAGCAAGACTCTGTATGCAACCCCCCCACCACCAAAAAAAAGTTTATAGCAGCAATATTCATAATAGCCAAAGGGTGGAAAAATCCTAAATGTTCATCAACTGATGAATGGATAAACCAAATGTAATATATCCATATATTCACACAATGGATTATTTGGCCACAAGGAGAGTGAAGTCCTGCTACGTACTACAATATGGATCAATCATGGAAACACTATGTTTAAGTGAAAGAAGGCAGTCACAAAAGACCATGTATTTTATTATCCCATTCATAGGAGATGTACAGAATAAGGAAATGTATAGATACAGAAAGTAGATATGTGGTGGCCTACGCTTGGGGGTGGGGAGTATAGAAGGGTAGGATTATAGCTGAAGAGTATGGGTTTTGGTTGTTTTTGAAATATTTTTGAGGTGATAAAAATACTCTAAAATTGTCGTGATGGTTGCACATACCTGTGAATATACCAAAAAAAACCCTATTAAATTGTATACTTTAAATGGGTGAATTGCATAGGATGTGAATTATATCTCAGTAACATTTTTCAAACCTTTATTTACAAATCCAGGTAGAAGGTGGGATTTGGCTTTCAGGCTATGGTTTTACTTCTTTATTTTCTTTCTTTAGATATATATTTTTGAGACAGGGTCTCACTCTGTCACCAGGCTGGAGTGCAGTGGCGCAATCTCGGCTCACTGCAACCTCCAACTCCTTCCTAACCAAGGAAATGAAATGTCTTTACAAAACACTGCTGAAACAAATCATAGGTGACACAAACAAATGGAACACATCCCATGCTCATGGATGGGTAGAGTCAATATTGTGAAAATGACCACACTGCCAATAGCGATCTATACATTCAATACAATTCCCATGAAAATTCCATCATCGTTCTTCACAGAACTAGAAAAAAAATATCAGCCGTCTTTTGTAGAGATATTTCACTTCCTTGGTTAGGTATATTCCTAAGTTATTTATTTATTTATTTATTTATTTATTTTGCAGCTGTTGTAAAAGAGGCTGAGTTCTTGATTTCTCAGCTTGGTCACTGTTGGTGTATAGCAGTGCTACTGATTTGTGTACATGGACTTTGTATCCCAAAACTACTGAATTCATTTATCAGATCTAGGAGCTTTTTGGATGAGTCTTTAGAGTTTTCTAGTTACATGATCATATCATCAGTAAACAGGGATGGTTTGACTTCCTCCTTACTGATTTGGATGCCCTTTATTTCTTTCTCTTTTCTGATTGCTCTGGCTATCAGAATATACTATGTTGAATAGAAGTGGTGAAAGTGGGCATCCTTGTCTTGTTCCACTTTGCAAGGGGAATGCTGTCAACTTTTCCCCATTCAGCATAATGTTGGCTGTGGGTTTGTCATAGATTGCTTTTATTACCTTAAAGTCCCTTCTATGCTGATTTTGCTGAGGATTTTAATCATAAAGATGCTGGATTTTGTCAAATGCTTTTTCTGAATCTATTGAGATGATCATGCAATTTTTGTTTTTAATTGCTTGTGTGGTGTATTACATTTATTGACTTGTGTATGTTAAACCATCCCTGCATCCCTGGTATAAAACTCACTTGATCACGGTTGATTATCTTTTTGATATGCTGTTGAATTCAGTTAGCTAGTATTTTTTTTTTTTTGAGACGGAGTCTCACGCTGTTGCCCAGGCTGGAGTGCAGTGGCACGATCTCGGCTCACTGCAAGCTCCGCCTCCTGGGTTCCCGCCATTCTCCTGCCTCAGCCTCCGGAGTAGCTGGGACTACAGGCGCCCGCCACCGCGCCCGGCTAATTTTTTGTATTTTTAATAGAGACGGGGTTTCACTGTGGTCTCGATCTCCTGACCTTGTGATCCGCCCGCCTCGGCCTCCCAAAGTGCTGGGATTACAGGCTTGAGCCACCGCGCCCGGCCTTAGCTAGTATTTTATTGAGAATTTTTGCATCTATGCTCATCAGGGATATTGATCTGTAGTTTTCTTTTTTTGTTATGCCTTTTCCTGATTTTGGCATTATGGTAATACTGGCTTCGTAGAATGATTTAGGGAGGATTCCCTCTTTCTATATCTTTTGGAATCATTTTAGTAGGATTGGAACCAATTCTTCTTTGAATGTCTGATAGAATTCAGCTGTAAATCCATCTAGTACTGGACATTTTTTGCTGGAAATTGTTTTTATTACTGTTTCAATCTCGCTACTCATTATTAGTCTGTTCAGAGTTTCTATTTCCTCCTGGCATAATCTAGGAGGGCTAGATATTTTCAGGATTGTCCACATTCCTCTAGGTTTTCTAGTTTGTGCACATAAAGGTGTTCCTAGTAGCCTTGGATGGTCTTTTGTATTTCTGTGGTATCGGTTGTAATATCTCCCATTTCGTTTCTAATTGAGCTTATTTGGATCTTCTCTATTCTTTTCTTGTTTAATCTCAATAATGGTCTATCAAATTTTTTTACCTTTTCAAATATCCAGCTTTTTGTTTCATTTTATTTATTTATTTAGACAGCGTCTCACTGTGTTACCCAGGCTAGAGTGCAGTGGCACAATCTTAGCTGACTCTGACTTCTGCCTCCCAGGTTCAAGTGATTCTCGTGCCTCAGCCTCCCATGTGGCTGGGATTACAAGCATGTGCCACCATGCCCAACTAATTTTTGTATTTTTAGTAGAGACGGAGATTTACCATGTTGGCCAGGCTGGTCTTGAACTTGTGACCTCATGTGATCCACCTGCCTTGGCCTTTCTATTTTTTTTATTTTTTGAGACGGAGTCTTGCTCTGTAGCCCGGGCTGGAGTGCAGTGGCCAGATCTCAGCTCACTGCAAGCTCCGCCTCCCGGGTTTACGCCATTCTCCTGCCTCAGCCTCCGGAGTAGCTGGGACTACAGGCGCCCGCCACCTCGCCCGGCTAGTTTTTTGTATTTTTAGTAGAGACGGGGTTTCACCGTGTTAGCCAGGATGGTCTCGATCTCCTGACCTCGTGATCCACCCGTCTCGGCCTCCCAAAGTGCTGGGATTACAGGCTTGAGCCACCGTGCCCGGCCGCCTTGGCCTTTCAAAGTGTTGGGATTACATATGTGAGCCACTGCACCCAGCTTCATTTATCTTTTGTATTTTTTTGTTTGTTTGTTTCAATTTCATTTAGTTCTGCTATGATCTTTGTTATTTATTTTCTTCTGCTGGGTTTGGCTTTGGTTTGTTCTTGTTTCTCTAGTTCCTTGAGGCGTGACCTTAGACTGTCTATTTGCGCTCTTTCAGACTTTTTGATGTAGATATTTAATGCTATGAATTTTCTTCTTAGCACCACTTTATCTGTATTCCAGAGGATTTTATAAGTCACTATTATCATTCAATTCAAAGAATTTTTAATTTCTCTCTTGATTTCATTGTTGACCCAATGATCATTCAGGAGCAGATTGTTTAATTTCCCTGTATCTGTATAGTTCTGGGAGTTCCTTTTGGAGTTAATTTCCAATTTTATTCCACTGTGATCTGAGCAAGTACTTGATTGATATAATTTCAATTTTCTTAAATTTATTGAGACTTGTTTTGTGGCCTATCATATGGTCTATCTTGGAGAATGTTCCACGTGCTGATGAAAAGAATGTATATTCTGCAGTTGTTGGGTAGAATGTTCTGTAAATATCTGTTAAGTTCATTTGTTGTAGGGTGTAGTTTAAGTCTATTGTTTCTTTGTTGACTTTCTCTCTTGATGACTGGTCTAGTGCAGTCAGTGGATAATGAAGTCCCCCACTATTATTGTGTTACCATCTATCTCATTTCTTAGGTCTAGTAGTAATTGTTTTGTAAATTTGGGAGCTCCAGTGTTAGGTGCATATATAACTAGAATTGTGATATTCTCCTGTTGGACTAGTCATTTTATCATTATATAATGTCCCTTTGTCTTTTTTAACCATTGTTGTTTTAAGGTCTGTTTTGTCTGATATAAGAATAGCTACTCCTACTTGTGTTTGCTGTCCATTTGCATGGAATGTCTGTTTCCACACTTTACCTTAAGTTTATGTGAGTCTTTATGTGTCAGGTGAGTCTCCTGAAGACAGCAGATACTTGGTTTGTGGATTTTGATCCATTCTGCCATTCTGTATCTTTTAAGTAGAGCATTTAGGTCATTTATATTCAACATTAGTACTTAGATGTGAGGTACTGTTCTATTCACTGTGTTAGTTGTTGCCTGAATACCTTCTTTTTTTTTTTCTTCATTGTATTATTGTTTTATAGGACCTGTGAGATGTATGCTTTCAGGAGGTTCTATTTTGGTGTGTATTTCAAGGTTCTGTTTCAAGATTTAGAACTCCTTTTAGCATTTCTTGTAGTGCTGGCTTGGTAGTGGCAAATTCATTCAGCATTTGTTTGTCTGAAAAAGACTTTATCTCTCCTTCATGTATGGAGCTTAGTTTTGCTGGATACAAAATTCTTATTTTGTTTAATGAGGCTAAAGATAGGACACCAATCCCTCTGGTTTGCAAGTTTCCTGCTGAGAAATCTGCTGTTAATCTGATAGGCTTTCCCTTATAGTTTACCTGATGCTTTTGCCTCACAGCTCTTAAGATTCTTTCCTTTGTCTTGGATTTAGATAAGTCAAGACTTTAGATATGTGCCTTGGTGATGATTTTTCTGTGATGAATTTCCTATTTGAGCTTCTTGTATTTGGATGTCTAGATCTCTAGGAAGACCAGGGTAGTTTTCCCTGATTATTCCCTCAAAACAGTTTTCCAAACTTTTAGATTTCTCTTCTTCCTCAGGAACACCAATTATTTTTAAGTTTGTTTGTTTGTTTAACATAATCCTAAATTTCTTGGAAGTTTTGTCTTTCTTTCCTTTTTTTTTTTTTTTTTTTGAGATGGAGTCTCGCTCTGTCACATAGGCTGGCTGGAGTGCAGTGGCATGATCTTGGCTCACTGCAACCTCTGACTCCCAGGTTCAAGCGATTCTCCTTCCTCAGCCTCCTGAGTAGCTGGGACTACAGGTGCACACCACCACACCTGATTAATTTTTGTATGTTTAGTAGAGGCAGGGTTTCACCATGTTTCACTCCTGACCTCAGGTAATCCACCCACTTCGGCCTCCCAGTGTGCTGGGATTATAGGCATGAACCACCATGCCCAAACTGTTCCTATTTTAAAATACTTTTTTCTTTGTCTTTGTCATAGTGGGTTAATTCCAAAGCCTTATCTTTGACCTCTGAAGTTCTTTCTTCTACTTATTCTAGGCTACTGTTGAACCTTCCCAGTGTATTTTGTATTTCTCTAAGTGTGTCTTTCATTTTCAGAAGTTGTCATTATTTTTTCTTCATGATACCTATTTCTCTTGGAGACTTTTTCATTCTTATCCTGTAGTTTTTTAAAAATTTCTTTAAGTTGGTTTTTACCTTTCTCTGGTACCTCCTTGAGTAGCTCAATAATTAATCTTCTGAATTCTTTATTTGGCAATTCATAGATTTATTCTTGGTTTAGATCCATTGCTGGAGAGCTAGTGTGATCTTTTGAGGGTGTTATACAACCTTGTTTTGTTATATTCCCAGAATTACTTTTCATTTGGATAGACTGTTTCAGTGGAAAGAGCTAGAACTCAAGGGCTTCTGTCCAGATTTTTTTGTCCCATGGGGTGATCCCTTGATGTGGTGCTCTCCTGCTCCCGCTACAGATGGGGTTTCCTGAGAGCTGGACTGCAGTGATTGTTATTGCCCTTCTGGGTCTAGCCACCCAGTGGGGCTACCAGGCTCTGAACTGGTGCTGTGGAATGTCTGCAAAGAGTCCTGTGATGTGAGCCGTCTTCAGGTCTCCCAGCTGCGATGCCAGTACCTGCTCTGGTGGAGGTGGCAGGGGAGTGAAATGGACTCTGTGAGATTCCTTGGTTGTAGTTTCACTTAATGCACTGATTTTCTTAAATGTTGGTTGTGCTAGCACTAAAGCTGTCATGTGGACAGACTCAGGACCTCTGGTTAGGCAGGATGTTACTGGCAGTGGAATTAACTGTTATTTTCTCCTTTGGAGTGGGATGTTCTGTTATACATTGCTGTAATGGCTTGAGTTGGTTGGCATTTAGCCAGGAGGTGGTGCTTTCAATAGAGCACCAGCTGTGATAGTAGATGGGGGATATAAGCTTGCCCTAAATTGGCCAGGATAAGTATTCAAGTTTCCCAGGTGATTGATGGGGCCATAGAGCTCCCAAGAGCTTATGTCTTTTGTCTTCAGCTACCAGGGTGGGTAGAGGAAAGCCACCAGGTGGGGGCAGTGTTAAGTGGGTCTGAGCTCTGACACTCCTTGGGTGGGGCTTGCTGCAGTCACTGTAGGGCATAGGGTGAGTGGTTCATAGGCCAATGGAGTTATGTTCCAAGGAGGATTATGGCTGTCTCTGCTGCATTATACAGGTTGCCAGGGAAGTGGGAGAAAGCCAGCAGTGACAGGCCTCACCCAGCTCCCATGCAGTCAGCAAGGCCAGTCTCACTCCCTCCATGCCCTGCCAACAGCACCGAGTTTATATCCAGGCAGCTGGCACACAGGGCTGCGATCCTGCTTCAGGCTAGAAGCCTCCCCACTGAGAAAGCAAGCAGGGCTTTCAGGCCTCATCCCTCCCTGTCTGCCCATGATGTCAGCTGCAGGTCCTGTACTCATACCTACACTTCTCATTCACCCACTGGATTCTGCTCAGGAAAATTCATGCTCAGTTGAAATTATTAAAAGTTCAACTAGAAACTTCTATTACCATGTAGCCCCTCCCTAATTCTGCTGGCTGCCTTCCCCAAGGACCCCTGTGAGATAAAGTCAGGAATGGCTTCCCTGGGCTTGAGCTGGAGTCTGGGAGTGCACACGGGGCCCTTCTTACTGCTTCTTCTACTTTTATATTTTGCTCAGCTCCCTAAATCAACTTTAGCTCCAGGTAAGGTTAAATCCTAGTCCCATGATCTGGGTTTTTAGGTTCTACAGTGAAGATGTGTGTTCAAAGGCAGACCTTCCCCACTCATATATTGGGAACTCACAGTTTTTCGTGAGTAAAACTCATGAAATACAGTTTTCAGCATACAGTTTGCAGCAGTAAACTGTATAGTTTGCTCATACAGTTTGGAGCAGCAAGCTGCTTCTTTAAAAGGGTCTGTGAGTTATTTTGGTTTTTTTGGTGTGATCCTATGGTGGTTCTTGGAGCAAAAGTTCATGATGTGAATCTCCACATGCTGTTCTGTTTGTCCAAATGGGAGCTGCACACTGGTCTTCTCTTCCATCCACCATTTTCTACAGTCTCAGCATTTTAGTTTCCATGAACCAGTTTCTGTGACTGTGCATGCCTTCCATTTTGTCCAGTCTTTGAATGTAAATGTTTATTGCAATAATTCTGTTCTTGTACCATCATTATACTTGAGGTGTTCAATGGGTAGAGATTTTCTCTTTTGAGTTCATAGATCTTTGAGTCAAGAGAAGCCTCATCTGATTTAATGTAGATCACAAGAGCTTGGACTCTATCTAATTGAATGAGGCTTTGAGAGTCTTGGAATAGAGGTGAGTATATTTTGCATGTGGGAGAGATGTAAGTAATTATGACCAAGAGGGCAGTTCATGGTAGATAAAACTGTTGACCCTGAATGTTGACTTATTTCTGCATCTATGGCCTTCACCTTCTTTTCAGATCTTCCCAGTGGAGGTGAAACATGCTTTCTTGCTCTTGAGTTAAGGCTTGGTCTTGTGACTGCCCTTGATCATTGAGTTGTTCTCACATGTAATGCAAATAGGGGCTTGAAAGCTGCTTTCATAGTTGGGCCTGCCCCTTTGCATTTCTGCTGTCACCATAAGAAAACTGTCCCCTTGCTAGCTGCTACTCCTCCACCCAGGATCATAGAAGGAACATACATGGAGTAGACTTGAGCCCAGCTCAGACAAAAACCAAGCACAGATGGACCCACAGCTTGAAGCTGATACACCAGGTCAAGCACAGCCTACTTCACCTGATTGGTACCCATGCTGCTGACCTATGAGCATGAGAATACATGCTTATTGTTTCATGCAGCCAATTTTGGGATGATTTGTTATGATACATTGTTGTGAAAATAGCCTTGATACTTACACTTGCCTCTCCCCCAACCCCTACTCCCATCAGGTACTGAGTAAGGGAACAGGAGGAGACCTCAGTTGAAGTTCAGGTTGTGGCTACAAGGTAGAAAGCTGCCATTAGACAAGTGAGAAGTGATGGGGGTTCTCTGGGGGAGTGAAGCAGTGAACTCATGGCCTGAAGAGCAGTGTCTAGTCATTTGTGGTAGGGCTGCCAATTTCCATAAGGTGGCTGGGAATGAATACAATTTACAGTGCACTATAGAATCCTTGGGTGTGGCAACACAGGTGAAATATGCTAAGGAGGAATGTCCACCAGGCAAGGGGGTATAGCTCAGGGGTAGAGCATTTGACTGCAGATCAAGAGGTCCCTGGTTCAAATCCGGGTGCCCCCTACTGCCATTTAGCTGTGGGTTCTCTTTTCCTGATGTTAGGCTTGCTTGTCACTCACCACCATCCTTCCTATAGCTTGTGTCAGTTTTCTCAGGTGACTTCATCTTGCTGGCACAAGTCATGGTCAATTCACCAATAACCTGCATGTGTTTCAGAAGTTCTAATTAGCTGCTCTTCTTTGAAGTTTATATTATGGCAGGACAGGCTGAATCAGAGGTCATCCAGTCTGACTTGGCATCAGAATTACTGACAGATCTTATCAAAAATACCGATTACTCGCTAGAAATTCCAATTTAGTAGGACTGAGGAGGAATCAGAGAACTTCTACTTTTGGGGGTCGTTTGGGGCATAATCCCCTGTTAACACCTGTTCTAACATCCAATAATTCTAAGTGGCTGGAAAATTGTTTTGGAACCTACAACAACATGTCATTCTATACAACATCCTGGTGGGAAGCATCAGTGATGTTCAAGCTAGTGCCTGCCTTCAGTCCATCACTGAGGGCATGTGGGGTGCTGGGCTGCAGGCATAGGCAGTGGCCAGGGGTGTAGAGGTGGGAGAGTGTGGGAAAGGTGGGAGAAGTCGGAATGAAGCTGTGGGCATGGTAGGAGGGTGACCAATCGCAATGGCACAGTCAGTCAGGGGTAATGGCAGGCCATGAGTCGAGTGATTACTCGACTCCCTGCATTAAAGTTCAGAATTGAAGCATGTTCAAAGCAACACTAGTTGTTTTTGAGTAAAGCATTTGATTGACAATCCACAGGTCCCTGACTCAAATTCATATGTTCCCTAACTACACTAATTTCTTCCCATACTGACCAGGGTATTCAAATACAGTTTCCTTTCACCTCCTGAGGCCCCTGCAGCTGACTCTTCCTGCAAGGAGGACGAGAGGGTAAGGAGGTCTGTTTGTCCCGTGCTACTCTCTACTTTCCTGCTGCCCCACGTGACCTGCCCAGATCTGCTCTGCAGGCCTGATCAGTCTTATCTTGCTTTTCTTTGGTGAGCACTTCTCTTGTGTTTCCTTTTTTTTTCTTCCTATTCTTCCCCACCTTGTGAACCCTCTGTCCACATTTTGAGGATCCCCAGTTGTGTGAGGCACAGTGGAAGACATGGCTCTGCTTGCGGCCCCCAAAGCTGAAGGAAAAAGCCACTTTCTCTTTGTCTTCCTGGCACTTCTGGCCACCCAGTGCCACCGACTGACATATGCATGAAGACTGAGTGACTTGTAGAGGCAGAGACAGCTTAGCATTCATTCCTGGGCTGGCAGAGCTCAGGAACCGTCTGGCGGCTCCCTAACCAGTGTGACTTCCTGAGAGCCAGGCTGCCTGGGTCTCCTTGGATCCCCACTGCTTCAGAAGCCCGGGCTCCCTGACACATAGACAATGGCCGTCTCATCTGTTTCACTGAACAGAACCAGTTTCTGTAATGATGTACCTAGGCAGATACAAAAATTGCAGCTGAAGAGGGTTGCAGAAAAAGGATCCCAAAGAAAATGGGGTGAGTGTAGGATGGACTTTCTGTCATGATTGGGATTGCAGAAAGTAGAAATCCAGTTGATTGTTTAGGGTTGACAATCTGGGAGCCCAAGGGTCTCAGGGGTAAAGTAACTGAGTAATTGATCACCCGGATTCAAGGCTGCTTACTCACCTGGTAGGTATTCAATGGATGCTTATGGCTGGCGTTCATTCTGATTGGTCAGTGTCTGTGCTGTAGCTGTTGTTAAATATTTCAAGTGTCATTTCTTGGAATAAGTTCCCACTGAAGGACAAAACTTTTAGAGACCAGCTGTTGTTACAGAGCAGTAAAAAGGGCCCAGCCGAGTCTGACGGCATTGGGAAGCTCAAAGACATACAGTGGAAGGCTCAGATGTCTACAATGCCTTTCCAGACACAGATGGAATGTGCAGATGTCCCCACGACTACACCAAAACACTCAGCTCTTGTTGCTGAATAACTGAGATTGCTGAAAAATGAAAAGGCAGAATTGCCAATCTGCAATTCTTCTTGGTTTCACATTTCCCCATCTCTTGTGTTATGAATTGCTACTTCAGTGATAGCTGCAGGGAATTTTTGGAAGATGTCAGGAGAACTTCTTAAACTTGGAAGAAGTTGCTACACTATACTCTCACATTAGCCTTTGTTGGGATATTTTTCTATTCCTGAGATAATGGTGCCAGGGAGGATAAAATGCTTAAGTTCAATGGTTCTCCCTGATTAGTTAACAAGAACACTAGGGAATGAGTTCTACTTACCAAATTCTACCTACGTGTGTGTATATATATATTTCTGTATTTCCAATAATCCAGAAAGTGTTTTTCTAACAGTTAACTCATGTGCACACACACACATTTGATATTTCTCATTTTGAGTGTCTATGGTAGCCTATCCTTTCTCCTTGTTGTCCAAAAATAAGTTGAACTTTGTGATGAGACAGACAGCCTTGGCACTAAGTGTTTCTAGAGTTTATTGGTTTTATTATTTCCAATAAATCAACTTTTGGTTTTATTGCTTTTCTCCGACTGTATGATTGTTTTTTATTCCATTGATTTCTCCTCTGATGTTTGTTATTTCTTTTTAATTTAAGGTTAAATTGTTGGTTTTTTTCTTGATATTTAGATATAAGCATAGATATAATGCTTGTTAAAACTCATACTCTTAGTGGAAGATATAAGAAAAGAAAAAAGACTGAATATCAGTTACCTGATACTCAGTTATCAGTTATCTGATATAAGAAAAATAAGGCTAAATATCAGATAATCTGATCAGTTAAGAGTGTGAGTTTCAGCCGGGTATGGTGGCTCATGCCTGTAATCCTAGCACTTTGGAGGCTGAGGCAGGTGAATCACCTGAGATCAGGAGTTCGAGACCATCTTGGCCAACATGGCGAAACCCTGTCTCTACTAAAAATACAAAAATTAGCCAGGCATAGTGGCACATGCCTGTAATCCCAGCTACTCGGGAGGCTGAGGAAGGAAAATCGCTTGAACCTTGGAGGTGGAGGTTGCAGTGAGACCACACCACTGCACAATGGGAGCGAGACTCCATTTCAAAAAACAAACAAAGAAGAAAGAGCGTGAATTCATGACTTTACCTGTGCCACATGAATTTTGATTTGTTATATCTTTGTTAACATTTGGTTCAAGATACTTTCTAATTTCTATTTTGATCTCTTCTTTTGCTTATAGGTTATTTGGAAGTGTATTGTTTAGCTTCCAAGAGGCTGGGGATTTCCTAGTTATTTCTGTTTCTCGTAACCTAGCCTAATTCAGCCACAATATGGTCCGAAAACATTCTCTATGATTTCAATCCTCAAATTTGTGGCAACTTACTTTATATCACCAAATATTGTTAACTTTGATAAATGTTCTGTGCGCATTAAAAATATAAAATGTGCTATTGTATGGTGCACTGTTCATTATATATCAAATAGGTCATATTTTTTGGTTGTGTTATTCAGATTCTTCATATGCTTACATTTTATTTGCCTGTTCTATTAGCTACAGAAAGAGGTGTGTTAAAATCTGCCACTATGATTGAGGATATGTCTATTTCTATTTTTAGTCCTATCCATTTTTGTTTTATTTATTTTCACACTATATTTTTGGGTGCATTCAGATTTGGGATCATAATAGCTTCCTGCTGGATTGACCTACTTATCATTTTTAAATATCCCCTTTATCTGTAGAAACTCTTACCAAGTTAAAGTCTATTTTGCATCATATTAATATTGCTATACTAGCCTCTTTGGTTATTATTGGTATGGTATATTTTTATTTATACTTTCACTTTCCACTATAAGTGACCTTATGCTTAAGCTTCATCTAAGCAACTTGTAGTGTGGTTTTGTTTTCTCATTCAGTCTGAGAATTTTATATTTTAATTGGAGTTTTAAATACTTTTATATTATTTAAAGTAATTGGGTTATTTACTTTCACCACCGTAAAAATAATGTTTCATGTCACCTGGCTCCCATAATTTCTTTTGGCAAAGCATCTGTTGATTGTAAAATCTGATTTTTTTTTTTCCCTTACAGACCGCTTTTCAGATCTCTCTCCCTCTCTCTCTCTTTTTTTTTTTTTTTTTTGAGACGAAGTCTCATTCTGTCACCCAGGCTGGAGTGCAGTGGCACGATCTTGGCTCACTGCAACCTCCACCTCCTGTGTTCAAGTGATTCTCCTGCCTCAGCCTCCCAAGTAACTGGGATTACAGGCATGTGCGACCAGGCTTGGCTAATTTTTATATTTTTAGTAGAGATGGGGTTTCACCATGTTGGCCAGGCTGGTCTTGAACTCCTGACCTCAAGTGATCCGCCCACCTCAGCCCTACCAAAATGCTAGGATTACAGGTGCAAGCCACTGCGCCCGACCTCTTCCTGTCTCTTTAAAAATCAGTTTTACGATAACATATCTAGACATGGTTTCTTTTGGTTTTGTTAGTATGTTTTGTTTTCTGTCTTTTCCTCCATCACCTACAGACAGCGTTACTGTCCTCCTTTGTTTTTATTTCCTTTTGACTAACTGAATTTCTTAAATAAGTGGGTTGATGTTTTTCATTAGTTTTAGAAAATGTTTGTCAACTATCCTTTCACATCTTGATTTTGCTTCATTCACTTTCTTACCTCCTTTTGGAATTTCAATGATATGTTAAGAACTTTTAACTGTTTCCCATTTATATGCTGTTTTCCTCTTCTTTTCATCCATTATTTACCTTTCTATGCTTTGGTCTAGATATTTTTTCTATTGATTTGTTTTTCTGTTCACTAATCCAGTGGTCCACTGTGACTAACTTTCTGTTAAATGCATGTATTAAAATTTTAATGTTAAATATTATAATTTTTGTTTTAGAATTTCCTTTGAATTTTTTCTTACAAATTAGAATGTGAAATTCTCCACACTTTTCTCACGTTTTTTCTATGTTCCTGTTTTCCTAAATATATTATCAAAGTTATTTTAAATTCTATGATATCTAGATCGCTTGCTTCTACTGTCTGTTTTTCTCTTGGTTTTGTTCATATTTCTCTGACTCTTGATATACCTAGTAATCTTTATTGAATGCCAGACATTGTGTATTAAAAGAACAAAGGCTCTCAATAAAATTATTGTCTACTAGACAAAATTCACCCTCCTCCTCCTCCTCCTCCTCCTTCTCTTCCTGCTCCTCCTGCTCCTCCTCCTCCTCCTTCTTCTGCTTCTGTTTCTTCTTTTTTGAAAGAAGGCAGAGTGGAGGGCTGATGATTTTAAACCAGTAAGGAAATGAGTGGTCTTTCCTGCTAAGAAAAATGAAAATGTAATTTTGGTAATCCTCCTTCCATCTGTGGCTTGTCCCACTTTTTGAGTGTTGCCCTAAGAGGTTTGCAATAAAAAACCTGGCAGGTCTTTGTCTTCTCAACTCTCAAATACAGAGGAATCCACTCTTCTTTTTAGAGAGTTTGGGTTTATATTTCTAGATTCTTGCTTCATGGAGCTTCACAACTCAGTAATTTTCTTGAAGGGTGAAACTAGCTGTGTATTTAAAGGCTCCAAAGTCTCCATTTTTATGCTCCAGCATGGCACAACTGTTACAAGCTCCTCTGGTGTTCATATTTCCTGATACCTGTATGCTGGTGCCAACATTGGGAGCTCAGCCTCTAGTTGGGCTTAGAATTGGCAAGTGTCCCAGAGGAACAGTGGCTGCAGATCCTCAGTGTCAATTCACTACTTTCTTCAGGGCTTTCACTCTCTCCTCGTGTGTTCTTTCCCCTTTCTCTACCCCATGAATTTTCATCTTCTTAGTACCATGAAATTGTTATAAATTCTGTTCTTTTTCCCAGAGATTTTCCTTAATTTTATCATCTCTTGCCCCATATAGTTTTAGAATTCTGAAAATGTCTAGAGGTAAAAAACAGCTATATGTTTAATGTCGCCCAAGTCTACAGTCTTGTCACAGCAACCCTGAGTGACCACCAAAAGTTTCACTGGGTTCCCAGTACTTCAGCAGCAGCCCCAAGCTTGGACCTAAGGCAGATTATCAGCCTGCACCCAAGATTGGAAAATGTTCCCAGCTAAAATGTGACTGCAGTCCATCAACTCACTTCCAAAAGGTTCTTTCCTCTCTGGAATTTTAGTTCTTCTAGTCCTTGCTGCTTCTGCAACTCTCTTGATGCTTCTAAAATGTGAATTGCCTTTTTAAACTGGCTTTTCTAGCTCTCTTTGGCATGACACAAACTCCTTCATCCTATCTGAAAGAAAGTTATACAAATGTGGTTTTAAGAATTATTTTGGGTAGAAATAGGAGAGCAACAAGTGAAAATGTCTGATGATAAAACTGAATTCCTTAGCCTCTATTTCCTTTTTTATTTTTAGGAAAGGAGTAGGATTATTTCTAAGTGAATATAGGAGGACAAAGAGATGGAAAGCCTGATAGGAGACCACCAAGCGACTGGTGATTAGCTGAACTTTTCCCCCAGGAAGAGATTTGGTTCTTAACTCTAAGTTTGGAAGAATAGGCATCAAAATATCAACATTTGTTTAGCTTGTGGCATTAGAGGTAATTTTACTTTTTTCTTGATGCTTATTTGTGTTTCACAAGTTTTTAATCTTTGTGATATGTAATTTTACATATTGTTAAATCCTGTGAGGCACATTAGAGAGATTCAAAGAAGTTATATTATTTATATTGAAAGTATATTTCCTTGATAATCCAAATAATAAATTATTGCCCCAAGAATAAAACACTCCAGGGCAAAACCCCTTTGCAGGGCAACCCCTTTGGGTCCCCTACCTTATATGGGAGCTCTGTTTTCACTCTATTAAATCCTGCAACTGCACACTCTTCTGGTCTGTGTTTGTTACGGCTTGAGCTGAGCTTTTGCTCACCGTCCACCGCTGCTGTTTGCCATCATTGCAGACCCGCCACTGACTTCCACATCTCCGGATCTGGCAGGGTGTCTGCTGTGCTCCTGATCCAGCGAGGTGCCCATTGCCACTCCCGATCGGGCTAAAGGCTCACCATTGTTCCTTCATGGCTAAGTGCCCAGATGCATCCTAATCGAGCTGAACACTACTCGCTGGGTTCCACATTCTCTTCCATGACCCACAGCTTCTAATAGAGCTATAATACTCACCGCATGGCCCAAGGTTCCATTCCTTGGAATCTGTGAGGCCAAGAACCCCAGGTCAGAGAACAAAAGCCTTGCTGCCATCTTGGGAGCAGCCTGCCCCATCTTAGGAGCTCTAAGAACAAAGACCCACCGGTAACATTTGGTGGCCTGTACGGAGATTCTCCAAAGTGGTGAGTAATATCAGACTACTTTTGCTTGCTATTCTATCCTACCCTTCCTTAGAATTGGAGAAAAATGCTGGGCACCTGTCAGGTGGTTAAAAACTATTAGTGTGGCCACTGGACTAAAGACTCAGGTGTGAGGCTTACTGGGAGAAGGCTTTCTAATGAAAGGAATGAGGCACATCCCCCATATATCTCCCAACTTCCTGAGCCCAGCACAAACACATTCCTCCATATTTCTTTCAAACTTCAGAAAAACATCACCTGGGAGATCTCCGATAAGGAATGCTAAATGTAGAATGTTAACCAATTGTAATGCTGTAACCGAGAGGATTACCTTGTTCCCTATAACTTTACATATCCTGTTTACATCGGGCTATAAAAAGCAAGCACTCGCATTGTTCGAGGCCCCTCCTGCATGCTGTGGAATGGAGGGACCAAGTTCGAACTTGTAGTAAAGATCCTTGCCGCTTGGCTTTGACTCTGGACTCTGGTGGTCTTCTTTGGGGAACAAACGGTCTGGGCATAACATCTGGGGGCTCGTCCGGGATTCCCCAAGCCCACCAGACCCCTGGTCAAGGGATCTACTAGGATCGATCTACTGATAGGTGAGCCGGCTGGTCTCCGTTTGTCTGTCTGTGTCTGTTCTGAATCAGAATCTGTGACTCGCGAGGTCTGAAACTGGAGCTGGCTCAGTCCTGGCGGACGCGCTATAGGACAGCCAGCGGAGACCGGTGGGAGATGTCCCCTGGCTCTCGTCTGATCTAGATTGCGATCGGAGCTGCCGGAGCACAATCGCGATCCCAGCAGCTAACTCTGACCCGGGCTTCCGGTGCGTGCTTGCGATCCGAGCTGCCCCAGCGCCATCGGGATCCAAGCGGCTAACTCTGACCCGGGCTTCCGGTGCGGTGCTTGCGATCTGACCTGCCGGAGTGCGATCGCGATCCGAGCGGCTAACTCTGACCCGGGCTTCCGGTGCGCGCTTGTGATCCGAGCTGCCGGAGCGCCATCGCGATCCGAGCGGCTAACTCTGACCTGGGCTTCCGGTGCGTGCTTGCGATCCGAGCTGCCAGAGCACGATCGCGATCCGAGCGGCTAACTCTGACCTGGGCTTCCAGTGCGCGCTTGCGATCGGAGCTGCCGGAGCCCGATAGCGATCCAAGCGGCTAACTCTGACCTGGGCTTCCGGTGCGCACTTGCGATCCGAGCTGCCAGAGCGCGTTTACCATCGGGCAGCAGCTGTCTCTGGCCCGGACTGCCGGGGCGCGCTCGCGATCTAAGCTGCCAGAGCGCATTTGCGATCGGGCAGCAGCTGTCTCTGACCCGGACTGCCGGGGCGCGCTCCCGATCTGAGCTGCCGGAGCGCCTTTGCGATCGGGCAGCAGCTGTCTCTGACCCGGACTGCCGGGGCACGCTCGCGATCTGAGCTGCCGGAGCGCGTTTGCGATCGGGCAGCAGCTGTCTCTGACCCCGGACTGCCGGGGCGCACTCGCGATCTGAGCTGCCAGAGCGTGTTTACCATCGGGCAGCAGCTGTCTCTGACCCTGGACTGCCAAGGCGTGCTCGCGATCTGAGCTGCCGGAGCGCGTTTGCGATAGAGCAGCAGCTGTCTCTGACCCCGGCCTGCCGGGGCGCGCTTGCGATCTAAGCTGCTGGAGCGCGTTTGGGATGGGGCAGCAGCTGTCTCTGACCCTGGACTGCCAGGGCGTGCTCGCGATCTGAGCTGCCGGAGCGTGTTTACGATCGGGCAGCAGCTGTCTCTGACCCGCACTGCCGGGGTGCTCGCGATCTAAGCTGCTGGTGCGCGTTTGCAATCGGGCAGCAGCTGTCTCTGACCCGCACTGCCGGGGCGCACTTGCGACTAAATATTATTAATAAGCCAGATTTCCTTTAAAGGGATTCTAACCCATATTCCTTTACAGGAAAAGACTACAAATTAGTACAGGATGGGTAATACCCAGAGCGCTCCCCTATCTCTCCTTACAAGTAATTTCAAAGATATAAGAGCAAGGGGCCATGATCTTAGTTTGGAAATCAGGAGGGGAAAGCTCATTACCCTATGCCGCTCCGAATGGCCTGCCTTTAATGTGGAGTGGCCACCCTAAGGGACCTTCCGACTTGCTGTCATCACTAGGGTAAAGTCCAAGATTTTCCTACCTGGGCGTGCGGGCCACTTAGAGCAAATCCCATATATCCTCATATGGCAGGACCTTGTTGAGAACCCGCCTCCTTGGCTGTCCCCTTTCCAATTAGCCTCTGAACCCTGTAAGGCACTGGTTGCTCGACCACTAAAATCCAAGCAACCAACTGCCCCTCCCCATCCTGTTCTACCTGTGTGGGGAAACCCCATCCTGTTCTACCTGACAGCGGGGACCCACTGTTCACAGAACCCCCCTCCGTACCCCTCCGGGCCCCAGGCCCCAGCCCCCCGGGCTAAGCCGGGGGAAAGAGCAGGCAGATGGGAGGCGGCCGGCACACAAGGACCCGCTAAGAGTAAAAGTAACTTTGAAGGGCCGGCGGGGTGGACGCAAAGGCGCACTTCGCGGGCTAGCCACCCCCAGCCGCCTGACTCCACAGTGGCTCTACCCCTTCGGGAAATAGGACCCCCAGATGACACGGGAATCCCCAGGCTCCAGTACTGGCCATTCTCTACCAGTGATCTGTATAACTGGAAGACCCAGAGTTCTCGGTTTTCAGACAACCCCAAAGATTTAATGGCTTTACTGGATAATGTCATGTTCACCCACCAGCCCATTTGGGATGATTGTTAGCAGCTCCTCCGAATCTTGTTCACAACGGAAGAGCGAGAAAGAATACAGGCCGGCGTGCGACTACAACACGGCAGAAGGTAGGGGACGGCTACGCCTTTATCGCCAGACTCTAATGGCGGGTCTCTGGGCAGCTGCTCGCAAGCCCACTAATTTGGCTAAAGTATACTCTGTTCTGCAGGGAAAGACAGAGAGCCCAGCTACCTACTTAGAAAGGTTAATGGAAGCTTTTAGACAGTACACCCCCATAGACCCAGAGGCTCCAGGAAGTCAGGCAGCTGTCTTTCGGAAATCAGGCAGCCCCAGACATTAAAAGGAAACTCCAGAAATTAGAAGACTTAGAGGATTGTGGACATACACCCAACTGTGCCAAACCCGTATACCCTCCTGAGTACCCCAAACCCTAAACATCAATGGTACACTGTTTTAGATTTGAAAGATGCTTTCTTCAGTTTGCCTTTAGCCCCTCAGAGCCAAAAGCTCTTCGTCTTCGAGTGAAATGACCCTGGAAGGGGCATAAGTGGCCAACTGACATGGACCAGGCTGCCGCAGGGATTCAAAAACTCTCCTACCCTGTTCGATGAGGCCCTCCATGAAGACCTGGGTAAGTATCGACGTAAACACCCTGAGGTAACTTTACTACAAAATGTTGATGACCTCCTGATTGCTGCTGAGACCCAAGAAGCTTGTATTCAAGGGACCAAGAGTCTCTTACAAGCTCTGGGAAATCTAGGCTACCGAGCCTCGGCAGAGAAAGCTCAAATCTGTAAGCCAGAAGTAACATATCTGGGGTACCTGCTAAAAAGAGGGCAGCGCTGGTTAACAGACGCCTGGAAGCAAACTGTTCTGCAGATTCCCAGGCCACAATCCACCCGACAAGTGAGGGAATTCCTGGGGTCGGCGGGATTTTATAGACTATGGATACCTGGGTTCGCAGAACTGGCTAAACCCTTGTATCAGGCAACACGGGGGCAGCAGCCATTTAATTGGACAGACGAAGCCGAGTCGGCTTTCCAACAGATCAAAACCGCCCTACTCTCTGCGCCTGCACTGGGACTACCTGATGTCACCAAGCCCTTCCACTTATACGTGGATGAGAGTAAAGGTGTCGCCAAGGCAGTAATAACTCAGAATTTAGGCCCCTGGCAGAGGCCAGTTGCCTACCTGTCAAAGAAGTTAGACCCAGTGGCTGCCAGGTGGCCCCCTTGTCTCCGAATGATTGCGGCCACGGCTCTGATGGTACAAGATGCTGATAAACTTGTCATGGGTCAAGAATTGCGGGTCGTTACCCCACATGCCATGGAAGGTGTACTCAAACAGCCACCTAATCGATGGATAAGTAACGCCTGGTTCACCCACTACCAAGGACTACTACTAAATCCTATCAGGATAACCTTCCTGCCCCCAACGACCTTAAACCCTGCCTCGCTGCTGCCCAACCCGGACCTGGACACGCCGCTCCATGATTGCACCGAGATACTAGCTCAGGTGCACGGAGTTGGAGAGGACCTGCAGGACCACCCACTCCCTGACGCTAACCTTGTCTGGTTCACTGATGGGAGCAGCTTCATGCATCAAGGCCAGAGGTACGCTGGAGCGGCAGTGACTTCAGAGACTGAGGTAATCTGGGCGGGACCCCTGCCCCCGGGGACATCGGCCCAGAAGGCTGAACTGATAGCACTCACCCAAGCTCTTACCTTAGGGGCAGGGAAAAAACTGACAGTATATACAGACAGCCGATATGCTTTTGCTACGGCGCACATACACGGGGCCATCTACAGGGAGCAAGGGTTACTAACAGCTGAAGGAAAAGAGAAAAAAAACAAGCAAAAGATCCTAGCCCTGTTAACAGCGCTATGGAAGCCAGAAAAGTTAGCCATTGTGCATTGCCCAGGGCATCAGAAATCAACCACTCCAACTGCTTAAGGCAACTTTCTGGCAGACCAAACTGCAAGAAATGTGGCAAAGGCTCCCAGCCAACTCCTTGCACTCCAGCTCCCTGACCCAGGCCCCCGGGACTTGCCACATTTCCCTGATTATTCAGAACAAGATCTCCAGTGGATTGACAAGCTTCCCCTAAAACAGATCCAGAATAGGCGGTGGACTGATACTAATGACCAAACCATCCTACCAGAAAAATTAGGACAACAAGTGTTAGAACACATCCACCGAACCACCCACCTGGGTGCTCGGCGGATAATAGACCTGATCAGACGCTCTAAGCTCAAATTCAGACATACAGCTGAGATGGCCAGCAACATCGTGGCAAGTTGCAAAGTCTGCCAGCTTAACAACGCCTCCTCCCGGTCCCAGGCTGCAGCGGGAACAAGGCTTAGAGGAACCAGGCCCGGTATCTACTGGGAAGTAGATTTTACTGAAATAAAGCCAGGAAAGTACGGGTATCGGTACTTACTTGTCTTTGTAGATACTTTTTCAGGGTGGACTCAAGCATTTCCAACCAAAAGAGAAACTGCTCAGGTTGTAGCAAAGAAAATTCTGGAAGATATCCTCCCCAGGTATGGCTTCCCCGTCCAGATAGGGTCAGATAATGGGCTGGCCTTCGTCGCTAAGGTAAGTCAGGATTTGGCTTCCATCCTTGGGGCAAATTGGAAACTACATTGCGCTTACAGGCCCCAGAGTTCAGGATAGGTAAAAAAAATAAATCGGACCTTAAAAGAGACCTTAACTAAATTGACTATGGAGACTGGCACTAATTAGGTGGTCCTTCTCCCCTACGCTCTGTTCTGGGCCCGTAATACCCCTTACAGACTGGGCCTTACCCCTTACGAAATCATGTATGGCAGACCCCCACCCCTGGTTCCCAGTCTAAAAGATGATCTGCTCAAATCTGAAACAGAAAATGTCTCTGAACTCTTATTTTCCCTACAAGCCTTGCAGAAAATTCATCAAGAGATCTGGCCCAAGCTGAAGGAACTATATGAGACCGGTCCCCCACCGACACCCCATCCGTACCAGCCGGGAGACTAGGTCCTGGTTAAGCGACACTGACAAGAGACCCTAGAACCCAGGTGAAAAGGACCACTCCAGGTACTCCTGACCACACCCACCGCCCTGAAGGTAAAAGGCATCATGTCGTGGATCCACTACACCCACGTCAAGCCGGTGGACCCAACCTCCGACCTTCTAGGACCAATCACGGCAGCGGCTAAAGCACCGGCCACGTGGACTGTGGACAGAGCTAAGAACAACCCCTTAAAACTCACCCTGCGCCGGCAATATAGCTCACTGCAAACATGCAGTTAGGTAGTTTAGCCCTAACGTTAGCCGCCCTAGTGGCCGCTGAGGAAAACACCAAACCAGCACCTAAACCCCAGTCAGGAAAATTTTCCCTACTGTTTCTCAGGAACCAATTCCAGCCTCTGCAGCATCACTGCAATGCCCCCTAATATCACCTTAAGGGCTCCGCCGGACATATTCTTCTGGTGTAATGGGACATTATCTAAGGACCTATCTAGTCCCTCTGTTACCAACCTACTGTGTCTTCCTGTCACATTAGTTCCCCGGTTGACTCTACTAACTGCTGGCGAGTTCCTAGGGTACACCGGTAACTGGACTAGTACTGCTATTCACCCAGTCCCTAGACCGAGACCTGCACGAGCCATATTTCTCCCCCTCATTGCAGGAATCTCCCTCACCGCATCCCTCATTGCGGCCGGGATGGCGGGGGGAGCCCTAAGTCACACCCTCATAGAAAGCAACAAGTTGTACCAACAATTTGCCGTTGCTATGGAGGAGTCAGCTGAGTCCCTTGCATCCCTTCAGCGGCAGCTCACATCCCTAGCTCAAGTAACCTTGCAGAACCGGAGGGCCCTAGACCTACTCACTGCTAAAAAAGGTGGTACATGTATGTTTCTAAAAGAAGACTGTTGTTTCTACATAAATAAATCAGGGCTTGTAGAAGACCGGGTCCAACAGTTACGCAAGTTAAGCACTGAAGTAAAAACATGGCAGTTTGCTTCAGCTGCAGACCAATGGTGGAATTCCTCTATGTTTTCTCTGTCGGCCCCCTTCCTTGGACCCCTGCTAAGTCTACTATTTCTGCTAACCGTAGGACCTTGTGTTGTTATCAGAATTTTGCAGTTTGTCAGAAAAAGGCTTGACACTGTTCAGCTCATGGTCCTCAGAGCCCAATACCAACCTGTAGACGCTGAAACAGAGTCAGACTTATAAGACCCAAGATTGGCTCTAGAGTTACCTGAAAAGAAAGGGGGAATGAAAGGAATGAGGCACATCCCCCATATATCTCCCAACTTCCTGAGCCCAGCACAAACACATTCCTCCATATTTCTTTCAAACTTCAGAAAAACATCACCTGGGAGATCTCCGATAAGGAATGCTAAATGTAGAATGTTAACCAATTGTAATGCTGTAACCGAGAGAATTACCTTGTTCCCTGTAACTTTACATATCCTGTTTACATCGGGCTATAAAAAGCAAGCACGCGCGTTGTGCGAGGCCCTCTTGTATGCTGTGGAATGGAGGGATCAAGTTCGAACTTGCAGTAAAGATCCTTGCTGCTTGGCTTTGACTCTGGACTCTGGTGGTCTTCTTTGGGGAACAAACGGTCTGGCCATGACAGAGCGAACGTCCTTCCACTGTATTTCCAAAATCCATCTACAAAGACAGAGAGGAGAGACACAGAGAGAGAGAGACAGAGAGAGAGAGAGACAGAGAGGAGAGACACAGAGAGAGAGAGAGACAGAGAGAGAGAGAGACAGAGAGGAGAGAGAGAGAGAACAAAAAAAGAGAGGAGAGAGACAAAGAGACAGAAAGGGAGTCAAAGAGAGAAAGTCAAAGAGAGAGACGAAAAGTCAAAGAGAGAAAGAAAGAAAAATAGAAGTAGTAAAGAAAAAAAAAAAACAATGTACCCTATTCCTTTAAAAGCCAGGGTAAATTTAAAACCTATAGTTAATAATTAAAGGTCTTCTCTGTGTCCCTATAACACTCCAATACCACCTCATTGTCAGTGTAAACAAGGGTGTAGCCCAAAAGCACTGAGGCCACTGACAACCCATAGCCTTCCTATCAAAAATCCTTAACCCAGTAACCCGCGGATGGCTCAAATGCATTCAGTCAGTAGTGGCAACTGCTTTGTTAAAAGTAGAAAAATAACCTTTAGAGGAAACCTTATTGTGAGCACACCTCACCAGTTCAGAGCTATCCTAAGTCAAAAAAAGCAAAAAAGTAGCTTACTAACTCAAAAATCTTAAAGCATGGGGCTATTCTGTTAGAAAAAGGTGATTTAACACTAACCACGGAAAATTCCCTTAACCCAGCAGATTTCCTAACAGGGGATTTAAATCTTAATTACTATACAAAGGACCAGACCTAGGAGGAACTCCCTTCAGGACAGGACGATAGATGGTTCCTCCTGGGTGACTGAGAAAAAAACCACAATGGGTATTCAGGAATTGATGGGGAGACGCTTATGGAAGCAGAGTTAGGAGAATTGCCTAATAATTGGTCTGTGCAAGCTGTTTGCACTCAGCCAAGCCTTAAAGTACTTAACAGAATCAATCCTGACTCAAAAGGTTACCTAAACCCTCTCTGAAACGAATTTGCATAAGAACTGTTGTTTATGGGAATGCATCTTGATGGGGCAGCTGGGTTGTTACAAAATACTCAGGAACCCAGCCCAGCTCTAGGACTCACCCCTGAGCACAAAGGCAATGTTGGGCACGCTGGTAAAGGATCACTAGAATCCAGCAGCCTGGACTCCTTTCTTTGTGGTCAAGAAAGGTGGGAAAAGGGGTGCAGACTGCTACATCGGTGAGCGTAACTAATCCCATAAGCAGAGGTCCATGGGTGGTTACGCACCCTGGAAAGGAATAAGCATTAGGACCGCAGAGGACGCTGTAAGACCAATGCTCATCGGAAAATGACTAGGGGTTCTCGCATCCCTATGTTCTTTTTTCAAACGGGAAACGTTCCCCCCAAGGGAAAAATGCCCCTAAGATGCATTCTGGAGAATTTGGCCCAGTCAGAGTGCATGTACCTTTTTCCCTCTCAGACTTGAGGCAAATTAAAATAGACCTAGGTAAACTATCAGATAACCCTGATGGCTATATTGATGTTTTACAAGGGTTAGGACAATACTTTGATCTGACATGGAGAGATGTAATGTTACTGCTAAATCAGACACTAACCCCAAATAAGAAAAGCGCTGCCAAAACTGCAGCCCAAGAGTTTGGCGATATCTGGTATCTCAGTAAGGTCAAGGACAGGATGACAACAGAGGAAAGAGAACAATTCCCTACAGGCCAGCAGGCAGTTCCCAGTGTAGACCCTCATTGGGATGCAGAATCAGAACATGGAGATTGGTGCTGCAGACATTTGCTAACTTGCATGCTAGAAGGACTAAGGAAAACTAGGAAGAAGACTATGAATTACTCAGTTATGTCCACTATAACACAGGGAAAGAAAGAAAATCCTACTGCCTTTCTGGAGAGACTAAGGGAGGCACTGAGGAAGCACACCTCCCTGTCACCTGACTCTATTGAAGGCCAACTAAAGGATAAGTTTATCACTCAGTCAGTTGCAGATATTAGAAAAAAACTTCAAAAGTCTGCCTTAGGCCCAGAGCAAAACTTAGAAACCCTATTGAACTTGGCAACCTTGGTTTTTTATAATATAGATCAGGAGGAGCAGGTGGAACAGGACAAACAGGGATAAAAAGAAGGCCACCGCTTTAGTCACGGCCCTCAGGCAAGCTGACTTTGGAGACTCTGGGACAGGGAAAGGCTGGGCAAATCGAATGCCTAATAAGGCTTGCTTCCAGTGCGGTCTGCAAGGACACTTTAAAAAAGATTGTCCATATAGAAATCAGCTGCCCCCTTGTCCATGCCCCTTATGTCAAGGGAATCACTGGAAGGCCCACTGCCAAGGTCCTCTGAGTCAGAAGCCACCAACCAGATGATCCAGCAGCAGGACTGAGGGTGCCTGGGGCAAGCATCAGCCCATGCCATCACCCTCACAGAGCCCCGGGTATGCTTGACCATTGAGGGCCAGGAGGTTAACTGTCTCCTGTGTGGAAAAGAAAGAGAGATCAGCCTGTTACCGTGTCTATACAGAAAGAAGTAGACAAAAGAGACTCCATTTTGCTCTGTATTTGAGATGCTGTTAATCTGTGACTCTACCCCCAACCTTGTCCTTGTAAGAGACATGTGCTGTGGTGACTCAAGGCTTAATGGATTTTGGGCTGTGCAGGATGTCCTTTGTTAAACAAGTGCCTGAAGGCAGCTTGCTGGTTAAAAATCCTGCCCGTCCCTGGGCAATGGAACATCTCGGTGTAAAACCGATTGTACGCTCTGTTTACTGAGATAGGAGAAAATCGCCTTGCGGCATAAGGTGGGACTTGCTGGCGGGACTTGCTGGCGCAATGCTGTTAAGAGGTTTTTGGAGATATTTGCATATGCATATCAAGGCACAGCATTTTCCTTTGAACTTATTCATGACACAGAGATCTTTATCCATATGTCTTACTGCTAATTTTCTCCCTAAAATGATCCTATTGTCCTGTCACTCCCTTATCTTTAAGATGGTAAAGATAATTATCAATAAATACTAAGGGCACTCAGACCGGGAACTCTGAGCGCCGGTCCCCTGGGCCCACTTTTTCTTTCTCTATACTTTGTCTCTGTGTCTCATTTCTTTTCTCAAGTCTCTCGTTCCACCTAACGAGAAACGCCCACAGGTGTGGAGGGGCAGGCCACCCCTTCAGTCTCCTGGACACTGGTGCGGCCTTCTTAGTCTTACTCTCCTGTTCCGGACAACTGTCTTCCAGATCTGTCACTATCCGAGGGGTCCTAGGACAGGCAGTCACTACATACTTCTCCCAGCCACTCAGTTGTGACTGGGGAACTTTACTCTTTTCACATGCCTTTCTAATTATGCCTGAAAGCTCCACTCCTTTGTTAGGGAGAGACATTCTAGCAAAAACGGGCCATTATACACCTTAACATAGGAGAAGGAAAAAGGGTTAATATATATACAGACTCTAAGTATGCTTACCTAGTCCTCCATGCCCACGCAGCAATATGGAGAGAAAGGGAATTCCTCACTTCCGAGGGAACACCTATCAAGCATCAGGAAGCCATTAGGAGATTATTATTGGCTGTACAGAAACCTAAAGAGGTGGCAGTCATACACTGCTGGGGTGATCAGAAAGGAAAGGGAAGGGAAATAGAAGGGAACCACCAAGCGTATATTGAAACCAAGAAGAGCCACAAGGCAGGACCCTCCATTACAAATGCTTATAGAAGGACCCCTAGTATGGGGTAATCCCCTCCAGGAAACCAAGCCCCAGTACTCAGCAGAAGAAATAGAATGGGGAACCTCACGAGGACATAGTTCCCTCCCCCACAGGATGGCTAAGCACCGAAGAAGGAAAAATACTTTTGCCTGCAGCTAACCAATGGAAATTACTTAAAACCCTTCACTAGACCTTTCACTTAGGCATTGATAGCACCCATCAGATGGCCAAATCATTATTTACTGGACCAGGACTTTTCAAAACTATCAAGCAGATAGTCAGGGCCTGTGAAGTGTGCCAAAGAAATAATCCCCTGTACTTCAGGCCATACATTTCAATCCCTGTATCTTTAACCTCCTTGTGAAGTTTGTGTCTTCCAGAATCGAAGCTGTAAAACTACAAATAATTCTTCAAATGGAGCCCCAGATGCAGTCCATGACTAAGATCTACCGCAGACCCCTGGACTGACCTGCTAGCCCATGCTCCAATGTTGATGACATCGAAGGCACCCCTCCCAAGGAAATCTCAACTGCACGACCCCTACTATGCCCCAATTCAGCAGGAAGCAGTTAAGAGCGGTCGTTGGCCAACCTCCTCAACAGCACTTAGGTTTTCCTGTTGAGAAGGGGTACTAAGAGACAGGACTAGTTGGCTTTCCAAGGCCAACTAAGACTTCCTAAGCCTAGCTGGGGAGGGTGACTCCATCTACCTTTAAACGCGTGGCTTGTAACTCAGCTCACACCTGACCAATCAGGTAGTAAGGAGGGCTCACTAAAATACAACTTAGGTTAAAAGCAGGAGATAAAGAAATAGTCAAATCATATATCGCCTGAGAGCACAGGGAGAGGGACAATGATCAGGATATAAACCCAGGCATTCAAGCAGACAGCGGCAACCCACTTTGGGTCTCCTCCCGTATATGGAAGCTCTGTTTTCACTCTATTAAATCTTGCAACTGCACACTCTTCTGGTCTGTGTTTGTTACGGCTCGAGCTGAGCTTTCACTTGCCATCCACCACTGCTGTTCACCACTGTCCCAGACCCGCCGTTGACTTCCACCCCTCTGGATCCAGCAGGGTGTCCATTGCACTCCTGATCCAGCGAGGTGCCCATTGCTGCTCCCAATTGGGCTAAAGGCTCGCCACTGTTCCTGCATGGCTAAGTGCCCAGGTTGTTCCTAGTTGAGCTGAACACTAGTTGGTGGGTTCCACAGTTCTCTTCTGTGACCCACAGCTTCTAATAGAGCTATAACACTCAACATATGGCCCAAGGTTCCATTCCTTGGAATCTGTGAGGCCAAGAACCTCAGGTCAGAGAACAAAAGGCTTGCTCCCACTTGGGAGTGGCCCATCCCATCTTGGGAGTGGCCCACCACCATCTTGGGAGCGGCCCACCACCATCTTGGGAGCTCTAAGAACAAAGATCTGCCTGTAATACTGGTTCCAATCTAAGATCTACCTGGTCTAATTTCAAGACAAAAATTCCTTCTCTGAAGGAGAATTGCCACTTGCTGAATAAGGCATTGATTTGCACCACGAATTTGCAATCCTCCCTGGTGATTGTCCTGTCCTGGCTTGTCACAAACCCATTTCAGTATCCTGAGTGGCCACAGACACTGAACACTGAGCTCTATTGGGTATTAGAGTCAAATGGCAGAAGTGACCCAGCTACAGAGTCTTCCCCTGTTCTTGGCCCCACTTAATTCTGGCACACAAAGTCTCCAATTTCTCCATATCCTCTCCAACACCTATAAATGGGCTGAGAAAGTACAAACAAATGTAGTGTAGGCAATTTCCCCCCATCCCACCAAAGCAAAGAGGCTTATCAAATGCTATGCCTCTCTCTTAGTGCTAATGATGGCTGTGGGAAGGGTTAGGACAATGTTTACTAATTCATCATTCACATGAGAGCAGTAACCTGACAATCTCCAAACCACTAGATATGCAGAAACCTCACTGAGGTGTCAGGTACATGTTATTTTATGCAATTTTTCTCCCATTCCCTGGCACTCTTGTGTCTTATCAGGGCATCTAGACTACTTTATATTTGGTATTCTCTGGGTCCTAAAAGAATACTATCAATATGTAGGCACACTGTGGTGTCCTATGGGATAATGGCTAAGTTCCCTATGGACCAAATTGTGGCACTAAGCTACAGTCAGTGTAACTCAGGGGCAAGACAGTGAAGATGCACCTAAAAAGCAAAAACAAATTGCTTCTAATGCCTTCTGCTTACTAGTATTGAGACAATATACATTAAATCAATATTTAATTTGGCAGACAGAATTAGGATTACCACATAACCATTCATTATAAACCATCCCCATTCTCTAAGGTCCATCTATTTTCACCACTAAGTGGTAGACACAAATTGACAGGTGTTTGAAATATCCATCCTTGCAACTTTCAACTCTTTAATGGTAGCTACCATTTCTGAGACTTCTTCAGGAATGTGGCATTGATTTTCTTTTTCAATTTTTTTTTATTGTGGTAAAACACATTTACCGTTTTAACTGTAAGTTCGGAGATATTAAATACATTCATAATGCTGTGCAAACACAACTATCCATCTCCAAAACTCTTTTCACCTTGTAAAACTGAAACTCGATACCCATTAAATAATAACTTCCCATTTCTTCCTCCTCTGAACCCCTGGCAACCACCATTCTACTTTGTTTTTATGACTTTGACTACTCTAAGTAGTTCATGTATGTGGAATAATAAAGTATTTGTATTTTTGTGACTGTTGTATTTTACTTAGCATAATGTCCTTGAGGTTCATCCAAGTTGTAGCATATGTCAGAATTTCCATCTTTTTAAAGGCTGAGTAGTATTCCATTGTATGCATTTATTACATTTTGCTTATCCATTCATCTATCAATGGACAGTTGGGTTGCTTCCACATTTTAGCTATTGGAAATAACACCGCTATAAACATGAGTGTACAAATATCTCTTCAACACCCTGCTTTCAATTCTTCTGGGTATTACTCAGAAATGAATTGCTTGATCATATAGTAATTCAATTTTTAATTATTATAGGAACCATCATACTGTTTTCCACAGTGGCTTTACCATTTTACATTCCCAAAGATGGTACACAAAGGCTCCAATTTCTCCATATCCTCTCCAACACTTGTTATTTTCTGTTTTTGTAATAGTAGCCATCTTAATGGGTGTGAGGTAGTATTAACGGGTGTCATGGTGGTATTGCATGCATTTCTCTAATGATTACTGATGTTCAATGTCTTCATGTGATTATTGGCCATTTGTATATCTGTTTTGTAGAAATATCTATTCAAGTCCTGTGTCTATTTTTTAATGTTGTTTCATTGTTGAGTTTTAGGAGTTATATATATACTCTAGATATTAATCCCTTACCAGACTTATAATTTGCAAATATTTTATCCCATTCTGTGAGTTGACTTTTTACTCTATGGACAGGTTTTTTTTTTTTTTTTTTTTTTTTTCTGAGATGGAGTCTTGCTCTTGTTGCCCAGGCTGGAGTGCAACGGCATGATCTTGGCTCACTGCAACCTCTGCCTCCCGGGTTCAAGTGATTCTCCTGCCTCAGCCTCCCAAGTAGCTGGGATTACAGGTACCTGCCACCAAGCTCGGCTAATTTTTGTATTTTTAATAGAGACAGGGTTTTGCCATGTTGGCCAGGCTGGTCTTGAACTCCTGACTTCATGATCTGCCTGTCTCAGCCTCCCAAAGTGCTGGAATTACAGTCATCAGCCACCACACCTGGCCTGGATAGTGTCTTTTGATGCATACAATTTCAAATTTTTCGTGCAGCTCAATTTGTCTATTATTTCTTTTGTTGTCTGTGCCTTTGTTATCACATCCAAGAAATCACTGCCAAATCTAATGTTGTAAAGTTTTTACCCTATATGTGCTCTTTTTTTTTTTTTTTGAGACGGAGTCTCGCTGTGTGGCCCAGGCTGGAGTGCAGTGGCCCGATCTCGGCTCACTGCAAGCTCCACCTCCTGGGTTCACGCCATTCTCCCGCCTCAGCCTCCGAGTAGCTGGGACTACAGGCGCCCGCCACCACGCCCGGCTAGTTTTTTGCATTTTTAGTAGAGACGGGGTTTCACCGTGTTAGCCAGGATGGTCTTGATCTCCTGACCTCGTGATCCACCTCGGCCTCCCAAAGTGCTGGGATTACAGGCTTGAGCCACCGTGCCCGGCCAAAAAATATGGAACGCTTCACGAATTTGAGTGTCATCCTTGCGCAGGGGCCATGCTAATCTTCTCTGTATCGTTCCAATTTTAGTATATGTGCTGCCGAAGCGAGCACTATGTGCTTCTAAGAGTTGCATTCTTTTAGTTTTACCTTTAGGTATTTGATCCATTTTGAGCTAATTTTTGTATATGATATAATAATGAAGTTAACAACTTCTAGGATATTTCTAGGATATCTATTCTATTCCATTGGTCTGTATGTCTATCTTTTTGCCATTACAACAATTTTGATTATTGTAGCTTTGCAGCAAGTTTTGTCATGAAGTATGAGTCCTCTAACTTTGTTCTTTTTCAAGATCATTATAGTTATTTGGGGTCCCTTGAGATTTCATAGGAACTTTAGGATACATTTTTCCATTTGTGAAAAACAAAAGCTTTTGGGATTTTGATGGGATTTTTGGTGATTTTAATCTACAGATAATTGCATTATATCTGTAGATTTTTGGGGGTAGTATTAACATCTTAACAATATTAAGCCTTCCAATCTATAAACATGGGATGAGTGTTTCCATTTACTGACATCATCTTTAACTACTTTCAGCAAAGTTTTTGTAGTCGTTTTTTTAAAATCCTAAAACTTCCAAGGCCATGTCTTTTGCCACCTTGGTTAATTTCTATTTTATTCTTTTTGAAACTATTATAAATGGAATTGTTTTCATAATTTCCTTCCAGATTGCTCATTGTTAGTGTATAGAAATGCAAGTGATTATTGTATGTTGGCTTTGTATCCTGCTATTTTGCTGAATTCATTTATTAGTTCTAACAGTTTTTTGTGGAATCTTTAGGGTCTTCTACATATAGATCATACCATCTTTAAGCAGAGATAGTTTTATTTCTTCCTTTCCAACTTGGATGTCTTTTATTCCTTTTCCATGACTAATTGCTCTGGCTAGAACTTCCAGGACTATGTTGAATAGAAGCAGTGAAAGTGAGCATTCTTTTCTTATTGCTGATCTTAGAGGAAAATTTTCAGTCTTTCAATGTTTGATGTAATATGATGATTGCTGTGGGTTTTTCACATATGGCTTTTATTGTGCTGAAGTAGTTTCCTTCTATTCCTAGTTTGTTGAGTGTTTTTTAAATCATGAAAGGATGCTGAATTTTGTCAAATGCTTTTTCTGCATTAACCAAGATGATCACACAGTTTTTTTCCTTCATTCTGTTAATGTGATTATTATGATTGATTTTCATATGTTGAACCATCCTTGCATTCCAAAAATAAATCCCCCTTTGTCAATTCTGTCATGGTGTATAATCCTTTTAATATGCTGCTGAATTTAATTTGCTAGTATTTTGTTGAGGATATCTGCATTAATGTTCATAAGGAATATTGTATGTAGATTTCTTTTCTCATAGTGTCTTTGTCTGGCTTTCCTAACAAGGGCAACGCTGCCTCATAGAATGAGTTAGGCAATGTTCCAATTTCTTCAACTTTTTGGAAATATTTGAGGACTGGTATTAGTTTTTCCTTAAATACTTGGCAGAATTAACACATTAAACCAGAAGATTTGGGACTTTTTCTTTGTCAGGAGATTTTCAATTAGAGATTCAATCTCCTTACTTGTTATAGTTCTATATAGATTTTCTATTTCTTTGTGATTTTTGTCTTGGTAGGTTTTGTGTTTCTCTGCATTGATTTTTACTCATTTGATAAGGAGACAGCCTCCAGCCTACCAAATAATTCTTACTCCATGGGCCAGAGTTCTAATATGAAGGTTGTGCCACATTCTATGTATTCCAAACTAGCATTCAAAATACGTGAAATAGCCATTAGATGAGTTTAGGGGTCCACCAGACCAATGAGGCATATAAAATACAATTCTCACTTGTTCTATAAGGCTCTGTTCTAACAAGAACAGAGAACTGCTGTGGCTTTCCATAGGTGGCTAGAAATTATTGTGGATTCAGATGCAGTATCCAAAATAACCCTAAAATCTGTGTCTATTACCCTTTCTATAATGAATAGTTTTCCAGGTAAATGGCTGCAGGTGCTGTGGGGGATGCTAAAGGGAAGATTTATAATGTCATGAAAAGGTGCTATAGACTGAATGTTTGTGTTCCCACAAAATGTATATGTTGAAACCCTAACCCCAAGTGGGATGTATTAGGTGGGACCTTTGGGAGGTAATTGGGATTAGATGGGTTATGAAGGTGGAGACCCCATGATGAGATTAATGTCCTCAAATAATAGTAGTAAAACCAAACAGGCTTCTCCTACTCTACTCTAAACACTCAATACTTCACTTCGGACACGAAATATGTGGAGGTTTTTCCTCTACACACCAAGCAATTCTCCAGCAGATACCAACTGGGTATCCTATAATTCAATAATGAAGTCTTGACACTATTCTACCTGGAGATAGTGTCAGATTTCACAGGGTAAGGGCTCAGTCTCATGAGACTGACCCCACTTCATATGCTAATGGAAAGTCCCAGGTTGTGACCTGTGCTTCTGACTGCCAGCTATAAATCAGGATTCCTATGATCCCCTCCTCAGGTTCAATAATTTGCTAGGATGGCTGACAGAAATCAAATAAATAGTTTACTTATGTTTTCCCATGTATTATAAAGGATACAACTCAGCAACAGCCAAACAGAAGAGATGCAAAGGACTGGATATAGGCATAAGCTTCCATGCCCTCTCCAGATGTGCCATCCTCCAGGCACTTACAGGTGTTCAGCAATCCAGAAGCTCTCTGAACTCTGTCCTTTGGGGTTTTGATGTAGGCTTCATTACATAGGAATGATTGAGTAAATCATTGTCCATTGGTGACCAACTCAACCTTCAACCCCTCTCCCCTTTCTGGAGGTCAGGGTGTGGGGCTGACAGTTCCCACTCTTAAATGACATAATTGGTCCTCTGGCAATCAACACCCAGTCTGAGGCTATCAAGAGCCCCAACCAACCAGTCATCTTATTAGCATACAAAAAGACACATATTACTTCAGAGATCCCAGGGGTTTTAGGAGCTTTATGCCAGGAAGGGGAAAAGTGGACCAAGTATGTATTTTTAATTTTGTCACAGTCCTTATAAGAAGAGAAATAGACTAGAGCTCACTCTTTCTGCCAGGTGAGGATACAGCAAGAAAGTGTCCCTCTGTAAGACAAGAGAGGGCCCACATCAAGAACTGAATTGGCCAGCACCTTTGTTACTAGAAAAAGATCCCAATCCAGACCCCAAGAAATGGTTTTTGGCTCTCACACAAGAAAGAATTCAGGGTGAGTCCACAGAGTAAAGTGAAAGTGAGTTTCTCAGAGAAGAAACAAAACAAAAGAATGGCTACTTCACAGGCAGAGCAACCCAAAGGCTGCTGGTTGGTTATTTTTATGGTTTTTACTGATTATATGCTAAGCAAGGGGTGAATTATTCATGAGTTTTCCAAAAGAGGGGTGGGCAATTCCCAGAACTAAGAGTGTCTCCCCTTTTTAAACAATATAGGGTAACTTCCAGACATTGCCATAGCATTTGTAAACTGTGATGGTGCTAGTGGGAGTGTTTTTTAACATGCTAATGCATTATAATTAGCATATAATGAGCAGTGAGGACCACCAGAGGTCACTTTCATTGCTATTTTAGTTTTGGCAGGTTTTGGCTGGCTTCTTCACTGCATTCTGTTTCGTCAGCAGGGTCTCTGCGACCTGTATCTTGTGCCGACCTCCTCTCTCATCCTGTGATAAGAACTCCCAGGAATGCAGCCCAGCAGTTCTCAGCCTCATTTTACCCAGCCCCTATTCAAGAGTCACTCGGGTTTGAACTCCTCTGACATATTTCCCCCTCTCCCTTTTATAAGGGAACCTTTAATTTTAAGGGTTGCAGAGGGCTGAAGATCCATATTCTGTAGCTTCTTCGCTGAATAGGGGTGGTAGTACTTCTTCCTATTAGGTCTCTTGTATTCCGAGTAGGGAGGAATTCAGTCAGAAAGCATCAGTATGGAGAAAGGTATTCATAACTCTGAATCCCAACAAAATATGATATTTGGAAGCTTAATAAGTGTTCAATTTAAGAAAACATCAACTAAGGTTATCCTGCATTCTTACACAAAGAGTAAAGCAGTAATATAAATCAATAAGAAGGCTTTTCATGAACTGGAAAATTGTTGGAATCAAGCTGATATAAAGTTGCTAGACAATTCTAATATATGTCCAGAGTAAGAATACTGATCCAGATTTTTACATTACCCATCCCTCTTGTTTCCTCTGAGCAGCAGCCAGAAATCAGTGATTGATTCATAGGAATAAGCAGGGTCAGTCTTAATTGCAAAAAAAACTCAAAAACAATAGATGAGACTAGAATCTAATAAGAAGTGTATCATACATAGTTTTTGAAACATAGTTTTTCTCTATCTAGTCCCCATTTTTATTTTTAAAAAATCATGGCAAGACTGATTCGTTTGCAAAATAAGCTTTAGTCTTATTATACTTGGGCTGATTATTTGTATAAAGAACAGCAAGAATAATTATTTGCCATATACGCTCCTTTTAAATTGACTTTGGTGGAACTTTGTTCCATTAAAAAAGAAAAAAAAAGGGAAATCTCCTATCAGACTTTTTAAAGCCATGAGCACAACCATGGGTTTGTGTCTGCAAGTACCCACATGAGTTGGGTAAATTCTCCTTCTCTTGAGGTACTAAAATAACTTGGGGGCTGCTGAGCCTGTCAGAAAGTGACATTCTTTACTCACTACAGGTCAGGAAACTTGTACAGGGATTTCATATGCAAAGTATGAGACCAGTTTTCCCAAAGGGCTTTTACTCGCTCTGTAAGCCAACTTTGAATCCCTAAAGCAGTATGTTTGTATCTGAAAGCATGCCACTCCAGTCAAAGCCTTGTAAAATAACCAGTGTCTCCAACTGTGTCCTGTTATAAAAGAAAACAGATTCTTACAGTCCTTATGTAAAAAACTACATTGTCATACACTGAAGGTTTTAACATGAAGTTTATCCTGTCTAACTTAAAACATTTTAACCCTCTCTAGGCAAAACTACAATGACAACAACAACCCACATTCCTACAACAACAACCCACGTTCCAACAACAACAACAACCCACGTTCCTATGCCTCATTATAATCTTTCACCAAAAACACATTTTACTTTCCTTATACACCTTGCATGTAAAACTATTTCTCCAGTAGTCTTAATTATATATGTTACAATGTTTACTCTTAGCAACTTTTATTTTTGGTGAGAAACCTGTTAAGTAAGCAATTTTCATTATGTAAAAGGTGTGGAGCCCAGGACGCCAGACAGAAGTGCAGAAAAAATCTGACTCTTTCCATCCCATAGTGGGCATGGCCAACTCCACATGTCCCCAGGCCTTAGCTAGAATTTAATGGGTCCAAAGCAGGAAGTTGAACAATTATCAAAAGTCTAAGAAGTCGTTATGTAGCTTAGTAAACACAGTATATGACCTGCCTATTCTAGACCAAATATCTACATTTTGAAGACATTTTAATTTTACCAATAATTTTCAAAACTCTTTATTTCCTAAAGATTACTAAAGGCACGTGAACTAAAAGGCATCAAATTTTCTATTTTTTTAACAAGATATTTGATTTAAGTGCTTGTTATTTTTAAGCCAATTAATCAGAGCTCTTTCATATTTTTTAAGAGTAAAACATCACACACAACACATAAATACATAGACAGACAGACATAAGCAGATCTGGTATTGTTTCAAAGCTTTTCTTTCCTATTTTCATGCTGAATTCTGGGTCCCCAAAAAGAGGGAAGTGCTACAGGACCAGAAAGTGCAATGCTTTTACTATGCATTTTACTTCCAAGCCATTCCCCTGAAGCTGGTGGGCCACCCAAAGCCAAGCAGCCTATTTCCCATGGAACTTTCACCTCTCTGGGGGTGGGGGTCGGGGGAAAGGTTTTCATACTTTCCAGGCAGCCAAAAGCATGCTTCTCAGATCCAAACATGCAAAGAGCCAAGTATCCCCCCATAACTGCCATCATCCATCTCTAAAAGTATATTTTCTACCTAGCTATTATACACCAAAACTAAAAGCTCTCTCATAGTGCAAAGTAATTTCTGATACCCCCAAAAGTAAAAAAATGCTAGGTAGCACAATGCAAAACAGAACAGAGCTTTAGATTTTGAGAGGCATCTATCTACTTTCAATTTCTGGGGTTCCAAGAGGAAACTAGAGGCTTTTCCAAAAACAGGGACTGTGGCACCTCCTCTGTTTTTCCCAAGGAGTCCTAGGCTGTTAGAAATTATCTTAGTTCCCTTCATATGAGCATCAAGAGTGGCAAGACGACAAAATGGAGAAAAATAATTCAGTGTACTCAGAAAAAAAAAAAAACCTTTTTTTCAGAAAAACAAGATCCAAGAAAAGAAGAAAACATAAATGCCTCTTAAATATATGTGTAGCTGGCATATCTGTTTTTAATTAAGCTGACTTTTAACCAAATCTCTTATTCCCAGACTCCATCCAGGACAAAGAGTCAATATTTCTGGCTTTTCAGTTTTATTAAAGGTAACCTCTGAGGTGAAACCAATAAACCTAACTAAGGTATATAAGTTATACCATAAGTTATGACTTAACTATGGTATACAAGATATTTTGTAAGAAGTGGTAAGCAGTTTTTACAAGATCTAGAATCTCCAAAGGTAGCTCAGAGAAAAGAAAATTCAAGATAGGAAGTTAGAAGTTGTTCACACATGGGAAAATAATCAATAAATGGCAAAAATCACACACATAGGCCGGGCACGGGGGCTCATGCCTGTAATCCTAACACTTTGGTAGGCGGAGGCGGGCGGATCACCTGAGGTCAGGAGTTCAAGATCAGCCTGACCCCATCTCTACTAAAAATACAAAATTAGCTGGGTGTGGTGGCACATGGCTGTAATCTCAGCTACTTCTTGGGAGGCTGAGGCAGGAGAATCACTTGAACCCAGGAGGCGGAGGTTGCAGTGAGTCAAGATCGCTCCATTGCACTCCAGCCTGGGCAACAAAAGCAAAACTCACTCTTAAAAAAAAAAGAAAAGAAAAGAAAAAAAGAAAAAAAAATCACACATGTATCAAAGCAGAAATGACTCATTCCCTAAGCTGGGAGTTGAACCCGGGACACCACTGTAAAAAGACAAAGCCTTAGCTACTGAGCTACGGCATTAGGTTGTTTCTAGTGTTCTTCCCAGAAGGAGCCCAGAGCAGCCAATCTTGAGCTTGCAAAGGTTTTTTACTGTTGAAGATAATTTTTAGGGCTAACTATGATATAAACCCCCAAAATCCCATCCTCCAGTTGGCAGAAGTCAAAAGAAAGTACTTCCACATAGTCACAAGGTCAAGCTCCCAAGGACATAAAACAAAACCAGAGGAAAATCTCATCCAGTTTTTGTTTCAGGGACCTGCAGCAAAGTCTGTAACTGACCAGTTTGCTAGGTTGGCTTGAACAGTGGGCTTCGGTCCTACACCCACATTTTATCCTTTGAATCCCTTTTTATGATAGAACAACAAAGACAAATTCATAGCACAAAGTACACCAGATTTGCTACAGCCTAAGAATAGCTTCACAAACCCTTTTTCCCATTAATCAAAACCTTGCAGAGGAGACAGTGACTTTTATCATTCATTCAACTGGTTTACATAGAAAGAGAGAGTCCAGAAGTCTAATTGGTAAGAAATTCTTGCCCTATTGCCAGCATGCTAGATTTCCGGGTTCCCTTTCTCTAAGTGGCTTTGATGGACTTGCTTGTTGCACCATGGCTATGGGGGTTAAGCCACATTACAAAGGAACCATAGGCAAAAAGCCTCTCAATTTTGCAAGATACCATCCAACTGGCTGGATAGGGAAACCAAATGACCATTTTCCTTTCCAGTTGCAGCAAAATATGTGTGAAAAAACACAGACACTAGCCACCCTGCTCAGTCCCCAAAATCAACCTAGCAAGGCTCAAACTTGCCCCCGTTGGTCCATGTTGTCTTTGATCCACTCAAAGTGGAGTGGAATGATCTCTAACTAGGAGTTTCAACATGTGGTCTCTGGGCAAGATGGAACCGCAGACAGTCGCTCTGAGTGAAAGAAAAGATAGAAAAGGGAAAGGCGAGACAGAGAGAGGGAGGAAAGGGAAAGGAAGAAAGTGCTGCTTGCAGGGAGGCAGGGGAGGTGAGGAGCTCAGGAAGGCTAGAGAAAGACCCATTCATCGCAGCTATACTGAATCAAAAGTTCAGGAAGCTGCTTATCAGTCAGGAAGGAATCTTTTCCAGCAGTTCCGTCAGCTCTCAAGTTTCCCCCTTTCAGGGGAAAAAAGCTCCCCGTGCCTCGTGACCCTGTATATGCTCAGTCCTGTCATCCACAGCTGTTAGCAAAGAGTGCAAGGTGAATTAATCCAAAGAGAATAGCAATTAACATCCTGTAGAACAAAATCCATCCTTTATTTTTGAGACAGGGTCTCACTCTGCCACCCAGGATGGAGTGCAAGTGGTGCAACTACATCTCACTGCATCCTCAACTTCTCAGGCTCAGATAATTCTCCCACCTCAGCCTCACAAGTAGCTGGGACCACAGGCATGCACCACCACACCTGGCTAACTCTTTTTTTTTTTTTTTTTTGGTAGAGATGGGGTTTCACCATCTTTCCCAGGCTAGTCTCAAACTCCTGGTCTCAAGAAATCTGCCTACCTCACCTTCCCAAAGTGCTGGCATTACAGATATGAGCCACCATGCCCAGCCTGAATTCATTTTTAACCAACAGGGGCCTTACCAAGGGGGACCATATAGGGTATCTTCCAACATTGCCATGGCATTTGTAAACTGTCATGGTGCTGGTGGGAGTGTCTTTTAGCATGCTAATGCATGATTAACATATAGTGAACAGTGAGGACCACCAAAGGTCACTTTCATCGTCATTTTGGTTTTGGTGGGTTTTGGCCAGCTTCTTGACTACATCCTGTTCTATCAGCAGGGTCCTTATGACCTATATCTTGTGTCAACCTCCTATCTCATCTTGTGACTAAGAATGCCCAGCCTCTTGGGATTGTAGCTCAGCAGGTCTCAGTCTCTTTTTACCTAGCCCGTATTCAAGATGGAGTCACTCTGGTTTGAATGCCTCTGACAACTTGATCTTAAACTTCCCAGCCATCACAACTGTAAGGAATAAAGTCCTATCGTTTAAGCCACTCAATCTATGGGATTTTTGTTACAGCAGTCTGAAGTAAGACACAAGGACTCCCTCAATTTTACCCAAGATCCTCTTTATTCCAGGAAAATTGAGTCTGGGAATGAACTCAGTTTAGGCAATTTGGTCAGAGGCAAAGATTTTCCACCTCGTTGGCTCTTGTCCAACCTCTATTCACCATACCTGGGATTAACTACAAGTAGGATTCTAGTGGCAGGACCAGGACAAGGGGGACCCCAGGTAACCATGCAGGTTTCCCCTTTTTTCTTTTTTCATTTCTAAGGACTTGTTGACCTAGAGAAATAAGCTGAGTCACAAAATATAATATTAAGTTAATACTTGAGCCAAAGTGAGCACAGCTGTCCAGGAAATGCTTCCAAGTTGCCTTGGGATATGCTCCATTTTTTGTAATAAGCAGGTTTTTTTTTTTTTTTTTTTTTTTGAGACGGAGTTTCGTTCTTTTGCCCAGGCTGGAGTACAATGGCATGATCTCAGCTCACCACAACCTCCGCCTCCAGGTTCAAGCGATTCTGCTGCCTCAGCCTTTTGAGTAGCTGGGATGACAGGCATACGCCATCACGCCTGGATAATTTTGTATTTTAGTTGAGACGGGGTTTCTCCACGTTGGTCAGGCTGGTCTCGAACTCACGACCTCAGGTGATCCGCCCGCCTCGGCCTCCCGAAGTGCCGGGATCACAGGCGTGAGCTACCGAACAAGCAGGTATTTAAAGGTGAAGGGAATAAGGAGTGGACTGATAGAAAAATTGTTTGACAGGAATTCTCATTGGTTTACAGAAATAACATTGATAAGTGATTGGCTATACATTGTTGAACTATTGGGTATGAGTTAGGGTGTCCAGCCTATGGCATTGTTAGGTTAACTTATGGCTGGTTCACATCAGTCAGTTTAGAACCCATATAGTAAGTGGCTTCAAGTGCTGGCATTACAAGCATAAGCCACTACACCTAGACAATGCAAGCTTTTTAAAAATAGCAACATTCATCCATTTATGAGGGCAGAGGCCTCATGACCTGAACACCTCCCATTAGGCCCCACCTCCCACACTGTTGCATTGGGAATTAAGTTTCCAATACATGAATTTTGGGAGACACATGCAGACCATTGCAAATACCAAGAGATTTACCTGCCCTACTCCACAGTGCTTCATGCTGTTCTATAGTAACTTAGTACACCAAAACCAAAGTGCCCACATGGGCACTTCATTCCAAATGACTCATGTGATATTCAGATCACCTATTTTGTTACTGTGTATCAATGACTGCCAGGTTCTAATTCCTGAATAGCCAGATGCTCACTGCTTTCGGTCCCAATAAAAGCACGTATCCAGTACCATATTCCTCTTACTTCCTTCACCCCACTCCTAGTACTAGTTTTCATACTCTCAGCATTCTGTCTCAAAAATAGAAACTGGCAACGGCTACTTGAATCAAATAAGGCAGTTACTGGCAGGATGTCAGAAAAAAACGCACAGCACTAAAGGAAACCTAGAGATCTACACTCAGAAAATGGCTAGGACTAAAAGGCAGCCAAGTGGTCTGAATAATTTACCCCCACACAACATCCTGGTTAGGGAGCTGATAATACCCCCACTGAAAGCTGGCTGCAGCCACCAGCCCCGCTGCCAATGACAGCTCCGCATTCCCTGGAGTGCATTCCAAACTCTTCCTGCTTCCATGTGCCTCATTCCACATTCCAAGTCTCACATGTACATGTGACTGGGCAGGCTTAGGGCACTTCTAGGGCCTATGGGAAGAAAAAAATCTGGTACTTTTGGCTTTTGTAGTGTAGTTAGGTCCTGGTTTCTACTCAGAGTCACATATAGATTTGGATTTCCCCCAAATATAGAAAAGAATTTCATATGTTGGGGGTGTAAAAAAGACAACTACAAATACCTTCCACAAGCAATGTAAGTGGGACTGAGTCTATGCCAGAATAAAAAATCGTGAAAATTGCTTGAGGCTGCCAGAGCCTGGGGAGGTTTTCTGGTAAAGGCCTCATCTGCTTCTTGTCTCTTTCTTTGCAGGAAGATGCAGTCTAGCTGGAATGCTAACTCGAAGGCTGAGTAAGAATGACAGCAAGTCCACACAGTGGAATAATATTCAGCAATAATAAGAAATGAACTACCAAGCCACAAAAAGACATAGAAAGACCTTAAATGCTTATTGTTAAGTGAAAGAAGCCAATCCCAAAAGGCCACATAGTGTACGATTCCAACTGTAAACACTCTGGAAAAGGCAAAAGACAGAGATAGTGAAAAGGTCAGTGGTTGCCAGGGGGTTTGTGGGGAGGGAGGGATGAACAGGCAGGGCATTGGGGTGGGGGGGGTTTCAGGACAGGAAAGCACTTCTGTATGATACTGTAATAGTGGATACAAGACATTATGCATGTGTCAAAACCCATAAAACTGTGCAGTGCAAAGAGTGAACCCTGATGTGAACTATAGATGTCAGGTAATGATAATGTATCAATATTCGTTCCTTAATTTTAACAAATGTACCATACTAATCCAAGATGTTAATGAAGGGGAAATGGGTGGGAGGGAACTGTCTGTACTTTATGCTTTCTGTACTTTCTGTACCTTTTTCTGTAAACCTTAAACTGCTCTGAAAAATAAAATCTTAATTTAAAAAAATGACAGCAGGTTGGGGCTACCTGGATTACGAATCAAAGACCACGTGATCTGTGTTCAAATGATTGACCTATGAGCCATTGTTTTTCTCTAACAACCGCCTTTTCACCCAGTAGTGATATCCAGAGCTCTCACACAGTAAGTCACCGACGTTTTCGTGGTCTTCCATGAAACCTAGGAGGTCTCCATGGCAGACAGACACCTTTCCTACCAGTCTCCTTCCTATCCTCTCCCTCCTCTGCCCACCTGGCAGCTGTCTGCACCTGTGGCTCTCAATCCCCTGCAGAGGACATCAGCTTTGATAATCAGGCCAGTTTGGGTGAAACGTCCTTTAGAACCATCCAGCATAGTTTTCCCCCAAATGTTCCTGTCAGAATCATCTAGTGTGTGCTGGGTGGGAGGAGGCAGAAGGAAGAGCGGAGGTACGCGTTGCTTTTAAAACGAAATATCCAGTGCTCTCCTCAGACCTACACATGGGAGCCTCGCGCTGAGGTTCAGGTACTCTGCGCAGGAGCAGCGCCCAGGCGGGTCTGGTGCCCTCAGGCTTCATTCAATCTGCTCCCCCAACTTCCTGCCTGTTTCTCCCTTGGAAAGATAAATAGTAAACAAGAGCTCCCAAAGCACAAATGGCCACCCTGGGTCATGATGAAAGCCTCCTAGAGCCATTTCCTGAGCCAGATTACCTTTGAGCCTCCTTCGCTCCTTTTCCTTCGTCTTCCCCTCCCAGTCCACAAGCCACTTGGATAAAATTAGTCACCAAATATGGCTAATTTAAACACCTAAAAACTCACCTAATATGCGGGCTGATGGTTACTTGGGTGGACTCAGAATGGTCGAGTTCATAGGGTATCCTGAAGCAGAAAGAAAACCAGTAGGGGGCACCCGGATTTGAACCAGGGACCTCTTGATCTGCAGTCAAATGCTCTACCCCTGAGCTATACCCCCATGGCCCACACAATTCCCAGCTGGCATTATTTCACCATGTTGCAATGCCCGGGTGCCCTACACTGCACAGCAATCCTCGTTCACTCCCACTGAGCCGGGAGGATCTGCTGGCTGCATCCCTCACACCCACGCCTTCTGCCCTCATTTCCCCCGGCGGCTGTTTCCTCCTGGTGGGATGATTCCTCCGCAGGCTCTTGCAGTCGCTGCCTTTTCTTCCATCTGTATGAAATCAGTTATCGCTCGCCCATCTGCTTTTTGTCCTGTGGGTTTATACCTTTTTAAAAATCGCTTTCTTTTAATTAGGAAAATATTCTTATTTTTAAAAGTTGTATAGTTCAGTAAAATCTTCACATAAACAAAATAAAATAGATACAACATTACCGTATTTTAGTAGGAAAAAAGTTTTAGGAAAAAACTCTAACCATAACTTAAATTCCACGACCTCAAATCTAACATGCGCAGTTATACATGGCTTTAAAAAATTAATATTCTCAGATTAAATCCAGGACGGTCACAATTACTAAGAATTTGTTTTGTTTTTATTTTTCATTTTTAATTGCATTTTTATTATTTTCTTTTTACTTCCTTTACTTGTAACATTTCCCTCCTCGAGAAGGATTTGTTGAAAATGTACAGTTTTCTCGTTTTTAAATTATGTAATTTTGGCTGGGCGTGGTGGCTCACGCCTGTAATCCCAGCATTTGGGGAAGCCGAGGCGGGTGGATCACCTGAGGTCAAGAGTTCAAGACCAGCCTGGCCAACATGGTGAAACCCTGTCTCTACTAAAAATACAAAAAATTAGCCGGGAGTGGTGGCTGGTGCCTGTAATCCCAACTACTTGGGAGGCTGAGGCAAGAGAATCGTTTGCACCGGGAGGCAGAGGTTGCAGTGAGCTGAGATCGCGCCACTGCACTCCAGCCTGGGAGACAGAGGAAAACTCCGTCTCAAAAATACATACATACATACATACATACATACATACATACATACATACAGTAATTTCTTCCTTTACCACTTGTGTGTTAGTAAAAAAAAAAAAAAAGAAGTTTACGGCGTGGTAGACATATTCTTTTGGCTGTCAGGGCCCTTGAACCATGTCATTTCAAAATAAAATAATGTCATGATGCTTTGATGAGCTGAGAATTTGAATAATGAAGTTGTGTACTCACACTGTATTGTTAGGAAAAGCTTTTTGAGGACTGAAGAAAAATAACCTCCGACCTAGAATCCTGAACCCAGGTAAACCGACAGCCAAACGCGCGGGCGAAATAAAGCCGTTCCAGATGCACACCACCTAGGCGCGTGTATTAGAGCGGAGACTCCCTGAAGGAGCAGCCAGGGAGAGCCAAGGGGAAGCCGAGGACGCCCCGCGCCGCCGCAGCCTCCCCTGTCCCCAGCGGAAGGTGCCCTTGGTCACTAGGCCCTTCCTCGCGAAGCCCGCAGGCATCTCCAGCCGCGCGCAACCCTGAGCGCTCCCGTCGCCACCCACCGAGGCACAGGTGCCTTCTCCGTGAGCCGGGCCCCAGGCACAGCCACTCAGCTCTGCAACAGCCCCACGCGTCCCCAGCCCGCCCTCACCGCCGCACCCTGGGGAGCCACCTGTACGCGTCGGAGCCGCTGTCACAGCCCCCACCAGCTCCGGCGCTGGGATTACAGGCGTGAGCCACCGCGCCTATCACTTGTTATTCCCTTGCTCAGTTTTCCTAACAGTCCTTATTAGGTGTGCATTAGAGTAATATTGATTTTTGTTAATGATCCTCTCCCTCCCTAGGATAGAAGCCCCACAAAGGCATAAATTTAATCTGTGTTGTTCTATGTTCCCGGTGCTTACTCACCAATCAAAAGTATTTGTTGAATAAATGGATGAATAAACAGAAAACAAAGAAAGAGATAATTATGTAGATAAATGTAAACATAAATGTTATATATAAAAATGATAAATAACTACAGTTTCTCGGGTTTAAGAACATGTGGTGGAGAAAGGGTGTAATATACCAGGTAATAATACAAGAAATACGAGAGTTCTGAGGGAAGTTAAAATACTCCAAATTCCCTATCTTAGTTTACAAGTGAGAAAATATATTATTAGAAAAATTGGGCCAGGCGCAGTGGCTCATGCCTGTAATCCCAGCACTTTGGGAGGCTGAGGTGGGTGGATCACCTGAGGTCAGGAGTTCTAAACCAGCTTGACCAACATGGAGAAACCCCATCTCTACTAAAAATACAAAATTAGCGGGGTGTGGTGGTTCATGCCTGTAATGCCAGCTACTAGGGAGGCTGAAGTAGGAGAATCGCTTGAACCCGGGAGACGGAGGTTGCAGTGAGCTGAGATGGGGTCATTGCACTCTAGCCTGGGCAACAAGAGCGAAACTCACTCTCAAAAAAAAAAAAAAGAAAGAAAGAAAAATTAAGTATACACATTAAAAAGTACTGGGTAACCACTAAAAAATAAAGTAAAATAAAAATACATAACTTACAAACCCGTAGGGATGGGAGTAATCCAAAACAAAATAGTAAGAAGGATGAAGAAGAAGGTAGAGAAGGTAGAAGAAGGAAAAAAGAAAAGAAAATGAAAAAGGCAAAATGATAGGAATAAGTTTAAATCTATTAATAATCACAAAAAAATTGACGAATTAAACTCAAATACATCCACAGCTAGCCATTCACAAGATATTTTCTCAAAACATAAAAATAAAGGTTAAAAATAAAGTAACTGAAAATGAGTGACCAAGAAAAGATATCACAATTTTTATATCAGAAATAAAAATTTATAGCAAAAAAATCATTAATGGAAACAGAGATTTTGCATTATAATAAAAGAAAAAAAATCCTTCAAGGTATAACAATCATGCCAAGTCTTGAATTATCTAAAGCAAAAATTGACAAAATTACTCAAAAACATTATAAATCCCCAATCAGAGATTTCTATATGACTCTGTCAGAAACAGATCAAATAGGTGAAAATATGAGTAAAGCTAAAGGATATTTTAAAAAATAAATAATAAAATTACCAAGAATATATATGTATAAATATGTTAAAATCTCTCTTGCCCTCTCTAGAGGACAAGAAAGATAAGAGAGAGCGAGAGAGAGAGAACCACAATCAACAAATACAGCAAATATACTGTTAAAGCACTCACAGAATATTTACAAAAACTGAGCAAATACTAAAATAGAAAATAGGTCTTTAAAAAATTCTGCCAGGCACAGTAGTGCAACCCTGTAGTCAATCCCAGCACTTTGGGAGGCCACAGCAGGAGGATCACTCGACCCCAGGAGTTTGAGACCAGCCTGGGCAACATGGCAAGACCTACAACAAAAACACAAAAACTAGCTGGGCTTGGTGGCACGTACCTGTAGTCCCAGCTACTTGGGAGGCTGAGGAGGGAGGATCACTCGAGCCTAGGAGTTCCAGGCTGCAGTAAGCCGTGAGTGCACCACTGCACTCCTGCCTGGGCAGCAGAGTAATAACCTATCTCAAAAAAAAAATAAAACATCTAAGGAATCACTATTGTATGACCACAATGCAGAAACATCAGGAAACTCTAATAAAATAAAAATGCCACATATGTTCAAAAACACACTACCAAAAACGACAATGTAAACATAACAAAACACTGTATATGAAAGATTTCTTTAATGCAGCATTCAAATAGATATGTTTGAAGATGAAAGAATATTCATGAGCTGATCATTCAACATAAGATTATAGAAAAATAACAATAAAGCCTAAAAATACTACGAAGGAAATTTAAAAGATACAAGGAGAAAAAAAGATATAAATCAAGAAAACAACAGAGAAGAACAAATCCAAGAGTTAGTTATTGAAACAAATCATAAATTAAACAAAGCTCTGGCTAAACTGATCAAGAAAAAGACAGAACATACAAATAAAAAACAAGAAGAGGCCAAGCGTGGTGGCTCATGCCTGTAATCCCAGCACTTTAGGAGGCTGAGGCAGGTGGATCACAAGGTCAAGAGATCCAGACCATCCTGGCTAACATGGTGAAACCTCGTCTATACTAAAAATAAAAAAAGTAGCTGGGCATGGTGGTACGTGCCTGTAATCCCAGCTACTCCAGAGGCTGAGGGAGGAGAATCGCTTGAACCCAGGAGGCGGAGGTTGCAGTGAGCCGAGATTGCGCCACTGCACTCCAGCCTGGTGACAGAGCAAGACTCCGTCTCAAAAAAAAAAAAGAGAAGAAAGGAAAAGGGATACAAATACAGATAATGGAGAAATGCAAATTAGGAGCTACCATAAACAAGTTTGTAACAACAATTAAATATGTGTAACTATAAAATTGTTACATAATTTCATCTTATGTACTCAGATGAAATTTATATCTTTTAAATAAATTTAATAAATGGTCAAAAATTTCATTTAAAAATGGACAAAACAAAGACGGCTTTACAGATGATTTCTACAAAACTTTTGTGAACAAATGTGAACCTGGGCTGGATGCAGTGGCTCACACCTGTAATCCCTAAACTTGGGGAGACTGATGGAGGTGGATGGCTTGAGTCCAGGAGTTCAAGACCAGTCTGGGCAACATAACAGGACCCTGTATTTACTAAAACTATAAAAACTTAAGCCAGGCATGCTGGCACACACTATGGTCCCAGCTACTCTGGAGGCTGAGGCAGGAAGATAGCTTGAGCCCTGAGAGGTGGAGGCTACAGGGAGCCATGATCACACCACTGCACTTCAGTATGGGTGACAGTGAGACCTGTCTCAACAAGAAACAAAACAAAAACAAAAACATCAAATGTGAACCTGAAACAGCCAAACTTCAAGATGGATCCTGAGTGGCTAACTGGAACTAAATGTAACACGGAGCCAAGCCACCATTTGCCGACTAGGGGGTCATGCAAAACCCTTAGCTTTTCTCCCAAAGCCCACATCTTTTTATCTTTGTGGCTTTTCTCCCAAAAGCCCACATCCTTTTATCTTTGTGGCTTTTCTCCCAAAAGCCCACATCCTTTTATCTTTGTGGCTTTTCTCCCAAAAGCCCACATCTTTTTATCTTCGGGACTTTCAGCGCTCATGTGCCTCAGCCACTCAGGGCTGAGGCGTATCAACCAATCAAAGCTCAGCTCTATTGACCGACCAGAATTCCTCTGTATCAATCAATCAGTAGTCAGCTGGGCGACAACAGGACCCTGTATCTACAAAAAATACAAAAAATTAGCTGGGCGTCGTGGTGTATTGACCAATCAAAACTCAGCTGCCTCAATCAGAACTAGCAAGTTTCAACCTTTCATTTGCATAAACGGACCTTACAGAGAACCTGGGCAGAAACTTTTGTGTAAAACCCAGCCTTCCTTTTGGTATCTGGAAGGCATCTTCATTTTACATCAGAGGGTATGCCTCCCTGGTTTGCAAAATGTTCCTGGAATAAAATCTGTTTCCTCCAAAGTCCTTTTTCAGAGAGCTTTTGTTCACACTTTCAAGAAACAGATCATTCCTGTCTCTCCCAGATGGTAGGAAAAGAACTACCCAATCTATTTTATAAGGCTAGTATAACATCATCTCCAAAGTCAGACAAAGATTGTACAAGAACATACAGATAAACTCCACTTACAAAATTAAATGTAAAATTTCTTAATAAATATTAGTAAATTAAACCTAACAATGTTTTTTAGAAATAATTTATTATTAGGGAGGGTTTATTCTAGGAATACAAGGATGTTTCTTCACTAGGAAATTGGTTAATGTAATCCATCACATTAATATATTACAGGAGAATAATTATATGATCTCAATAGATGAGGATTTGATAACATTCAATATATATTCATATTTTATTTTTTTAAAAAAGCTCATAGCAAATTAAGAATAGCAATAAATTTCCTTCACCTGATAAGCAGAATTCACCATGAACCAATAGCAAACATAATACATGAGAAGCTATCCTGTTAAATTCAAAAACAAGGACGCCCACCATCACTCTTACTATTCAACATCATATTAGACATCCTAACCTCTACAATAAGAAGATACATTAAAAGAATAAGGACTGAAGAGAACAATTGCTCTTTTTTCAGATATTATGATTGCCAACACTTAAAGCATAAACAAATTATTAGGACAACATCGTTCAGCAAGATTACTGAGTGCAAAATTGATCTATAACAATGACTATCATTCCTCACAAACCTGCAGTAATCAACTAAATAATGAATTACAGTAAAACTCCTACTAACAACAAAAACAAAAACTATAAGGTAACTAAAAATAAAGTAATATATGTGTAAGCTCTTTACAGACAAAATGATAAAATATTACTGACGGATATAAAGGAAACCTGAATTAATGGAGATGATACCATATTCACAGAAGAGGAACTCAATATTATAAAGATGCCAGTCCTCTCCAATTTTATTATTTTGTTTGATGTAATTAAAGCAATAGTTAAAAAGGATTTTAGTAGAACTTGAAAAAACAATATAAAATAAAGAACAGCAGGGGTTTCAGATATGAAAACAAGAAGTTAGGGACTTGTTCTACCAGATGATGCGACCTATAAAGGGATTTAAACTGGTGAAGCATAGCAACAGACAGACAAACAAATGGAACAGAAAATGTGCCCCATGCATAGGTGGGAACTCGGTATTGGAAAAGGGTGAATGTATGTCCTGCTTTACTTGGGACAGTCCCAGTTTATGCTTATTGTCCCAGCACAAATGTGAATAACATTCCCTTTCACTCTTATAAGTTTCAGGTTGGGGTTGGGTGTGGTGGCTCACGCCTGTAATCCTAGCACTTTGGGAGGCTGAGGTGAGTGGGTCACTTGAGGTCAGGAGTTCAAGACCAACCTGGCCAACATGGTGAAACCCCATCTCTACTAAAAATACAAAAATTAGCCAGGCATGGTGCCGGGTGCCTGTAATCTAAGATACTCGGGAGGCTGAGGCAGGAGACTCACTTAAACCCAGGAGGCGGAAGTTGCAGTGAGCTGAGATCATGCCACTGCACTCCAGCCTGGGCAAGAGAGCGAGACTCAGTCACAAAAAAAAAAAAGAAAAGAAAAGGAAAAAAAAAAAAGTTTCAGGTTGGATGATTAATATATGGTCCTCCTACATATGATGAAAGTGGAATTACAAACTAGTGGGGGAAAATACTGAATTGTTCAACAAATGACATTGAAATAACTAGTTTTCCATACTAAAACAACACCACCACCACAACAAAAAAACTTAGAATCCTCACCATATAAAAAGGTAGATTCTGGGTGAATTACATAACTAAATGTGGGTAAAAACTTTTAAAATTAAACAACACAAAAGGCACAAACTATTTTTAAAAAGATAAATCAATTTGTCTTCATCAAAATAAAAAGTAAAATATGATATTTAAAATGAGTAATGGTTGTTTATCAATGGTTAGAGGCAAGATATCATTTGTAGTGTTTCACCAAATTATCTTTACCTGGCTTAAAGACAGCTAGATTGAACCATAGGTTAAATTTCCAAAACTGTTTATTTGATTTCATATTCTTTATTTCCACTAAGCTTAAGAATCGGCCGGGCGCGGTGGCTCAAGCCTGTAATCCCAGCACTTTGGGAGGCCGAGATGGGCGGATCACGAGGTCAGGAGATCGAGACCATCCTGGCTAACACGGTGAAACCCCATCTCTACTAAAAAATACAAAAAACTAGCCGGGCAAGGTGGCAGGCTACTGCACTCCAGCCTGGGGGACAGAGCGAGACTCCGTCTCAAAAAAAAAAAAAAAAAAAAAATCATAACTTTTAAAACTTTTATTTTTTATTTATTTTGGAGACAGGGTCTCACTCTGTTGCCCAAGCTGGAGTGCAGTGGCACGATCTCGGGTCACTGCAACCTCCACCTCCCAGGGTTCAAGTAATTCTCATGCCTCAGCCTCCTAAATAGCTGGGACTACAGGGGTGCACCACCATGACTGATGAATTTTTGTATTTTTAGTAGAGATGGGGTTTTGCCATGTTGCCCAGGCTGGTCTCAAACTCCTGACCTCAAGTGATCCACTTGTCTCGGCCTCCCAAAGTGCTGGGATTACAGGCGTGACCCACCACGCCCAGCCAAGAATCATAACTTAAAGGTCAGAAGGAATGGCAGCAAATGTTTGGGGAGTCTGGCAGATAGTTATGAATATTCCTATTAAAGGAACCCAGAAATTAAATTTCTTACTAAAGACTGCTCTCAGCATTCACTCGGATAATACATTGACAAGTCCTTAAGTCTAGAGAGGTGAATATTCCGACATGGGAGACACTAGTGAAGGAATTTCTAGTCCACTCTTTAACTCTGGGAGGTATTTCTTTAGACTGAATTGTAGCATTCAAATGTAGTTTCAAAATATGCCAAATAATACACCATTGATTCCTTTCTATACCACGGATGAAGAAAATCATCAAGCATAGAGAATAAGCTAGATACTCAACTATCCAACTGTATGCACCACAGACAGTCTTCTTAATCAAACAACAACAAAGTATGGTACCGAAGCCCTGGTGTGATAAATTCTGGGTATTCAAAATACATGTATGCCTGAGATATTCCTCTTGAGCCATGCCTCTCCATGTCACAGAAATGGTCCTTATCAGCATTTTGAAGAAACATTTTCATCTCCTCTCTCATTTCAAACACTCGTGAAAGCACTCTTAGTGACACAGGATTTTTTTCCGTGCCAGTTCCCCAACCAGAAACCTCTGTGGCCCGTGGCTTGGGCCACTCGGCCCAGCAGGCTGCACTCAGCCCATACTACTGCCCTGGATCCCATGCCTCCAAAGGCGATCCAGGCGCGGAGTGGCCAGGGGTAGGTGAGCAAGTGAGTGTGGAGTCTGGCCACTGTGCACAGCCAGGCACGCCAGCTGCTGTGGCAGTGGGCAGCTCCAGGGACCAGCACAGGCACCAGCTCTGGTTCCACGCAAGGTTGCAGCTGGACCAGACGTATGGCAAGCAGCTTCTACTTGGGGCACTGTTGTCTGGACAGGGGAAACGCCATGGCACCCAAAAGCTTGGAGATGCCATAAGCCACAGAGCCCCAAAAAGGGTGTTACAGCCCTGGTTCTGGGAGCCCCTAGGTCTGAGCTCCCTTAAGGGCCACCGCTCTTCTCTCCTGTTGCCTGCGAACTGGCGAGCCGGAAGGCATGTTTCAGCCCTGCTTGTGTCTGTTTCAGCCCTGTTTGTGTCTGTTTCAGCCCTGTTTGCGTCACAGCTCTTTCAGTCTTGCCATTTGGTGGGTCCCCAGTTCTTGTCCCACGTCCAGGAAGATTGAGGTACATGGACAACTGGAGGGTGAGCAAGGTAGAAAAGAGTTTCCTTGAGCGAGAGAACAGCTCAATGAAGACCCGAAGTGCGTAGCTCCTTCCTGTAGTGGGTAGTCTGGCCATCTGTCCAAGTCTGGCTGAGTCCAGCGTTTTCATGGGTTCAGAAGGGAGGAAGTATGTGCTGACTGGTCCATGGGTGACCATGGGTGGCCCAGGAAAGCACCATAAGTTCTCATTCTCTGCCGAGGGCTGCACTCAGAACTGACAGCCTGGTCCCCAGGCTTCAGGCCATCCCTGACTTGATGGTGGGCGAGGACCTGCCCCTTTCTACCCAAAAACCTGTCTGCCTCCTGCCATAGACATGCCATCCATGGCACCCAGGCTGTTCATGCCAAGGGCACCTGACAGGCCCACACTGAGCCACCCCCAGTCTCCGTGCTGTGCTTCTCAGTGTCCAAAGTCTGGAGGGGGCTGAGGCAGCAAGGAGCTGGCATGTCAGCACCACCCCAAGTACATGCACACACACCCAGCTGGGTCATGACAGTGCCCAGGCTCAGCCACAACTTTGCTCTGCACTGGAGCAGCAGGCACTGGGAACGGGGAGAGGCCTGGGAATGGAGGTAGGCACTTTCAAGCCTGAGGGAACATGGGTTTCCTGGGCCCCTAAGACCGCAGGGATGCCTAGGTCCAGAGCCCTGGCTGGGTGGCTGCCCCTGTACCTGGGAAGGTGGGGCTCCCACCCCGTCAACTCAGTAGGAGGCAGGGCTCCCACCTGTTCCTGCCCCCCCACCTCCCCCCCACACACAGGCTCTGCAGAGTGCACACCTGGGCTGCGCCTATCCCGCTGCAGTTGGTGTCTTTGCAGCAGCTGCTCCAGACGGGCCACTGCTGCCATCATTAGTGGCCAGCACACATCAAAAAGCAGAATCCTGTACTCTTTCCCTGTTGCTTTGGCCAGGAGGTGAAAACAATATATGTTTAGAGATGGCAGGGATGCCTAGGTCCAACAATGACAGCCTAGGCTGCCATTTTGTCAGTGCCAGTTTTCACTATTTCCTTCCACAGTGATCAAGAAACATATTTTCTCTGCAAATGAAACAGTGGGTGGATTAACATTTAGGAGCAGGCTCTCCTGTGTGGCACTGCCCTTGGTGGCTGTACCCAGCTGGGCCTGGTGAAACTGATACCCACACACTTTTTCTAACATCAACGTACCTCATCGGATAAGCATGAATCACCTGGAAAGTATCTTCTCCAGAGCAGAGGTTGTCAGTGATGAGCAGAACAAGGAGTTCAGAAGCACTTTCCTTGCATCTGGTTCAGACTCTGCTCATCAATAATTTCATCCAGAATTAAGCAAAGTATTTGTTACTGTACCCACAGATCATAAGAGATCAGCTGCACTGTTCATCTGAAATGCAACAATCACCAGTTTGCTCTTTCTGTCTCAACTTGATCTCTATCATTAACTTCATACCTGATTTATCATCTTCCTGGGGAAAACTGATTTATAATCACTTTTGCTATTCCTGGAATACAGTAGCATCCACTCTTGGCCCCTGCCAACCATGTCTCCAGTCAGAGAAATGGAGGCTGCATTTCTGCCCGAACTTTCTGTGAGATATTACTGGTCATGACAATAAATTCTCCCTTTTGGGTTCCGCTACCCTCAGGTTAATTTTGTTACTTGCAGCACAGTTCATTCCTTGCGTGAGATGAATCTGCCTTAGCACATTTCTATGGAGAAAGAGGCATTGAAGATAGAGGAGAGAGAGCTAGGAGGAGGTTTGCTGAACCAGGAGCTAAAGTCAGGAGCTGGTGTGCATAGAAGCAACAGCATGAGAGAGGGGCGACCTTTAGGAAAGAAAGGACAGTAGAGGGGAGGGAAGATGGAGTGTGGATGGGGAAAGACAGGGAGTCTTTTGATGGCGTGAGGCGTTGAGGGAGCAGAGGCCAAAACCAGTTTAATCTGGTCATTGCTGTATCCCAGCATCTAGCACAATGTCTGGAGCATGACATACACTGAAATGTTAGTTAAAGAAATGAAGGAGGTCAGGCCAAGTGGCTCCTTACTTTTTCTGACATAGAAGGCAAGGTCAAGCACTGCTTCCTGTGAGAGTGAGAGATGAGGAGGAGGGGGCTGGAGTAGGGTAGAGGGCTGGGGGCTGGTCGCGTTGCTAGAGAGTCCCCTGCCCCATAATAATACTTCCCCTGACACTGACTGCACACCTGTGTCCCCGCAGTGGAGGATCCCTTTCCAGGTCAGTTCTAGAAAAACATGGATGACTTTGACTTTGTTTTTTTTTTTTTTGTTGGTTTGTTTTTGTTTTTGTTTTTTGTTTTTGAGACAGAGTCTTGATCTGTCGCCCAGGCTGGAGTGGTGCAGTGGCATGGTCTCGGCTCACTGCAACCTCTGCGTCACAGGTTCAAGCGATTCTCCTGCCTCAGTCCCCCGGTAGCTGGGATTATAAGCACGCACCACCACGTCTGGTTAATTTTTGTATTTTTACTAAAGACAGCGTTTCACCATGTTGGTCAGGCTGGTCTTGAATTCCTGACCTCAGGTGATCCGCCTGCCTCGGCCTCCTACTGGGATTACAGGCATGAGCCACCACACCCAGCTCTTAACATCTCTTCTTATAAGGATATTAGTCATATTAGGGCCCACCTAATCCTGTGTGACTCAACTTGATTACATCTGCGAAGACCCTCATTCTAACTAGGTCACACTCACAGGTACTGGGGGTAGGACTTGAACATCCCTACATGGAAGGCCTGCCCTCTGCTGGGACATGCGGAAGCAGCAGCGGAGTCTTGGATGTGGCGCCAAGAGCTAAAAGGTGCCAATTAAGTATGTTAATATGCAAGGGGTTATATCTTCGGGCAGCATTCGGCTGCAGAGCCAGAGGTCCCTGGTTCAAAGTCACATCCACCTTGTTTACTTGCTATTTTTATTCACAAAAGGTGGCTGAGAAAGTAAAACTGAGCTAAGAGAGAGAATAAAAACATGCTCAAATAACACTGGGTGGGACTAAAGACAGCTATAAAGTCACAGAAAAGACCGTCTTTCCTGGACACACCGCAGCTCTAAAACGTCACGACAGTCTCCTTTGAGAGATTACTATTTTCTTAATTGCTGAGAAATCTTGTTCTCTAAAACCATAGACTGTCAGAAACTTTGAAATATTATCAGGAAAAATGAAACAGCGCACTTAAAAATTGTTTAGATTAAAACAAGTCAAATTTATTCTCATACAGTTCTGGAGACCTGGAATCCAAAATCAATTTCAGTGGTCTGAAATCAAGGTGTCAGTGGGGACATACACCCTCCAAAGGCTCCAGGGGAGAATGTGTTTCCTTTCCTTTTCCAACCTCTAGAGCTGACATAGTACTCTTTTGCCTGGAGGACACAAGTTGCTTTGAGGCAGAGAAGCAGCCTCAACTTCTGACCCATGTACAAAACTTCAGATAAGAGGCTTCTGGACACAGCATCTCATGTCTATTTCAAGGTGTAGTATCTGGGAAACAGAAGCCCAGGCCCACGGTGCAGCCCACACCCAAGGCCCATCTCCACAGCCACAGCCTTGCTTTGCTTAGAGTCTGCTTCACTGAAATTTCCCCAAGCCTCCAGCCTTGCCCCAAAACCTGTTTGTTTGTTTGATGAAGCCCCCCGGGGTTCCTTGGTGCACACTCTCCCTCAATGCAGGAGTGAATAAACTTGACTTTGTCTACCGTGATGCTAAGAGGCTGGGGCTGGCACAGTGAGGCGACATCACCACCTCATCTCCTGCTGGCCTGCATGAGTTTGGATGAAGACAGAGCCCCAAGTAATCTTCTGGTCCTGACCACTGCACCCCTAGCAAGGGCTCTGGGACTTTGCCCTGCTCAGCCCTCTACTGGGATTTAACTCTTTGTGATGTTTCCCCTCTTTTTCTCAAATAGACACATACCCTTTCTTTAACCTGTGTCCCTTTTTCTCTTTCCTTTCCCAGGCACTCTTTTTATTTATTTATTTTAACTTTTAATTTTGTTTAGAGACAGGGTCTCGCTCTGTTACCCAGGCTGGAGTGCAGTAGTGCAATCACGGCTCACTATAGCCTCGAACTCCTAGGCTCAAGCGATCCTCCTGCCTCAGCCTCCCAAGTAGCCAGGACTACAGGTGCATACCACCATGCCTGGCTAAATTTTTCATCTTTATTTTTGTAGAGGTGGGGTCTTGCTACATTGCCTAGCCTGGTCTCAAACTCCTGGCCTCAAGCAATCCTGCCTTGGCCCTCCAAAGTGATGGGATGACAGGCTTGAGCCACTGCACCCAGCCCAGACATTTCTTCATCAAGGTGTGCTCTATTTCAGAGGTCAGGAAAAGATAGCCCACAGCCAAATCCTGCCTGCTTTCTGTTTTTGTAAATAAAGTTTTACTGAAACACAGCCACACTCATTCATTTACTTATTGTCTATAGCTGTTCTCAAACAACAGCAGAGCTGAGCAGTTGCGACAGAGACCATCTGGGCCACCGAGCCGAAACACTTACTATCCAGCCCCTGGAAGAAAAGTCTGCTCACCCAGCTCTGTCTTCACAACTCTGTCAATTCCATTCATTCCTCAACTCCAGGCCAGCTGTCTTCCCTGCCCGCCTGCTATCTTCTACCAAAACTGCCTTCCAATGATACTACTCAGTTGCCAATAAATATATATAAACACTTAGACCAATGCCTGGCACAGAATATGCATTGTGTAAGAGGTGTTATTAGTAGTCTCTTTTTTTTTTTTTTTTTTGAGACACAGTCTCAATCTGTCACCCAGGCTGAAGTGCAGTGGCATGGTCTCGGCTCACTGCAACCTCCGCCTCCTGGGTTTAAGTGATTCTCCTGCCTCAGCCTGCTGAGTAGCTGGGATTACAGGCATGCGCCACCATGCCCAGCTAATTTTTGTATTTTTAGTAGTGACAGGGTTTCACCATGTTGGCCAGGCTGGTCTTGAACTCTTGATCTCAGGTGACCTACCCACCTTGGCCTCCCAAAGTGCTGGGATTACAGGCATGAGCCACTGTGCCTGGCCTATTATGTTTTTTAAATTATTATTGTCCCCTTCCTCCTTCTTTTTAGAACTCTCTTCTCCCCCCTTTGCTTTCAGGACACTGCTCCTTCCCCCTCCTCCTCCTGCCTGGCTGGCCACTCTTTCCTCTGCCCATGTAAAACAAAACTCTCTTCTTCTCATTCCATGGTTCTTGCAGAAAACTCACACGCAGGAAGTCCACACTCAAATTCCTCCTCCTCCTCCCTCCTCTGTCTTCTCCCTTTCCTCTTATTCCTTCCCTCCCCTCTCCTTCCCCTCCCTGCTTCTCTTTCTCCCCTCTTCTTCCTCTTCCCTATTCTCTCCCTCTCCTCTACTTCTCTCTTCCCTTCCTCCCTCTCCTCCTCTCCTTCCTCCCTTGCCCCTTCCCCCTCCTCCTATTCCTCCTAAGTGCTGCGTCAGTGATTGGCACTGCTAACTCTCCAAATCCCCAAGCCAGACACCTGGGAGTGAGCCTCGCCTGCCCTCAGCGGTACTGCCCCTGTATGCCACCTGAAGAGGTAGCATCCGCACTCCTAGTGCCTGGCCAGGTCTGCTCTCCTCCAGCCCAGTTCCTCCTGTACACACCCGTCCTCTGGAATGCCCCCCTCTCCTGCCAGTTCCATTCCCTAAGCCTCAGTTCTCTGTATCCTATGCCTCTCCAAAATAAGAAGTCACTGAACTACAGCATAGTCAGAGGACAAGCAGCTTGCCATGGTCCATGGTTTAAACCCTGGTGCCCACCACCTGCTCTGGCTGATCCCTGGGGCTGGGTCATGGAGTGTGAGGACTGGCTCCAGGGGTGCAGTTCATGCACCAGTTCAAATCCTGGAGTTCCCCATTAGCTTTTCCTTATAGAAAGTGCTTCCCATGTAGTACATTTCTGATCTTCTAAGAACATATTCTAGCCCCTCCACGGTCTTGGGTGTGTATAAATCTATTCATATGACTCTGTCTATGAAGTCTTTACCATTTTTAAGCCAATAGAAGACAGGGACAAGAGAACATAAAAGAGTCTCTTTTAGTAACAGGGTCCTGAACTCAAAGTCAGAAAGAGTCAACAAGGAGTGTGTGTGCCTGGGAAGAACATTAATGTTGAAACTCTATTGTCAAATGTGCACTGTGAAGGGCACAGACGAGTGACTCTGAAAGCCCTTCCAGTTCTAAATGCCAGTGTCAGTCCTCTTCCTGAAAGTACAAGGAAGCTGCTACAGGAAGGGGAACTGTCACTTGTTTTGCATCAGGGAGATAAAATTGTAGTTAGGGAGGTTTGGCAGCTTTGAGGAGGCCCAGCTGGAATGAGCATCTGTAGTAAAATTTTATAGGAATGTTGGGCATGACTGCACAGATATAAAAGGTCTTGCTTAGGCTCACACTTCTGCCAGGGGGTATAGCTCAGGGGTAGAGCATTTGACTGCAGATCAAGAGGTCCCTGGTTCAAATCCAGGTGCCCCCTGCTGTCTTCTTATTTTACTCTCCGGAGCTGGTGTTGAAGATTCAGCACCCTTCTCCAATCTTAAATCTCAGGATACTGAGCCTCCCTAAATCTGGGAAAAAGCCAGGAGCAACTTAAAACCCTGTCACTGAACATCACAGTCTCAGAGTGATCAATTCCTTGAACTTGGACTTTTTCACTTACCAAAGGCTTTGTTCTACCTTGCCTGGTTTTGTTTCACTTTTTCTACACGTTTTCATGACCCCAAATCAGTGAAGTGCAGGTAAATGTTTAACGACCAGCTCTGAGGGGGGTGATTTGTAATGTTTTCCAATTTCACAGAGTGAAAAATAATCCCACCACGGCAAATTTCAAGCTACAAATATGAGATGATGAACATGGAGTTGGGAAGGTGAGCTAACAAATGGCTGTCTGCTGCAAGCTAGCTCAAACATAACACTGCCCCAGTCCACCTTCCCGACAGAGGCCTGGGCTCTCTGGCCGTGCTCTATCTTCACAATACCTACTGACATGAGAGCAGTGGTTCTCACTCACCCATTCATCCATGGAATCATTCATTCTTTCGTCATCTGATTCCTACTCAATGCCACACAGGAAAGACAGAGATGAGTAAGAACTGTCTGTGGTGAGTAAAATAGTCCAATGAAGAAATGATCCAAGCAATGAAAAGGATAGATGAACAAAAAAAGAAGGGGCACTATTTTTAAATGAAATGTTCTGTTACCATTAAGATGCTCAACTACATAATCTAAAACGCCTCCTACCTCAAAACACCCAGAAATGCAAGACAAGATACAGTAAATATATATTCTTACATAGAGCTGAGCTCTCATAACAGTGAAGGCTATCTCTGGGGTGGCAGTGGGGGATGAACTAAAACCCAGATAGGTAAATATGAGCTGATCCTGGGAATGCCTGTGGTGGTTGTGGTGAGCTAACCAAGGTGCTTCAGTTTACACAGCCATCTGGGTACAGGAGATTTGGCCTAAGACCTGAGTCTACCTTCTCTTGTACCAAGTCAAACTCTTAGAGAGCCATAATATTAGTAAAAGCATTGGGGAAAAAAAAAAAAAAAAAGCATCCATTAGCATAAGAACACAGGACATTTTTCTCTTTCTGGGGAGGCAGAGGGCATCGCCCCTGAGAATCCATAACCATACATCTACCTTCACACTTGTTAGGGCTTTGAATTTATACTACCTACATGGTTCAGAAATTCCTCAACCTGAAAGTTAACATAAAAAGTACTCAGGCTAACAATGATTCTAGAGTATCCCCTGGTGGCTCACACCTGTAATCCCAGCACTTTGGGAGGCCGAAGTGGGTGGATCATCTGAGGTCAGAAGTTCAAGACCAGCCTGGTCAACATGGTGAAACCCCATCTCTACTAAATATACAAAAATTAGCCAGGTGTGGTGGTGGGCACCTGTAATCCCAGCTACTCAGGAGGCTGAGGTGGGAGGATCATTTGAACCCTGGAGGCAAAGGTTGCAGTGAGCCGAGATTGTGCCATTGTGCTCCAGCCTGGGCAACAAGAGTGAAACTTCATCTCAAAAAAAAAAAAAAAAAAAAAAAAAGTACTCAGGCTAACAATGATTCTAGAGTATCAAACAAGGACATACCCTCAAGCCAGACTGCACAGGATTCCTACTGATAAAGCCTGGCTTAAGATGGCCTTACAATTCAAAGTAATAAATATACAAGGAACCAGCCTATTATGAGTGAGAACCACCAAACAAAATAAAGTCATAAAGTCAGGCCATAGAGTTACCAGACAGATCCTATAAAGTAAGGGTAGTTAAAAATCTTAAAGACATGAGGAATTGAAAGCATGGACACCTATGATTTTTTTAAAGATAAAGCAGATACATCTAACATGAAAAGTGCAGTCACTAAAACTGATCATTTAATTAACATTAAACACACATTAGGCAAAGCTAAAGAGAGATTTAGGAATGAAAGAATGTAAATCTTTTAAAAATTACTAGGAATGAAGCACAAAGGCCTAAAAAAATGAAAAATATGAAAGAGTAACTAAAAGAGATGGTGCAGAATAAAGGGGTCCAACAAATGTCAAATACAAATTCCACAAGAAGAAAGTGTAATGGAAAAGAGACAATATTCATTTCACTTTTATTTATTTATTTATTTTTTGAGACAGAGTCTCGCTTTGTCACCCAGGCTGGAGTGCAGTGGTGCAATCTCAGCTCACTGCAATCTCTGCCTCCTGGGTTCAAGCAATTCTCCTGCCTCAGCCTCCTGAACAGCTGGGATTGGAGGCATGAGCCGCTATGCCTGGTCAATTTTTTGCATTTTCAGTAGAAACAGGGTTTCACCATATTAGCCAGACTGGTCTTGAACTCCTGACCTTAGGTGATCTGCCCACCGTGGTCTCCCAAAGTGCTGGGATTACAGGCGTGAGCCACCATGCCCAGCCTGGGAAGAGGCAATATTAAAAGATATAATAGCTGAGAATTTTCCAGACTTGTACAAAGATGTGACGCCTCAGATTTAGGACTCATGAGTTCCAAGAAAGATAAATAAAAGATCCATACCTAGTCACATTGCAGCGAAACTTCATGATACCACAGATAAAGAGATGTTGTTTTTTTAGACGGAGTTTCGCTCTTGTTGCCCAGGCTAGAGTGCAATGATGTGATCTCTGCTCACTGCAACTTCTGCCTCCTGGGTTCAAGCGATTCTCCTGCCTCAGCCTCCCGAGTAGCTGGGGTTACAGGCATGCACCACCATGCCTGGCTAATTTGTTTGTATTTTTACTAGAGTCAGGGTTTCTCCAGTTGGTCAGGCTGGTCTCAAACTCCTGACCTCAGCTGATCCTCCCGCTTCAGCCTCCCAAAATGCTAGGATTACACATGTGAGCCACCAAGCCCGGCCAAAGAGATTATCTTAAATGAAGCCAGAGAAGTTAAATCATATGTAAAGGAATAATTAGACTGACAGCAGACTTTTCAACAGCAACAATGAAAGTCAGGAGACAATGGAACAAAATATTTAAAGTGTGAAACAGTTCTCTCCCTAGCTAAACTACCATTCAGGAGTGAGAAAAATGTAAGACATTTTATATAACTGAAAGTATCTACTTCTAAAATATCCTTGCTGAAAGAAATTTTAAAAGTTGTGCTTCAGGAAGAACATTGAACCCAGAAGGAAGAAGAAAGAAGCAAGAAAAAAGAGTGAACAAAGATAGTGGTGAGCACACTGGTAAATCCAAACAGCATAGATTGTATAAAACAAAAACAATTACTTTAAATGTCAGGAGAGAGTCTTAAAAACAAGATGTAACTAAAAAGAACAATAATTACACACAAGACAGAAGGGGAATAGTGTGATTAAACTCATATTCAAAAAGCTTTCTATCATTTGGGAGAAGATCAGAAATAGTCATTAATATTAGATTCTATTAAACCAAATATGTGTGTAAAGTTACAGACTAACCCCTAAATGAATAGAAAAGGAAAGCATAACTTTCAAATCAGTAGATTAATGATTATGATAGAGACTGTCATATTGGATTCAGCAGCAACAACAAAATCTAGCTACATGCTGTTATGTGACACACATCTGAAAGTAAATATACACAAAGTTTGAAAGTAAAAGGACAGGAAAAGATATATCAAAGAAACACTCGCCAAAATAAAGTTAGTGTAGCTGCAGCAATATCAAACAAAATGGATTATAGACAAAGACTATTATTAGGGAGAGTGTTACTTTCTAATAATAAAATGAACAATTCTCCAGGAAAATACTACAATTCTAAATTTGTAAGCACATAGCTTCCAAATACATGAAGCAAAAATTCTCACAAATTCAGGGAGAAATTGACAAATGCACAAACTTGATATGAGACTTTAACACCTCTTTAGTAACTGATAGTTCCAAAGGCAAAAAGATGATAAGCTATAGAAGGCATAAACGTGACTGATAAGCTTGATTTTATAGCTCTAACTAGATTCTACACCAACATTAGAATATATGTACTCTTTCAGGCAAACATGGAACATTTTCAAACATCTGTTGCACACTTGGCCACAAAGCAGTCTCAGAAAATTCTAAAAAATCAACATCACATACTACATTCTCTGACCATAAGGCAAAACTCAAAAACAAAATGATAACTCATAAAAAAGATTCTCATTTGGAAATTAAAAAGTACTTTTAAATAACCTCACGGATAGAAAAAGAAATAATAATGAAAATCAGAAAATATTTTAAAGTTGTAGCCATTTTTACATGGAGGACTGGCCAGCACAATTTGCCTTTAGATTCATTTGGGAAAAGTGCTGACTAGTTCACCAAAAGTCAATTCACAGAATGACCAGATAGCCAAAAGCCAAATATGGTAAAAGCTAAACCACCAAATATCAATTTGCTAAACAACCAATCTGAATTATTGAATTTTTGTTTGTTTGTTTGTCTTTGAGACAGGGTCTTGCTCTGTCACCCAGACTGGAGTGCAGTGGTGTAATCTTGGCTCACTGCAATCCCCCTCCACCTCCTAGGCTCAAGCAATTCTCCCACCCCAGCCTTCCAAGTAGCTGGGACTACAGGGGTGCACCTCTGCACCTGGCTAATTTTTGCATTTTTTTGTAGAGATGGGGTTTTGCCATGTTGCCCAGGCTGGTTTAGAACTCCCAGGCCCAAGCAATTCGCCAGCCTTGGCCTCCCAAAGTGCTAGGATTACAGGTGTGAGCCATCGTGCCTGGCCCCAGTCAAGGATTTTTTAAAGATGTGTTTCATCTCCACTCCTGCCTTTGTCTGTGTCCAGAGCCACCCAATAAACCTGGTTCAGGACAGGCCTTCACAACTATTTTTTAACGCACACACACAGGCTGAGGTAAACACAGGTCTGCAGGGTCAAAGGTGCAACAAAAATTTGGGGGATGGGGGTGCTAGGAAGTGTCTCCATAATTTAAATAATTGGCCATCCAGCAAATTTCATGTTGGTGAACTGCTTTTAGTGACTGATGGCCCACAAATGGGGCAGGAAGCCTAGCCAGGAAGTGGAAGTTTGAGTCAAAGAGGTGCCAAGAATCTGCACATGTTAAAACAAAGGTGCATCTTACTTGGATAGAGATTTCTTTCTAAAAGAGTTTACGTTTAAGGCAGGGATCCCCAACCCCTGGGCTATGGCCCAGTACCAGTCCTGGCCTGTTAGGAGCTGGGCAGTGCAGCAGGAGGTGAGCTGCGGGCAAGTCAGGGGAAGCTTTATGTGTAGTTACAGCCACTCCTCCTTGCTCGCATTACCCCTGAGCTCTGCCTCCTGTCAGATCAGCAGGTGCTGGATTCTCATAGGAACCGGAACCCTGTTGTGAATGCGGGATCCAGGTTGCGGGCTCCTTAGGAGAATCGAATGCCTGGTGACCTGAGGGGGAACAGTTTCATCCCCAAGCAACCCCCCTCCCTGTCCATGCAAAAATTCCCTTCCACAAAACCGGGCCCTGGCCCAAAAGGTTGGGGACCCTTGGTTTAGGGGGTTTTAAAGTTTAGGGATCCCAGGCCGGAGGGTGGGCGGTGGAGAGGAGCTGGGAACAGTACTACATCACTGTAAGGAGCCCACCTCACCTCGGCACGGAGGTGGGACCCGGCCTAAAGCCCAGGCGGGGACTTACCCTGAGACATGTGGCCTGTAGGGCTCTTGAGATGAGAAGTTGGACTTTCAAGTTTCCCCTTTCTGCGAAGTGGGGCCTTGTGATATCTTCAAATCCTTGTTCAGCAGGCTGCGCACACACCGGTCCTGTGTCTAAGGTGTCTCGGGCATGACCGAGGGGGCTCTGCCCGGGTGGGCGCGCGCCTTTCCTCAAAGGCCTGGTCGAGGGGTAGTCGGCATAGTACCCGAGTTCTGGGAGGTGATCACAGTCGGCGCAGCTGCAAAGGCCAGCCCCGGGCGGCTGGGCGAGGAATTCCCTTTCCTTCCCTCCGATATTGCCAGGCAGAGCGCTCTCTGGGCCGTAGGGTCTGGACGGGACTTCCAAACTCAGAGCAGAGTCTCCTCTGCGTGGGACCACACGCTTCCTTTCCCCTCCAGGCTTCCGTCTGGCACAGCAGGCTTAGCCCCGCAGGCCCCCTTCCAGGAGCCTTCTATAAAAATGACCGGGTCCTTCTCCAAACAGGAAAACGAGGCTTGCTGCGCCTCGCCCGCACCCCCGGAGAGCCCCGCTCTCGCCTCGTCCGCCCGGACCTGGCCTTCGAACTCGGGAAGCGCAGGGGGAGGCAGAGGAGGGTGGGCCGCGCTGCCTTCCCGCATCACACGTTTATTTGAGGTCTACCACGTGCCAGGAATAACTGGGGTTACCAGACCAGCAAACAGGCACGCAAAATGCGACACGAAGGTAGGTCATGGCTGTGGCAAGCGGGAGCGCGGGCGAAAGACGTGCGGACGCGCGGGGGCCTGGCAGCTGCTCTGGCCCACCCACGCCCGGCAGGACCCTCGACCCCTTCCATTCCGGGTCGGGTTTCCCCGACCGCGGCCTCTGGGAAAGACGGCTCCCTTGTCATCCCCACCATCAGCCCATGGCACATGGGACGCGCTCAGTGGTGGCTGCGGAAAATGAATGAGTGATGCGCGGCGCGTACCCGCGGGCTTCCACGCCCACAGCCAGCCCGGCGGGTCTCGGCGCGCAACCTCTGCCCGCACTTGGGGGCGGGGACAAGGGGTGGGGACGGGGACGAGGCCGGAGCCAGGTACGCCCCGCCCCGCCCTGTCTCCGCCCCCCGCTTCCGAGCCGGCGCCGCGGCGCCTTCTGGGAAGTGTAGTCCGCGCCTGCACCGGCCAGCCGGCCGGCCGGCCCCCGGGCGGAAACGGCACCACCCGCCAAGGGACGCGAGGCGCGCGGGGCGGGCTCAACGAGGCCGGGGGCGGGCCCAGTCGCGCCCACCCCCGCCTCTCCCCCGCGGCCCAGGCCCCCGGCCCCGCCTCCTCCTGCGCGGACCTGGGCGCCGCCAACGAGGGTCGCGCGCGCTCGCGCCAGGGGCCGCGCCGGAAACTGAGGAGTGGCGGGGAGGCTGATCCCGGGGATGGCGCGCCAGGTAAGGCAGGCGGACGCGCGGACCCCTCGGCGCAGTGCAGCCCCGAAGGCTGCAGGGCGAAAAAGAGCTGGGACCCCCCCGCCCCCAACTTCGGGATCGACTGGGCGAGGCGGGGCAGGCCTGATGCTCGGGGGTTCGTGCCGGGAAGTTCAGGTCCTTGGACAATCTCTCTGCCGCTCTCCGCCCCCGGGTACCCACGGCCCAGTCTCCACCTGGGGAAACCCCCTTGTCGTGGCTTCTTTCATTACAAGTTATTCTGGTAGAGTGGGCATGAAGGCCTCGGAAGGAGTGAGTAAATCTCATACTTCTATTCTTGGTGGAATCCTGGATCCCGGGGCCTGGGGACGTGGAAATGGGGAGAAACAGAAGATAGAGCAAACCCCAAGTTTTGTCCTGGGAAGCCTCCAGGTAAGGCTTTTAGATCGGAGAACTGGAGGGAGAGCCCCAGGCTGTGATAGCCTGGGCACCGTTTGGGCTAGGTTTTGTGTGGGCTGTGACGATGCCAGGAAACTCTGGTGCTGGTACCAGCGAGGCATCAGGTATCTGGTACTGATACCAGCAACTGCTGCACGTCCTTCTGAATGGGCACCTGGAGCCAGTTCTGCAACTGTGGTGGCTCCTGAGCTTTGGCCAGTCTGAGGCAGCATGGATGGGGGGCAGCGAGTGACTAGGCAGAGCAGACACAGTGCCAGGCCCTTGGTATCATTAGTGCCCCTAAGCATTTGGGGAGAAAGGAGAGGCCAGGCAAATTGGATATTGTTGGGCAGGGACAGTCAAGTGTCCTTTTCAGGTCTGGATGCACAGTTAAGTAGCCCAGGGACACCCTCGCTCAGACATGCCCATGGCCCCATCCTAGGGCCTCCTTATACCACAGTTTCCCGTTCTGTAAAGTGAGGAGTTTGGGCTGACCTTTCAGATCTGATGTTCCGGGAGGGGAATATCCTCACACCATGTAGCTTCATGGAGAAGGTGGCCAGGGGTGACCTTGGGGAGTGGTAGGTCACAGTCAGGTGGAGAGGAGCAGGGAGGGTTCCCAGAAGCCCAGGGGGATGTGAGCACAGCCTCCAGGTTGAGAGGCCCTGGGGCAGGGTCTGGTCTGGGAGCCCGAGCCTGAAGCCCACTGGGAGAGCAGGTCTAGGCTGGGAAGGACCGTGAGAGAGGGGCAGGTCCAGCAGGCACTGAAGCTGCAGTTTTTGTGCCAGGCTAGTGACACTGTGGAAGGGTGTGTTAGGAGGACCAATGTGCAGCCATGAGCTAGGAAGCTGCCAGGTTACAACAGTCCTGGGTCAGGCCAGAAAGCTTTTCTCCAGTGGTTGGGGGAAGGAGGTGAAGTGGGGCCCAAGGAGGAAGGCTGGTGGTGTGTGGATAGAGCCAGCCAGTGGTGGCCTTCCTCCTCCCGAAGATGAGTGTTGTGGTCCAGGTGTTTGCACACTCACACTTGCTCACTCCCTCACACACAAAACCCTCACTCTTCCTTTGCTTTTTCTGGGCAGAGGGAGGCCACTGGCAGAAGTGCTTACCCTGGCCACAGTCAGTTCCCATTTGCATTTTGTAAGAATTTTGTCACAAAACAGTTTGTCTTGAGGCTGAGATGGTGAGAGGCCTGGAAAGCATCTCTTACAGATTCCTGGAAGAGCTGGGATATATTTAGCCTGGAGCGAGAGAGGCACCGGTGGTCAGGAGCAGTGTGTGGAAGAGCTCAGCTGGCGGGCTGAGACCTGCAAGCGGGCATTAGGCAGACAGGCCTGGCTGCAGTATTACTGATCATAGCTCTTAATATTAATAGTCCCTGCATTTGTTTCAGGCACTATTCCTGTATTTGTTTTGTCTTCACAATGTCTCTATGAGGTAGGTTGTTATGATCCCAGTATTATAGATGAGTTCGCTTAGGCCCAAATGGGTTGTTTGGCTGAGGTCTCATAACTAATACGAAACAAGGCAGGGATTGGAATTCTGGCAGCCTGGCTACTGAGGCTAAGCCCCAGCCACCATGCTCTGCCCGGTCTCTGGGTCCAGAACCTCTTAACTTCCACATCAGGTCAGCGGTGGTACCAGTGGAACCAACACAGCTGGTATCATGTTCTTACTTAGAGCTCAGACCTGTCTTGCCAGCTCTGTGTTGAGCCACCAGAGTGTCATGTGGGAGCCCTCTGCCTGGCATGAACCAAAATTCCAGACTCCCAGAAAGAAAGCAGGGGTGTGGCACACACCACATTGTTTGTTCAATCTAGGCACCTTGAGCCACTTCCATCGTTTAGGGAATGGTAGGAAGCCTCCTGACACCTAAATGCCTGGAAGCCAGCCTGGGGCCCTCCTGGCAAGCAGGCCTTCCTAAGGACAGCAGTCTAGGGCCGCTCTGCGTGCTCTTCTGCATAGACCCTGATGTTGGCTACATTTTCTCTGTTCCAAGACACTAGGAAGAAATGTAAATAACTCTTTGAGAGAAGTTTTGGAGGGTGTCTGAGACTGTGCCTGAGAGGGAGTGACCATACCTGGGCCAGAGCCGCAGAGGCTCAGGGAGAGTCTGCACATTGAGGCAGGAGGCAAAGGCTAGGGCGTCTCACTGCCCATGGGCCTCTGGGCTTCTGGGCCTCAGGCAGGCAGTCACTGGAGGGGGTGCCCCTTGCCAGGGTTGTAGATGCAGCCTGGCCAGAGAGGAACATTGGTAGGTGTGACTGCGTGGGACAAGTTAACAGCTGTTCAGGGAGAACAGGCAGAGAGCCCGGCAGTGAGTGGACATCAAGGCTGCCAGTTAGTGGCAGGGACGGTTTTTTGTTGTTTTTTTTTTTTGAAACAGGCACTGGAGTACAATGTTGTGACCTTGGCTCACTGCAAATTCTGCCTCCCAGGTTCTAGCAATTCTCCTGCCTCAGCCTCCCAAGTAGCTGTGATTACAGACACCTACCAACACGCCCAGCTAATTTTTGTATTGTATTAGAGATAGGGTTTCACTACGTTGGCCAGGCTGGTCTTGAACTCCTGACCTCAGGCCATCCACCTGCCTGGGCCTCCCAAAGTGCTGGGATTATAGGCGTGAGCCATCACCCCCGGCCTGGGACGGTTTGTAGAATCACTGACTTGGGTGGGTGCGGTGGCTCACACCTGTAATCCCAGCACTTTGGGAGACCAATTTGGGATAACCACTTGAGCCCAGGAGTTCAAGACTAGCCTGGGCAACATAGTAAGATCCTGTCTTTATTAATTAATTAAAATAGCTGTGCTGAGCACATGAAACAAGAGGTGAATTGTCTTTGCTTTATTAGGAGCGTTTTCGTTTTCTTTAATAATTCATTCTTACAAATAAATAGTTTAACATTCATTTCTCAACAGGAAGGACCCTTCCCATAACTTACCTTCTGTTTGCTTAATTTGCACAGTTAATTTTTGCCATAATTTTAAATTCAAGCCTATTGATGCTGGTCATTTTCTAGTGTCTGATGGCCACTTTAAAGTCCACTGAAGGACTTTTTTTTTTTTTTTTTTGAGATGGAGTCTTGCTGTATTGCCCAGACTGGAGTGCAATGGTGCGACCTCGGTTCACTGCAACCTCCGCTTCCCACAAGCAATTCTTCTGCCTCAGCCTCCTGAGTTGCTGGGATTACAGGCGCCCGCCACCACACCTGACTAATTTTTGCATTTTTAGTAGAGACAAGGTTTCACTATATTGGCCAGGCTGCTGTCAAACTCCTGACCTCAGGTGATCTGCCTGCCTCGGCCTGCCGAAGTGCTGGGATTACAGGAGTGAGCCACCGCGCCCAGCCGAAGGACCATTTTTAAAGAAACGTAGACAAAAATGTTCCTGTTACTTTAAAAAGCCACAGGGTAGGAGGAGATGAGTACAGAGAATAGGAGATAGGAGTACAGAGTGTAGAGGAGCCTGGTGACCCAAAGCTTCCAAGGGCGACCCCAGGTTTCTTCTGTGCACCTCTCTAAACCCAGCACACAAACTAGGTGGACAACAGAAATGTATTCTCTTACAGCCCTGCAGGCGTGAAGCCCTACATCATAGTGTGGGCAGGGCCACACTCCCTCTGAAGGCTCTGTGGCTTCTGGTGGCCCTGGGCATTCCTTGGCTTGTGGCTGCATTACTCTAGTCTCTGCCTGTCTTCACACAGCCATCTTCTCCCTGTGTGTCTGTCTCTGTGTCTCTTCTGATAAGGACACGAGTCATACTGGACTAAGGGACCCCCCTACTTAGGATCATGACCTCATCTTAAGTAATTCCATCCACAGGGACCCTGTTTCTAAATAAGGTCCTACTTATAGGCGTGGGGGTTAGGACTTCAGCGTGTCTCTGCAGAGACACAGCTCACCCCCAGTGCTGTCTCCTGAGGGGATTCCTGCATGTCAGACCCTGCCCCCCGCTCTGGCTATTATCCTGGAGTGTGCACCTGGAGGCCTAAGGTGGGGTCACCAAGTGCAGGGACAGCTAGGCTGGCCCCTCTGGGATGGAACAACTAACCCCCCTGGAGACTGTGCCTGCAGGTGTCCATCACCTTCAAGGACTTGGCAGTGCGGTTCTCGGAGGAGGAGTGGCGGCTCCTGGAGGAGGGGCAGAGGGAGTTCTACCGAGACGTGATGCGGGAGAACTACGAGACGCTGGTCTCCGTGGGTAAGGACAGGAGGCAGCAGCATGTGCGGCAGGAGCCTGGTGGGCGGTGGAAGGGAGACCGGAGTCCCTGGGACCTGGCAGCCTTAGTCTTTCCACCTGTGAAATGAACACGGGGATCGTTCCTGCTGCTGCTGTTCTATCTCCCAGGACCGGGTTCTAGGTACAATTCGGTGGGGGTATGCGGTGGCCTCTGAGGTTCCAGCCACTCTGTGGTTCTTTGAGTTTAAGTGGTCACGTGAACGTGCACAGACATGCAGGGGCCTGGGGTGCTACCCAGCTGTGTGCGAAGCAGAGGCCACTCCATTCCCAGGGCCACAGTTCCCTCTTCTTTCCCAGGGACAGCTGAGCTGCTCCCCCTCTCTGCTTTCCTGTCACCCTCAGAGTCTGGAGGAGCTGTCGTGGGAGGGAGCCACGCTGATGAGGGGCAGGAGCCTGCTGGTGGCGGAGGTCCCCAGTGTAAGTTATCTGTCAGACTTTGGGCGTCTCCTCCCACTTATAGATCGTCAGGCCCGGGCAATGTGTCACCTCAGCCGGCTCAGTCCAGCCGCTCACCTCCCTGGCTCCCCTACTGCAACCTCCCAAACTTTCACCTCTCATCCCTCTGGGCTGGAAGCCTGTTATGCAGAGAAGCACTCAGAGGAAGCCTGGGGTCACCCTGGAGAGTACCTCCTGCCTCAGGCCCCCCACCTGCCACCACCCTGAAGCCTTATCACAGCCACCCCTGCAGAACCTGCCCCAGCTCCCAAAAGTCCTGCCACAAGGCTTACATCCCAAGACCTCAGATGGTGGACATGCTCCACTGGCCCAGACTGGGCAAGGCCAGGCATTTAGGGGGTGCCGAAAAGGCAGAGGGCCCAGATGGTAGGAGAAGTGTGGCGGCAGCCCGCTTGGGCATTCCCCTGGGAGGCAGGGAGATTAACGAGTAATGCAGAACAGAAGAGCCCTGTTACCCAGGCCCTGCCCCCATGCCCTGGCTTTCCCTTGGCCAGAGCGCCTGGCCTGAGCCCAAGTCCTCTATATCTCATGGGACATGGTGTCTCCTCTGGCTGCTTCTCCTGTGGCTGGGAGGATTATGTGAGATGCTGGGTGTGAAAACACGCACATAGGTGTGAGTGCTGAGCAGCCGCAGGGGTGCGGGGTCACTGTGGCCTCTCCGCAGGGGGACAGCCCCGGCACAGCCTGCACCTCACCGCCCTGGTGCAGCTGGTGAAGGAGATCCCAGAGTTCTTGTTTGGGGAAGTCAAGGGCGCTATGGACAGCCCCGAGAGTGAGAGCCGGGGAGCCAGCCTGGATGGAGAGAGAGTGAGCCCCGAGGGTAAGTGAGACAGCGGGGCCAGTACACGCAGCCTCCTCTGCACTCCCCATGATGAAGCGCAAGTCCACGGCACTGCACTGCATGTGGGCTCCCAGGCACAGGCGGGGAGGCAGAGTCATCTGCTGTTCCTCACGGCTAGGCCGTGTGCCGCCCTCTGAGTGTGTGGCCATAGCTGGTGAGAGGGCAGCTCAGGCTTTCTCATGGTAGTTTCTGTGTGGCTTTGTCACCCTCCACCCACTGTGGCCCCATCAGAGCCCAGTGATGACAACGCATAGCTGGCTGACATCCTGGTCATTGTTAGCAGCACATGGGAAGGAAAAGACCCAGAATGTGACAGTGTGACAATGTTAGGGGCATCTTACCAGCTGTTGTCTTTTCCCTCTTTCCCGACAGCAGCTGTGGCAAGAGAGCCTTGCCCTCTCCGAGGCCTGCTCAGCTGCCTTCCAGATGGCGCTGCCAGCCAGCCCCGCCTGGCCGCCACGCCCACCGACAGCTTGTGTTCCAGTGGCCCAACTGGTGACGGGGTCCAGGGAAGTCCTCTCCCCATCAGTGAGTCTGACACAGCAGGGACAGGGAGAACCAGCATTTCAAGAGCCCTGACCATGGCGTCAGGGGACCTGGACCCTGTGCCCTCTTCATTTTTTTCTAGGACTCAGTTCCCTTGTTGCTCTGTTTTCTTGTTGACAAAGTGCCCCAGGGAGCAGGACCACATATTTAGCCTCTGGTGTAAACACCAAAGAGGAGGCGTGATGCTCAGCCCCTGGGGAGCCTCTCCTCCCGCCCCGATCACTGAGCACTTTGAACACAGAAGCCTCCGGCAGTTTCTCACATGCAAGCCCACGGCCGGCAACATTCACATACCTGTGTGCACTGGAGACCATCTCATCACAGCAACCCCAACTGCAGAACAGGGCCAGGCGAGCTCCTAGGATTTCTCTGGGGTCTCATTTTATTTTTAAAACTTATTACAAATTTTGCATTTGTCTGTTTTTATAAAATATAATTCAAATTTATACGGAATAAAATTGGCATTCCCAAAAAACATACCCCATTTAGCTGTGGTTTCATCTGGTGTTCAGGGGGTGTCGGGCACATTTGCTCTGGGGTTCTGTGTGCCCTGGTTTGAGAAGCATGAGTGTGGGATTGTGGTCTACATGTCGAGACTGCCGGCATCACTTGCTGAGCCAAATTCGGTGGCTGGGCTCACGGGGAAGGGCCTAGGGGTGTTCACAGCGAACCAACAGTCTTGCTGTTTACAGTTAAACCAGAAAGAAATGGTGAAAGCCCTCAGCCCTCCTGGAACAGGGACTTGGGTAGCTGGAGAAGGCTGTCCTCTTCGGGGACCAGATCTGGGGTGATTTTCCAGAGTCTGGAGCTGGGGCTAGAAAGGCCCTCTTGTGTTCTCCTGCAACAGAAACTGGCGACAAACCATGGCCTACAAGGAAGGAAGGCCCAGGAGCCCCGGGAGCCCCGGGCGGGGAGCCCAGCCCTCCCACCCTTAGCCCCAGCAGGAGGAAGAGCCGCAGACAACAGGAGAGAGGGACCTCGGAGGCCGGTGAGGGGCAGGCTTTCCTCAGTGGGGTGGTGATGGGCAAGTGTGTTTAGTTCACGCGAGGAGGTCATGCTGCTCCCCAGCCTGGGCCTGGTGGCAGCTCCACGAGGCAGGCCTTGTCTGTGTTCTCACGGGCGGGAATCTCAGCCGCCCGGAGACCTGAGTGCCTGCTGAAGCACTCTTGGGTGCCCCGTCAGGACTGCACTGACCCCGGCCCACCTTGTGTGTGCTACAGGAATTTCTCCTGGGAACAGCCCCTTGCAAGGCCTCATCAACTGTCTGAAGGAAATCCTCGTGCCTGGGCCCCAGCACCCCGAGACATCCCCAAGCTTCCTGCCGCCTCTCCCCAGCTTGGGCACGTCCAGGCTAACCAGAACAGACCTGGGGTCTGGGAGCCCGCCCTGGGCAGGTGAGTCCTGGGGCCTCAGGCTGAGGTCTCTGAAGCTTGGTTTGCATTTCAACAGTGATTCCTCCTGCTCCAAACTATCTCCCTTAGGGATCGTTACCAGCTTGGCCACTGCTGTGTTGCCATTGTCACCTTTCTGGAGCCAGGTGGCTCTCTTAAGGACAGCATTTGGTCAGCTGGGAAAAGGAAACTTGGAAGCAGGCTTTGCCCTGGTTTCTTCATGTCCCTTCCTCCCGACCCGGGACCCGAGGGGAAGAGCTGCAGAGCTCATATGTCGCTTTGCATTGATGCCAGGCATGATGCATGGGGTGGGCTTGGGCTCTGGACGGCATGGTGGAGGGGCCAGGGCACGGGTCGTGGAGTCAGACCCTGACAGGCTCCTGACGCCTTGAGCCTAGGCTGTTCCCACTCACAGGGCCGCAGTGAGCTTAGCTGCAGTAATGTGCTTATTGTACAACTCCATTTTCCTCAAATGTAAGTTTTGTTCAGGACCCACAGAGCTGTCTCGAACAGTGACCCCGACAGCCCACTTCCTTCAGTTTGTCCTCAGAGCGATACCACATGTCTGCCTGCAGGGCGACTTCCATGCCTTCCCTCTCTGCCCTGTCCAGTTGTGGCAGGTGTGTGAACCCAGGCACCGGGAAGACTCAGTGAGCCCCTGGAGGATCCTCATCTTCAGAGCTGGCCCCACGCCCCTCTCACTTATTCCGCTTGTTGTTTGTCGTGAAGGCTGAGGACACTGGGCTCCAGGTGAAAACATGTTCCTTTTTCCTTTAGTGAAGACCGAGGCAGCTTCAGGGGATTGTCCCCTCCAGGGTCTGCTAAACTGTCTGAAGGAGCTCCCCGAGGCCCAGGACAGGCATCCCAGTCCCTCGGGAGTGGGGAACACACGGCTACAGGAGAATCCAGGGGCCTGGAAAAGGGGTTCTGGAGGTAAATTCTTCTCACTGGGCTGGGAGGGCCCCCAGACGTCCTCTGTTACCCTGCCCCAGGCAGGGCTATAGGTGGCCCCCAGCATAAACACTCAGGCCCCCACGGTGGCCTGTCGGGGAGAGGAGCCAGATGCGGGAGATCACCACTGTGTAAATGGAGCGAGCTGCATGGGAGGAGCTCGGTCAGCACTTGATAATTCTCAGGCTGGCTCCCAGAGGAGGAGCTGGACATTCCGAAAGGAAAGTGGGGAGGGAGCGAGATCAAGAAATATAGGACGGAGCTCTAGCCCAGCACACACACAGCTCCTCATTGTGATTTGGGGTCCTCTGTGTTTGGGTCAGGTTGGTATAACTGAGATTTGGGATTTCTGCCATGTGTGTGAGGGCTGGGAACCCCAAATCCTAATTATACCCACCCAGCCCACACATGGGTTCACGTTTCCGTGCATGTCACCTCAGCTGTTAGCTTCTCAGAACAAAGCCCTGAGCAGCTGGGTTGAGTCAGGTGTGCTGGCCATGGAGAAAGACGTGATTGGTGCTGTCCAGGGAGGGCCGACTTCATGCCTGGTAGAAACCTTGGGGGCACCCCAAGGGGCCATGGTGGGGGAGGAGGCGTGTGACTCGTCTCTCTGCTGATGATTGACAAGTGACAGCATTCTGATCCAGTGACTGCTGTGGAGGCACACGGGCTTTGGAAGCCCCTCCTAACCCTATAAAGACCTCAAGGGATTCTCAGGGTGAGTCCAGGCCTGAATCTTGGGCTTCCCACTGGCCTCCTCCCGCAGGGCCTGGACACCTCCTGACCCCTCCTCCCCGTCCTGGTCTTGGAGCTGGCAGCCTGCTCTCTGTGAAGATGGAGAACAGCTGGGTCCAGAGCCCCCCAGGACCCACATCCTGTCAGCCTGGCAGGCAGCTCCTCAGTCCCTCAGCCACTGGAGACATCAGAGGGGTCCCCCAACCCAGCTGGGGCCCTGAGGCTCAAGGTGAGGCCTGGGGTTGGCTGCTCTGATGGTCTTCCCCATGGGCTTGTCAGTCTCTGGCAAGGTTCCACCAACCCCAGGGAAGCAGCTCTCAGCAGGGAGCCGCCCCCCTGGCCTTTCTTCCCAAGCAGTGAATCCCTTCATCCATGGCCTCCTCAGCCCAAGCCCCTGCTGCCTCGGGGCCTTTGTTTTGCAGTGATTCCTAGCCCCGGAAGCTGCCCCTGCTGACGCGTGGCCCTCCTCACTTCCCTCCTGTCTTCATGCCTTCCAGGGGCAGGGTGGGGGCAAGAGCAGATCAGTCCCCCACAGAAGGGTTTCTTGCCTGGCAGGTCCCAGAGCCTGGTGCAGGACTCATCAACCTTGCAGAAAGCACGTCGGGTGGAGCCAGCCAGGGGTCTGATGGGCAAAGCTGGGATATGTGGGAGATGGTGACAGGGGGCTCTGTCCTGTTCCAGCTGCCAGTGCCTCAAGCTCACCGCTGGAAGCCCTGGAAGCCTGTCTGAAGGGCATTCCCCAAAGTGGGTCGTCACCTTCCCAGCTGCCGGCCACTTCTTGTTCCCAGAACCCCCAGCCAGGAGACTCTGGGTCTCAGAGGCCTGAACTGCAGCCCCACAGATCACACAGTGGAGGTAGATTGTGGCCATGGGCGCGGGGTGGCGTGTCCCTGGGCACAGCAGTGGAGGCAGATGCTGAGGACTGTCAGGTCATTATGTTGCCCAGCCTCCTGAGGCGCAGGCCCACTCCGCCAGGCTGCCTTTCATACTCACCCCCAGACAGCTGCCTGCATGTGGCGAAAGCCAGTGCAGATCTTCCTGCCCTACTTCCTTCTCTCAGAACTCTCTCCAGTCACGAGACTCACTGTGGGGTTTCTGTGGGTCACGCGCTATGGGAGTTTAATCTGTGCCACAGGGAAACCGTAGTGGGAGATACTTTGGGGCAGGGTCTTCTGGTGCCCGTGCACCCCGTGGCCCAGGGGTCTCCTCTCCAGTGAGCCTCCTGGTGACCACAACTGTGCTGTTCCCTACAGAAGCGACCAGAGAGCCTGTTCTGCCTCTGAGCCTGCAGGGCTGTGTGAGAGATGGCCCCGCCCGGCCCCCAGCCCCCCGAGGAACCCCCACCAGCTTCTCCTCATCCAGCAGCACTGACTGGGACCTGGATTTTGGGAGCCCTGTGGGGAGCCAGGGGCAGCAGCCTGGAAAAGGTGAGCTGGGCCAGCCCGAGGCTGGGGTTCATCCTGGGAGAGGACTTGAGGCCCCTTGCCCAGTTCCTGTGGCTTGACTGGGTCAGACTCCCGTGCCAGTGCTGGGCGCAGAGCCAGGGATACTGAGGCAGGAGCAGATGCAGGGCTTACCTTGGGTGGGTTGTTGGGAGCCTACCCAACAACTGAAACAGAGGGGGCTCCGTTTTAGTGACTTGTCTCAGAAGGGACAGGACAATGTCTAAGATTTCTTTTAAAATCTTTTTGGGCTGGGCACAGTGGCTCACGCCTGTACTCCCAGCACTTTGGGAGGCTGAGGCAGGAAGATCAGTTGAGGCCAGGAGTTTGAGACCAGCCTGGGCAACATAATAAGACACCGTCTATACAGAAATTTTTTTTTTTTTTTTTTTGAGACGGAGTCTAACTCTTGTTGCCTAGGCTGCAGTGCAATGGCGCAATCTCGGCTCACTGCAAGCTCCACCTCCTGGGTTCAAGTGATCCTCCTGCCTCAGCCTCCCGAGTAGCTGGGATTATAGATGCCCACCACCACTCCCAGCTAAGTTTTGTATATTTAGTGGAGAAGAAGTTTCACCATGTTGGCCAGGCTGGTGTCAAACTCCTGACCTCAGGCAATACGCCTGCCTCAGCCTCCCAAAGGACTGGGATTACGGGCATGAGCCACCGCACCCAGCCTGTACAGAAGACTTAAAAAATTATCTGAGTGGAGTGGCACCAGTAGTCTGTAGTCCAGTTACTCAGGAGGCTGAGGCAGGGGATCACTTGAGCCCCAGCATTTGAGGCTGCAGTGAGCTATGATCACACCACTGCAATCCAGCGCGGGGGACAGAGTGAGACCTCCATCTCAAAAATAAATAAATAAATATAAATAAAAATTTCCTTTTTGCATTGAATTCCTTACCCTAGCCACAAAGAATTGCCTGTAATATCAAACTGACGCCCAGCTTAGGAAAACATACAGTGAGGTTCGTGTCAGAAACACTTGGGAGTATGCTTGGTGACCTGTGCCTGCCCCGGTCACTCCAGTCGAGTTTGCTGCAGACTTGAGGATCTTGCAGGACTCCAGCATCTCCTCTTGGCCATTTTTTTTCCCCCACCCGGTTAATCCGAGTCCTCTTGGTCTGTGTTGTCCTGCCGACACCAGTCCCTCTGTCCTCACCTCTGTCCTGACTGCCAACATATTTACTGAACAGGCCTCTCGCAGCAGCCACAGCTCTGGTCAGGCCTGTGGGGCCTGCCAGTGTCCACAGCAGCCTGAATTCCCAAGCCCCACTAGGGGTTAGCCCCTTGGGTGTGGGGCTTTTCCCCCAAAATGCAACTGACTTCATAGGTAATATGATCACATAGCTTTGTTCAAAAGCTATAAAAGGTTATGTGGGAAAAATGAAGTCTTCGGCGCTGCAGCCCCTCCTGCCACTGCTGCGAGTTCATTCCCCTCCTCTTCCTCACACAGAGGGCGGCATCTGTACATGCCCCCTCTAGGCTGCCTTTGTCATCAGCATTTGTCTTTGACTCATTTCTATACTTTTCATATTCCTTGGCCACTAGCACCAGTTTCTTCTTTGGGACAGCAGCGTGGTATTCGGTAGCATGCTTCATGTGTCCTGCCTGGGTGGACTTTGTTTACTAAGTAACCCAAACTGCAGGATATTTCACACTGCCTTTCAGAAGCTTCCAGACAACTCCCGGCTCCCTCTGTTGCCCCAGAACTCAGCGGATGTGCTGTGGAGAAAATGCACGTGGAGGTCCTCTGGTTTCCACCCTGCCCTTCCAGCCCGTGGACATTCAGAAGCGCTGCGGGTTGCCCTCCCGCTCTGTGCCTCGGCCCAGGATCATCAGCAAACGCTTTTAGGAAAGAGAGTGGCAGCACTGTCCGCTTTATTAGGAAGGGCTCTCCTCGCTCTAGAGTTTCAGTTCATCTAGTTCCTGTTACTCACACGGCTGTCACTGGAAATAGGATGCTTACAGTGTATTTAGTTCTTTCCTAGTTGAAGCTGCATGCATGTGGGCCTGCCATGGCCCAGAGGCGAGGGGGCCTGTGTTGTTCCCCTCTGTGAGTGGTGAAGGAAGTCTTAGCACATTCCATCTGTGGGGCCACCCCTGATCCCCTGTGCTGGGGACACAGGATGTCGTCCCTCACAGTAGTGGCAGCTGGGTGTGCTGAGGAGGACTGGAACCCACACCTGTGGACAATGCCATCTTGACAGCCACAGGCCAGGCTGCTTCCACGGCAGCCAAAGCAGGGCCGCCGCAGAGCCAGGACTGACACGTCCAGTGCTCTGTGCCCAGCACCCCTGTGACCCTGCTTCCCTGGACACAGCAGAAGAGGGGAGACTTCTGCGGTTTGCAGAGATAGAGCTACAGCCCCCGTCATCTGTGAATGTTTGATCTTCACAGGAAGCCCGCCAGGAAGCTCCCCACTGCAGGGTCTGGAGAACTGTCTCAAGGAGATACCTGTGCCTGTGCTGCGGCCTGCCTGGCCCTGCTCCTCAGCAGCAGACAGGGGACCGAGGAGAGTGGAGCCCAGGAACTGGACAGCAGACAAGGAAGGTAATAGCGGCTGCCGGGGGCCAGGGTGTAGACAGGGCTGCTCCGAGGATGCCCTGGGCGCTGCACCTGTGGGCTCATATCTGCTTCTGAGCCAACATGGTGCTCTGGAAATAGGCCTGGGCTGAGCCTTGTTGGAGGCCGGAAAGTCTGTTCAGCACACACGTGCAGACCTGCTGGCATCTGAGTGACGGGGACACCTTAGTGCCGTTGTCTGTGGCTCCACTGCCCTGGCTGGAGCTGGCTCCTTGTGGCCAGGTGTCCTTGTCCCGGCCGTGCCGGCCCCATGTGCCTTGGTGTCTGGGCACCAGTTTCTGAGCCCAGGGTTCCACGCAGCTGGGTCTGGGAATAGAGAGGTTCTGGAGGGTTCGGGCGCTCCCCGGAACATGGCAGATGGGTGTTTCCCACACCTGACGCTGGTGTGCCCGAGAGCCCAGCAATGGCAGAGACTGTTCCCTGTCCCTTCTGTGGCAGCACGAGGCCCTGTGGGGCTGACAGGCCGCCTGTTTTCTCATTAAAACAGGACTGAGGGCCGAGGCCTGGGAGTCAGCCCGTCTTGGGCACGGTAGGGGAGAAGTGCCCACCCGGAGCCTCCGTCTGGTCAGCCCACAGGTGTTCACCTCCAGCTGCGTCCCCGCCTGCCACCAGCGGGGGCTCAAAGACCCTGGGGCCACCAGGCCAGGAGTGTGGAGGTGGCTCCCAGAGGGTGAGCTGGCACCTGCCCTCGGTACTGACAACCATGCTTTAGTTAAAGTGTTTGACAAAGAAATAGACTTGCTCTCTCTGTCCCTCTGTTCCTTCCCCATCTCTCATCCTTTGCCCAGAGGACAGAAGCTGGTGCCAAACAGCAACTGAGGTTCACTAAACAAGAAGATAAAGTGTCACAAAGTGCTGACAAGGAGCGGGGTCGGGAAGATCGTTGTTTGTGTCCATCCATTGGGTTTCTCCTGTGGAGAAGCTTCTTGGGGGGCTCCCGCTGTCTACTGCTGCTGCTTGGTTTAACCTCCAGCAGAATTCCTTCCTCGATCTGCCACAGGGCCTGGTGGGATACCTTTGCTGAATAAATGCGGTTTTGCTGACTCTCCCATCAGACGAGGATGGGCCCTAACTGAGCCCCACCATTGGGCTGCTGGCCCTTATGAGATACCGGGGTGCAGGGATGGTACCTGCCTGGTAGGAGAGGCCACCTGGCCTGTGAGACCTAAGCCTGGCTAGAACCAGACTGCTAATGACTTCCAAGGACTGGAGATTTCCAGAAAGTTCCCCAGCAGACTTTCCAAAGCTGCTGGCGTCCTGGCCAGGCTCTGGCTTCACTTTTGTCCTCTTTCTGTGGCAAGAGAGGCAGCCATTTAGGGTCCCCTAGAACTCATGTTGAGTGTGGGCTGAGCTGAAAGGGGACCAGTTCTGTGTGCCCATACCCTGAGGCACAGGCCTGGCTCTCTTCAGGCTGATGACAGAGCACTCTCTGGTCCCCTGCTCAGGGCCTGCCCCCAAGCCCTCCCCGCTGCACTGCCTGGAGAGCGCCCTGAGGGGGATCTTGCCTGTACGGCCCTTGCGCTTCACCTGCGTGGCAGGCCCCAGCCCCAGCCCCGGCTCCAGCTCGAGCTTCAGCGGCTCTGAAGGAGAAGACCCGAGGCCAGAGCCCGAGCTCTGGAGGCCGCTCCTCCAGGGTGAGCCTCTTCGGAAAGGGAGGATAGCGGGGTGTGTGCTAGAGCGCCAGTCACCACTCTGATGCCAGCTTTGTTTGTGACATTAAGAGAGGGACCGCCTTCCCAGCTGTAAGCCTCCTGTCCCTCTGTCCCCATGTCCTGGTGGGACCCCTGCTGGAAGCAGTGGCAGCAGCCCTGGTGAAGACCCCAGGAGAACAGAGCCCAGGTACTGCAGCGGCCTTGGTGCAGGTGAGCCTGGGGTCTCCTGAGGGGGCGCCCATGCGTCCCCCAGAGGGCCAGGAGTCCAGACTGGATCCTCTGAGTCCTGCCTGTCACTTTGCCTGGCCCTTGCCAGGGAGTCCTGCACATTGGCCGTGCTTTAGTTCCCTGTAAGGTGAGCTGTGTCCGAGAGGGAGGGCGGGGCTGCTGGGGGTGCTGGTGAGCAGCTGCAGGGAGGTCTGGGCCACCCACTTGAAGCCATGTACACAGTGTTTGCACTTGCGAATATACACGCGTGCATGGAGACAGATACGGATGTATTTATACGATAATAGTGTATGCTTTTAAAACTTGGCATCAATAACAAAAGTCTCAAAAGTGAGATTTCCCCAGCTGGGGGGACTTCTTGGAGAGTGTCCCATTAGGAAAGCTAGAAATGCTGCCTGCTGCCCCAGGTCACCTTGCTTCTCAATCTCACTGTGAGCCAGTGTTTGCTCCCAGCGGGAAAAGCAGATGGGACAGGAGACAGGTCCCAGTTGCCTGGGAGAAAAGAGAGTTTAGATAGTACTTGCTGGCCTGGCCCCCTCAGGAGTGCTGGAGGAGGAGGAGGAGGAGGAGGAGGGAGAGGCAGTGGTAGAGGATGGGGAGAAGGAGGAAGAGGCCAGAAATGGTCAGTGGAGGGAGCTCTCCCCAGCTCCTGCTGCTGGCTCCATTTACAGCCCTGGCCCTGTCTGTGTAGGCCCGGGCTGTACCACATTTCTCACTCCCCAGTGGGCCTAGCGGAAAATGGCAGAGTGGGCTGGGTATGGACCACAGGATGCCCCAGCACGCCCTCGGAGGTCTCACTGGGGCACGACCCACAGATGAGAATCCTTTTTCCCAGCTGCCTCTCCAGCCACCAGCTCCTGCTGGAGCCCCCTGCAGACCGGGCAGGAACACCACACACACGCACCACAGCGGGCCCTTCCACCAGAATTAGCCTCCCTCGTGGGCCAAGTGTCCATCTTCTATCTCATTTAGTCATGGTTTGAAAGTTGAGAGTTTGAGATTGTTTTAGGGTATGTCAGAATGGCTCTGGCCAAACGATCGTCTCCCTGCCCCAGGGTCTCTGTGCTTTTTCTACAGGTACAGCTGGGGATCCCTGCCCTGTTTCTCGGCTGGAGAAAAGGCCCAGGGTTAGTGAAGCGTCCAGAGGCCTGGAGCTTGGACATGGAAGACCCAGAGTTGCAGGTGAACTGGTGGCTTCCCCCATTCCCTCTGCACAGGCCAGGACCCAGAGCCCCCGCTTGGGGAAAACAGCCGTCCAGGGTCACCATTTGGGTGATGGGTAGGAAAAGTCTCACCTGTAAGCCACTTCAGGTTGCATATTTCATTTCAGTGTTTTATTACAGAACCAGTTGGGATTTTCATAAAAGCAGACACACCCTTTAGAGGTAGAAATTGAGAAGTGAAGAATCAGTTTGGGGCTTGAGGGGACTTTAGAGAATAGGTGAGGAAACTGAGGCCAGGATGACCTAGCCACGGTCATTGTGAGAGGGTTGGCTCCGTGTCACACGCCTGCCCCTGCAGACCCATGGTGGAAACATGCAGGGGGCCTGGCATCTAGTGCCCTGGGTCACTTGGGGACAACCCCACACCAGGAATTTTCAGTGCGGCCTGCGGCAGGTTCTCTTATTGGCTCAGGGTGTTGGCTTCTGTCCAGGCGCCACCGCTTTGCTGAGAGCTCTGAGCTGCCTGGGGCCACCGAGCCTTGCCTGTCCTCTGTAGAAGTCCTGGCCGGGGTCTCCAGGCCGAGATCCTTGTTGATGAACTTGACCAAACAGCGGCTGGGTCCTTTAGCTACTCCAGTCTTCACTTTTTCCTCGGTTTAAAGCCTTGGAGGTGCCGAAAAGAGAAGGGCAGAGCCACAGCTGGGGGCCCAGAGAAACAGGGAAGAAACCATCTCTGCACCCAGCCTGGGGCTGGACAGGTTCGGAACGGCAAGTGCCTGGCCAAGCCCTTCTTGTGGTTTGCCCAGGGTTGGGACCAGTTCCAAGGGAATTTAGGGTGAAGGATTAGGTGATCTTTTTTTTTTTAAAAAAAAAAAAAAAAAGCTTATGACTCCTGTGAATCTGTAACTTCTGAATGGGGAGAGTAAAGGCAGAAGTGGGTGGGAACCCTTGTGGTTTGCCTGTAACCAAGAGCACTGAGTTCTGGAGTGGCCCCACAGTCACCCCACAAAAAATGCGCAGAAGGCCCTTGGCTGGCCTGGCCCTCTTGGCCCATCTCCTGATGCTCCCATGGCCTTGGTCTCATGCTGTCCAGGGGCTCTGGGCCCTTCTCACTGACTCCTAGGGCAGGGCTGCCATTTGGTCTCATTAACAACACAAAGACCCACCCATTCCTAGAAGGTGGGAAGACCGAAGTTTAGGAAAGCCTGGTTACCATGGAAACCCAAACCCAACCTGTGGTTGATCCTGCCCATCAGTTTGGGGAACAGCCAGGAGATGTAGCCAGTTTTCATGCCATAACCATTGGCATCAGCGTTTTCAGGCCTGACTCACCTTCCTTCCCTTCTGGAAGCCGGGCCTTGGAGGAGGCAGGGTACTGAGCGCCCTTGGTTCAGGGGACCTCTGGGGAGAGAGAGTTCCTTACAAACCAAGAACTCTGACCGGTCCTTGCTCTGGTTTTAGCCAAGACCCATGGGAGGCTGCTCCCCCAGGTCCCACCTGAGCCACCCCGTGAGTCTCCACCTCCGGAGCTGCCCCCTCAGGAAGCCGCGCCTCCAGTATTGCCGGCCTCCTCCCCGCAGCCGCCATGCCACTGTGGGAAGCCCCTGCAACAGGAGCTGCACAGCCTCGGTGCTGCCCTCGCAGAGAAGCTGGATCGCCTCGCCACGGCGCTGGCAGGCCTGGCTCAGGAGGTGGCCACCATGAGGACCCAGGTGAATCGGCTGGGGAGGCGTCCCCAAGGCCCTGGGCCAATGGGCCAAGCTTCCTGGATGTGGACCCTCCCACGGGGACCTCGCTGGGCTCATGGCTCTGGTCACAGACACCTGCCCTACTGGAGGCAGAAGGGACCCACAAGGCCTAAACCAAAGATCCTGCGTGGCCAGGGAGAGGGCTGCAGGGCGGGTGACCCGCCAGGACTCTCCAGAGGGACCGCTCGCCGGGCACCTCCGCTGCCTCCAGACGCTCCCCCGGCAGAACCTCCTGGGCTCCACTGCAGCTCTTCCCAGCAGCTGCTGTCCTCCGCACCCAGCTGCCACGCTGCGCCGCCTGCGCACCCCCTCCTCGGACATACCGGGGGCCACCAGAGTCCCCTTCCCCCTTTAGTGCCTGCTGCCTTACCTCTGCAGGGAGCCTCTCCTCCTGCAGCCAGTGCAGATGCAGACGTGCTGACCTCGGGAGTGGCACCAGCAGGGATCCCAGACCGGCCTAAGGAGCCGAGCAGCCTGCTGGGAGGAGTGCAGAGGGCACTCCAGGAAGAACTGTGGGGTGGGGAGCACAGGGACCCAAGGTGGGGGGCACATTGATGGCATTCCTCTTCTCCACATCTGCTCATTCTTGCCAAGGGTGCAGTGGTGGCATGGAAGCCCTGTCACCCAACCCCAGGCCTCCCTCTCCCAGGGGATGCCATCTCTCTTAACTGTTGCTGGGAGCCTCACCCTTTGTCCCAACTGGGCAGAGTCCCCAGGTGCTGTTTGCTCAGGAGGCTGCTGTGGGGGTGCCTTCCTCAGCCTCTGGCCCTCTTGGCTCAGATTCAATCAAATGTTGCTTCCCTCTCCTGTCTTTCCCACTGGAGCCGCCCAAGCTTGTAGGTGGGTGGTGTGCACAGGCCATGTGTGCCCCACATATGCAGGGAGTGCCCCACACAGCTAGAGTGGCCAGGAGAGCGCCTCCTAACCACCAGCCATTCCTGATCTCAGGAGTCATGAAGGGCTGGGCTCTTGCCTTCCTGGAGTAAATACTGGCACAGATTTCATTTGAAGAGAACTCGGCCGCTTGGTCTAAGCTGGACTTACCTCTGTGGATTCTGAAATTAAAGAAGTGAGTTGCTAAGGAAGGCCTTGACCTGACCCCTGTAGAAGGGAGCTCCATGCGGGCCCACGGTGGGGCGGGGCTGGTTGTGCCACCAGCATGCTGCCTCGTCTCCCGACATTCTGGAGAACATTCAAGAGTGTGCCAGGAAGGGTGGGGGAATTCCCACAGGACTCATAGGACTCCCAGGGCACACTCTGTGAGTCCCCCGGGGCTGCCGCACAGAGGACCCCTGACTGGGCAGCTTCAACAGCAGCATTTACTGTCTCCGTCCTGGAGGCCAGAAGTCTACAGTCCAGGTGTCAGGGTCGGTTCCTTCTTCGGGCTGGGAGGGAGGATCTGTCCCGGGCCTCTCCCCTTGGCCTGGAGATGGCTGTCTTCCTGTTCAGATGGTGTTTTCTACACAGCTGTCTCCAAATTTCCCCTTCACATCAGGGCGGCAGTTGTATGGAATTATGACTCACCCTAATGAGTCCATGTTAACCTGATGACCTCTCTAAATACCCCCTCTCCAAGTGAGGTCACATTCGGAGGTACTGGAGGTTAGGCTTGTACCGTACACTTTTGGGGAGGGGCACGGTTCAGCCTGTAACACACCGAAGGAGCTTCTTGGGTTTGTGTTGGGAAAAGGCATGACCAGGCGTCGCTAGCCCACCTGTGTCCTGGTTATCGGAGTGTGCCTGCTCCCAGCCCGCTCAGCTGGCGCTTGGCAGTGCGTTGGAACTGGCCTGCCTGTCATTCCCTCGCGTCATCTTCCCAAGAGGCAAAATGCAACCTGTGTGCCCCCAAATCCCTTATTTGACCTGAGGTGGTTTCAGGACCTGTGTGTATACCTGTTGCCTGGCAGGGTCAGCCTGGTGTGGGCTGGCACACTTGGCCCTGTCCTCAGGTCCCTGAGGAGCCTGGGACACCAGCACTATGGCCTGGGGCAATGCTGGCTGCCCACCATGACTATAGGAGCAGTGCCTTGTGGCTGCAGCACCCAGTATGTCCCTAAAGTCAGGGTCACTGGGGACACACGCGGAGCCTAAGTGACCCGCAGCTGAGCAAGGGGCTTGGGAGCTGAAGCCCTTGCTCTTTGCCGCCCTGTGAAAGCAGCAGGGCAAGGACACCTGTCAGAGGGGATGCGAAGATGCTTTCTGGACTAGAGTGAACCCCGAAGTGACTGGAAACAGATCCTAAGATCATGCAAGTAGGATGTTTATTGAAATGTGGAGGCTCATCACTCACAGCAATGCTTGCACAGAATTAGGAAGAGAAAGGCTCTAGGCTGCTCCAGCCTGAGGAGCTCTCCTTGTGGTAATAAGCAGGGAGCAGTGCCGGGCACATTTCAGAGCCACAGCAAGGGGTGGGACACAGTTTCAGAGGAGGGTTGAGAAGCGAAACCGCCCCTTCCCTGACTCTGACTGTGAGGAGAGGACTCTTGCCCACCCCTGCTGCAGCTGGCCCAGTCCCGTCCTGCCTCCCTGTCCTCCCATTATCCTTTCCCTTCTAAGCAGGGGTCACTGGGCTCTTGGCTCAATGGGAGGGGGGCCACCTTACACTTCCATGTGGCACATTAAGGTGGTTTTGCTTTGCTGGCTTCAGAAACAGCCAACACACAAACCCTAGTTGACAGGCACAAATGAACAAATGAGCATGGTAGCTGTAAGTGACTGTCGCAGCCTTCAACCAGCAGAGCTGGGAAGAGAGCATGAGCCCACACCAGTGCCACCAGCACTTGGCACATCTTCACCCTGGGCACAGATGCCCCCTCCCGGCCTTTGCCTGCTGAGACAGACGAGGGTATTCAGGACTGAGCCTGGTCGAAGTGGTCCGGACCCAGCTGGACCATATAAGTTTAAAATTGTTTTAAGAATGTGAATTCTAAGTAATCAGTGGTAAGAAGTTCCATGGTCTGCAGCTGTGTTCCTCCTGCAGAAGCAGGTGCCTAGGTCTAGGTCTCCAGGACCTGTCCATGGTCACTGAAATGCCTTCTAGCATCAGTGATCTAGTGGAAAAAATCTAGATGCCGTTGAGGTCTTTGGTACTGTGCCCATCTCCTGTAGGAACTGTACAGTGTGACTTGGAAGAGGAGATGTGGTCACTTTGATGGGAGAAACGGAAGGAACTTTTTGAATTCAGAGGAGCTCCAGGGTCTGGGGTGGGGGCAGAGAAGGCTCCAGGCTGCTCATTCCATCCTGAGTGAGCCGAATGGGTCCTGGCTGACCTAGGTGCAACCTTCCCAGTCTGCCAGTCAGAGTTCCCCAGCAGGCAGGAACATGTGAAGGTTCTGCTTCAAAATACGAATGAAAGGGCTCCTCGTGCCCCTATTATTTCCTGGCCACTCCCAGGGGTCCTGATGGAAGGGAGGCTGACCTGCAGGGTGCAAGAACCACGATTCACCGCTCCCCACGAAGGTGCTTGGTCAAGAGCACCAGGCATGCTGTTAACCTTTGTGTGGGTTTGTGTTTTGGATGTGGCTCCCATATACAACGTACAGATTTTATCTCATAAACCATCTTGACAGGTTTTGCTCTTCACTGGGAGCCCTTAATCCATTTAAATGTAATGGACTGACTGACTTATTTAGGCTTTCACAGACTTTCTTTCTTTGTGCTTTTTGTTTGTCCCACCTCTTCTGGGGCTTTCTCTTCCCTGCCTTATTTTGTATCAACACTGTTGTGGGTTAAAAAAAATCGTTCCATTTTTTCCTCTGCTGGCCTCAAAATGTAAAGAACTAAGAAGAGAAACACAAATTTGGGAGGTTTTAGCATATCTTTCTCAGAAATTGATAGAACAAATCGGGAGTGATGTAGAAGATTTGAAAGGGCTCCTTAACAAAACTGGCCTGATTGATGCCCATATAGAATAGTACACCATGGGGCCAGGCGCGGTGGCTCACACCTGTAATCCCAGCACTTTGGGAGGCTGGGGCAGATGGATCACTTGAGGCCAGGAGTTCGAGACCAGCCTGGCCAACATGGTGAAACCCCATCTCTACAAAAAATACAAAAATTAGCCGGGCATGGTAGCATGCACCTGTAATCCCAGCTACTTGGGAGGCTGAGACGAGAATCGCTTGAACCCAGGAGGCAGAGGTTGCAGCGAGCTGAGATCATGCCACAGCACTGCAGCCTGCGTAAAGAGTGAAACTCCATCTCAAACAAAAACTGTGCCATAGGACTACTTAGTATACATTCTTTTCAAGCATACACAGGACATTTATGAAAATTGACCATATATTAAGCCCTAGGGTAAGTTTAAATAAAATATTGAAATTGTATAGGGTATGTTCTCTGACAATACCTTAACCTTTTAAACTAGAATTAAATAATAACCAGAAATTCTTATATTCAAAAATGAGAATTATGCTGCTAAAATAACACACGTGTCAATGAAGAAATCATAATGGAGATTAGAAATGTTTCCCACTATTAAGAAAGTACCACAGTCCAGGCGTGGCGGCTCACACAAAACTTTGAGAGGCTGAGGCAGGCAGATCACTTGAGTCCAGGAGTTCGAGACTAGCCTGGACAACATGGTAAAACCCCATCTCTACTGGAAAAAAAAAAAATATATATATATATACACACACACACACACACACACACACACACACACACTAGCCAGGCGTGGTGGCATATGCCTGTAGTCCCAGCTACGCAGGAGGCTGAGGTGGGAGAATCACTCGAGCCCAGGAGGTGGAGGTTGCAGTGAGCTGAGACCGTGCCACTGCACTCCAGCCTGGGTGATAGAGTGAAACCCCGTCTCAAAAAAAAAAAAAAAAAAAGAAAAAGAAAAAGAAAGAAAGTACCATATCAAAATGTGTAGCATAAAGCAATATCAGTACTTAGAAATGTATAGACATAAGTGAGTATGTGGAAAAGGAAGGACAGAATTCACAAGGAGAAACAAACAGAACAGCAAAGGAAATCCAAAGAAAAGTTTAAAAGGGCACACAAAAATCAGAGCAGAAATTACTGAAATAGCATACATATAAATGATATAATCAACAGTCAAAAATCATTTCTTTACAAAGCTAATAACATTGACTACTAGCCTGTGATGAAATTCATCAATGAAAAAAGAAAGCACAAATAACCAGTCTCAGAAATGAAAAAGGTGACAGTACCGCAGATGCTGCAGGCTACAGAAAGACAATAAAATGATATTATCAGCAACTTTTCACCAAAATTTTGAAAATAACTCCCACAAGAATGCAACTTAAACTCCAAAGAAAACAAACCAAAAAACCTGAATAGTCCCATACCATTGGGAAAATAATGCATCAGTGATCAAACATCTTACAAGAGAAACTGTAGTGCCAGGCATCGTGGCTCAGGCCTGTAATCCCAGCACTTTGGGAGGCCAAGGCGGGCAGATTGCCTGAGGTCACAAGTTCGAGACCATCCTGGCCAACATGGTGAAACATTGTCTCTACTAAAAAATACAAAAAATTAGCCAGGCGTGGTGGCATACGCCTGTAATCCCAGCTACCTGGGAGACTGAGGCAGGAGAACCACTTGAACCCGGAAGGTGGAGTTTGCAGAGAACCAAGATCACGCCACTGCATTCCAGCCTGGGCAACAAGAGCAAAACTCCATCTAAAAAAAGAAAAGAAACTGTAGTTCCAAAAGGCCTCACTGGTAAGTTCTAGCTCACATTTAAAAAGGAAATTATTTCAGTAATATACAAACTATTCCAGAGAATGGAAAAATATGGGACACTCTCTGACTCATTTTATGAGACTGGCATAATCTTGAAATTTCCAAAACTTGAGGACAGTACAAGAGAACAAAATTACAGGCTAATCTAAAAAAATGTACATAGGAAAAATACTCAAGAAAATATTAGCCAAAGAGAATCTAGCAATATACAACATGTTTTACTGAGTAAAACATCATTACCCAGTTAGCTTCATCTTTTAGATCAAGAATGGTTTCAACATTTGAAAATCACCAGTGGTAACCCACAATAATAGATTAAATGGGAAAATTCACATGATCATCTCAATAGCTGCAGAAAGATCATTTGATAAGAGCCAGCACCCATCAATATTCTAAGTGAACTGGGACGAGAAAGGAAATTTCTTAATTTGATGGAGATTATATACCAAAAAAAAAAAAAAGATGATAGCTGTATTAGCCTGTTCTCATGCTGCTAATAAAGACATACCCGGAACTGAGTAATTTTAAAGAAAAGAGGTTTAATGGACTCACAGTTCCACATGGCTGAGGAGGCCTCACAGTCATGGCAGAAGGTGAAGGAGGAGCAAAGGCATGTTTTACATGGTGGCAGGCAAGAGACTGTAGGGGAACTGCCCTCTGTAAAACCATCAGATCTCATGAGACTTATTCACTATCATGAGAAAAGCAAGGGAAAAACCCACCCCCATGATTCAATTCCCTCCCACTGCGTCTCTCCCATGACGTGGGGATTATGGGAGCTACAATTCAAGATGAGATTTGGGTGGGGACACAGCCAAACCATATCAATAGCTAATACACTTAATGGTGACATATTGAAGTGTTAAAAACCAGTATACCAAAACTAAGTTATATTTACATATACCAACAGCCAACAGTTAGAAAATACTACTTTAAAGATTTTATTTGTAGTACAAAAAGCTCAAGAGCCCAGGAATCAATCTGGGCTAATCAAAAAGATTTATGTGGAGGGAAGTATTGAGCACTTTTTGTGATTTCCTTGAAGCACAGAAGTTAAGAAACTTGCTCAAAGCTACACAGTTGCTAGGTGAGTTTGAGCTGCAATTCTCTGGCTTCAGAGCTAAGGGAGGCCCCAAAACATGCAGGGCAAGAGGCACACTGAACATTGGACCTTCACATTAGATTCGTCAGTGTCTGAGGCAAATCAGGGAGGAAGAAATAAATAGATGGTTATAAAAATTAGTAACCTGCAGCAACTATTTGTGTGTTACTTTGTTGAATGTCTGCCCCTCACACCTACCAGCCCTGGTTGTAAGCTCTGTGAATGAGGCAAATATATATGGTATCTCTGGCATCAACACTGGATCAGCTACATAGTGGGGGTTCAATAAACCTGGATTGAATCTCTGAATAACACTCTTACTTGGGTTTAAGACAGAGAGTGGGCTGGGCGCAGTGGGTCACACCTGTAATCTCAGCACTTTGGAAGGCTGAGGTGGGTGGATCACTTGAGGCAAAGATTTTGAGAGCAGCCTGGCCAACATGGTGAAACTCCATCTCTATTAAAAATACAAAAAATTAGCTGGGCGTGGTGGTGTGCATCTGTAATCCCAGCTACTTGGGAGACTGAGGCAGGAGAATCGCTTGAACCTAGGAGGCGGAGGTTGCAGCGAGCCGTGATTGTGCCACTGCACTCCAGCCAGGCGACAGAGTGTGACTGTCTCAAAGAAAAAAAAAAGAGAGTGAAGGTGTTGGAATAAATTCATCGAAATTTTCCAAGTGTTTATTGGACCCTTGGATTCTAATAGAAACCATGAGCTGGTTTCTATTAGAACCACCATCAACACCTCAGGCTTAGCACCGTGCCTCAGTTTCCCCTGTGTTAACAGGCCAGTCATACATTGTTATAGAAGACAGAGCATTGCCCTAGGGCATCTCTGTCAACCCTGAATGTCCTCAGACACTCCTTCATCCCCTCCATTTAAAATTTTTAAAAGTGATTCTGGCTTGGTGGTGATCTGGACTTGGACCTTTAAGATGATGGAGAAGTTCATAGAGCAACAGTTCTCTTCCTTGAGTGCAAATTGGGGTCACTTGAGAAAGGTTTAAAAAATCAGGTTTGACTGGGCGTGGTGGCTCACGCCTGTAATCCCAGCACTTTGGGAGGCCGAGGTAGGCGGATCACGAGGTCAGAAGATCCAGACCATCTTGACTAATACGGTGAAACCCTGTCTCTACTAAAAATACAAAAAATTAGCCAGGCATGGTGGCGGGCACCTGTAGTCCCAGCTACTCGGGAGGCTGAGGCAGGAGAATGGCATTAACCCAGGAGGTGGAGCTTGCAGTGAGCCGAGATTGCGCCACTGCACTCCCACCTGAGCGACAGAGCGAGATTCCCTCTCAAAAAAAAAAAAGAAAAATCAGGTTTAGGCCCCACCTACACAGATTCTTATTCATGGAGAATGAGATGCTTGATAGATGGAGTTGGCATCTATCATCTATCTAGCCATATGTATGCGTGTATAAACTTTTTATTAATATACAATATACAAAAAAAGTACACATTCGATTGGTATATTTTTAAATTGCTGGAGATTCTGCCATGCAGCCAGTATTGAGAACTATTCTTGTTGGCAAAACTGTAGAAGTTAAACTCTGATTAGAGTTTGCCACTGCTGCCTCCCAGCCATTCCCCCTGCTAACCACAGAGAACTTCTGTATCTATCTGCCTTCCACGGGCAGCATGCATTTATTTCACGGCAGATTCCGGAGTGCCCGGAGCCCTGGAGAAGCCACCGTAGCCCTCAGCAGGCTGGTGGCACTGCATCAGGCGGCCGCAGTTCGCCAGAACAGTGGGGCTAGGGAGGGACCACAGGTCCCCAAAGATAAGCGGGCGGAGGTCTCCGGAAGGAGCTGTGGGTGTGTGGAAGCCGCTCCAGAGTCCTGGGTCGCAGCTGAGAATAATCGAGCCAGACTTTTCTTTACCTCCCCTCCCCACCAATAATGAAACATCTGCTCTGAGTCCCAGTCCCTTGGGAAATTCTCAACTAGGAAACTAAGTAAATTAATCCATTCTCTCACCCCCTTCCAGGAAATAATTTGTATTTTGCCGGAAACTTTCGATCGACTTTGAGGCTGCTGTGAGCAGAACAGGAGGCTGTTCTGAATCTGGAATGACTATCAAACCACACTGAGTCCATCAAACCACGCTGAAACCACCTGCTCTGCCGGACCTAGGGCAGAGAGGAAGGAACCCGCATTTCTGGAATCCCTATTTCAGAGGGGAGAGCTAGTCAAGGAAAGGGGCTTCCGTTCCAGCGCCTCGGCGCCATCTGCCGGGAAAGAGAGACAATGACAGTTCAGGACTACAGCTGGTCCCCGTAGGGTGTTGAAAGGAAAACAGAAGCCATGAAGGCTACCTTTCTACTCCCGAACATTACCTGAAGCGCTTCCTCAGAGATCCCACGCTGCCTTGTATGTGAAGCCACCTTGTGTGTGTTACTGGACAGAGGGTGAAAAGACCCCTTGCCACCAGCTTTCTTCCTAGAGGAGAGCTTGGTTCTGCAGCCACCTGGCTGGGTGGTGGGGGAAGGGCAGCCTCCTTCAGAGGTTCCCTACTGCAGAGAGAATCGATCTGTGCCTAATCCTGGCGCAGCCTTCCAGGGAGGCAGCCACGGGCAGCGGTGCTGGGTTCGGATGAGGACATCACCTGTGGGGCTGTGGAAGGGACTCCTGCTTGGAGGGAGTGAATGATGAGAGCCAGGTGAACTTTAACATCACACCCCAATTTAGGACTTCATATACCTGTCAGGTCTGATGTGAGATTTTTTTTTTTTTCTTTTTTTTGAGACAGGGTCTCACTCTGTCACCCACGCTGGAGTGCAGTTACATGGTCATACATCACTGCAGCCTTGAACTCCTGGGTTCAAGCAATCCTCCCACCTCAGCCTCCCGAGTAGCTGGGATTACAGGTATGCACCACCACGCACAGCTGGGTTTTTGTTTTGTTTTGTTTGTTTGTTTGTTTGTTTGTTTTTAGAGACAGGGTCTTGCTATGTTGCTCAGGTCTGTCTCGAACTTCTGGGCTCAAGCGATCCTTCCACGTTGGCCTCCCAAAGTGCTGGGATTACGGGTGTGAGCCCTCATGCCTGGCCAAGATGAACTTGTACCCTGAAAATATTGTGGCCGGGCGCGGTGGCTCACGCCTATAATCCCAGCACTTTGTGAGACCAAAGCGGGTGGATCACTTGAGGTCAGGAGTTCAAGTCCAGCCTGGCCAACATGGTGGAACCCCGTCTCTACTAAAAATACAAAAATTAACTGGGTGTGGTGGCACATGCCTGTAATCCCAGCTATTGGGGAGGCTGAGGCAGGAGAATTGCTTGAACCTGGGAGGTGGAGGCTGCAGTGAGCCGAGATCGCACCACTGCACTCCAGCCTGGGCAACAAGAACGAAACTCCGTCACAAAAAAGAAGAAAGGAAGAAAGGGAGAAAGGGGGAAAGAGAGAAAAGAGAGAAAGAGAGAAAGAGAGAAAGAAAGAAAGAAAGAAAGAAAGAGAGAGAGAGAGAAAGAAAGAAAGAAAGAAAGAAAGAAAGAAAGAAAGAAAGAAAGAAAGAAATCTTTCGAATGTGTGGCTCAAATAAGACCATTGAAAGCATAATTGGAAAATGTTGAAGTTTTGTGCCAATGCATGCAAATATTTGGAGAGAGAGACCATATTCTCATTTAGACTCTTAAAACAAACTTCATGTATTTTCCGGGAATGTTTCCTTGACATTGGCTTGACTTTGTGCCAGATCCCTTACATCTCCCTGGCAGTGGCAAGTCCCTAACTTGACCCAACGTTGCCTGACCTGTTCTGTTTACTAACTACAGCAACAGCAACTAACACTTACTGAGAATTTATTATATGCTAGTCACAAGAATGATATTTAATAAGGACCTATGTTGGAAAGATTTGAGAACAGTCCCGCCCTTGACTGCTTTTATATTATAAGATTTAGTGTTTTTCAACTGACTTTATCTAATATTTACATTCAGAATGTGCCAGACACTATGCCATATTATTGCATTATTATGCATTATTTCACTTTATTCTAGCACCAACCAAATGAAGCGTAATTTTATCTTGATTTTGCAGAGGAAGAAATTGAAGCTTAGATCAGTCAGTCAACTACTCAACATGGTGAGGGGGAGGGTAGACAAGTCACCCCTGAGCATCCTGCTGGTCTCTCTAGCTATAATATGTACTTGTTTTCCTCAGAGTCTCATATAGTCTCACAATATCTGAGTTGGTGCATGTTGCAACTTGGTATAAGAATAAATGCAGACCTGGAGTCTAGGCAGTAAAAACATTTATCATTGACCCAATAACTTTTTCCCATAAAAACTTTTGACACCCCATTATTTCCCAGCATTGCACCCTGGATTTTATTGGCAGAGATTTACAGTAGCATCCTGGGCTGACTTGTGTGTATGTGGTCAGCTGAGGGCCAGATCTGGGCCTTCTCTATTGCTGCTCATCTCCCTGGCATGAATGAGGGACTCAATGAGAGAAACATCTAATCAGGTGCACCAGAGAACTCACACTCTTGGCCCATCTGCTACTTCCCACCCGAATTCAACTCTCAGTCCATCTCTGAGAGACATTTGACCAGAATTTCTTCAGGCAGGAAAGCTGACGTGGAAACATGAACAGGTGGGGAGACAGTAAGAGGGACACGGCCCAACCTGCAGATCTCCCTGTCTGTGCATCTGTAGTGAAGACACCAGGAACTGGGTCCCTCCCCTGGAAGAAACTGTGCCTGCAGCCCTTCTGTCCTCCAGGATCTGAAAGCAAGGTGCCAGGCTAGTCATGGTGGCTCAAGCCTGTAATCCTAGCACTTTGGGAGGCTGAGGAAGGAGCATTGCTTGAGACAGAAGTTCGAGACCAACCTGGGCAACATAGCAAGACCCCATCTCTACAAAAAAATAAAATTAAATTAAAAAATAAAAGCAAGGTGCAGAAGTAACCAAAACCCCTTGTCACCCCATCCACCTAGTGGCAGTCCTGAGACAAGGATCTAAGAAAGGAAAGTAAGTTTATGTGAAAGGATAATTTGGAGAATGTCCACTATTTACATGGGCAATTGGGCAGTCAACAGAGTAGGGAAGAGACAGCTGGTCCCTCCCCCCTCTCAGTCTTGCTCTGTGGTTTCTATCCCTTCATTCCTGGCAGGGAGCATAGAGGAATCAGAGCCTCTTGGGGTGCTCAAGGCGGGGCAAAGACTTAGGGCCGGGTCTTGCTGCTTGCCAAGGCCCAGTGGCAATTCAGGGTGACTTCCTGTCTTGGCATAGGCAGGAAAGGTGACACCACGAGGAGTCAACTGGTGCCCTGGCTGCTGTTCTCCCAGAGGATGCAGGGCTGCACTGCTCCTAGGACTGCATAGCCACCCAAGTGCTCCAAATATTGAGCATTGTGAGCAGCAAGGGAAGGGCAGGGCTGGGTGGGGACAGCTGCTTCAGCCACGGTCAGTTCCCCAGGCAGGGGAACAGCTTTCCAGCAGAGTCTTGGTGACACTCTTATTGATCAGATCCACAGCCCGACCTTCTGTTAGGGGCTAGCTCAAGGCCAGAAACCTGTAACTCAGGAGAGCGTGGCTTTAGATTTCTAGAAATAATGGGAACAGTTGCCAAGTCACTCACACAGCCTTGGGAAAGAGCATCTCCTTAAATTTTGTGCCCTGGCACCTTGCTTTCCTCACTCTAGTCTCAGCTTTGGCTGAAGGGGTTAGAGGCAAGGTCAAGGGCTCTCTGTTGAGGGGCTAGTGGGTCTAGTCAAAGAGAGGACCACTTCAGTGGAGTGATGCTGAGATCTGTCAACCTGGGAAGTCTGGCAAGAGGCCAGAGGCACTCTGGGGGCTCATACTGGGCTGAAATCCTCATGACTGGGCTGGAGTATGAGCCCCGGGAGTCCAGGATCATGGAGAAGACGGCTTTGCTTGGGATGGAGGAATTAAGCAGCTTCCTGGACACCTCCTTAATGAATGTCTAAAAGGGTTCCTCCTGCTGGGAGAAGCTAAGCTTGGAGGTGGGTTCCAAAACCTTGTCTGGAGGTGCTGAGGCCCTGAGAATTGTAGGTTGGGCTCTTTCAGGCCAGGAGAAAACAAGATCTGTTTCTACCAGCCCTGACTTTCTTCCCTCTCTCCCTCTGCTAACCATCAGTATTTCAAAGACTCCTGGGTTGGGGATGTAAACCCAGTATAAGAGGTCTTGGTCCTTGAAATGAGAGGCTGGGACAAGTCCTTCCAGGGAGGACTGATTCCTCTTGGAGATCTGGGATGGGAAGATGCATCTTTGCAAGGTGGTTACTCCAATTTGATGGCCTCCAGGAGAGGCACTACCTCCCCTGGTTGGATTCCGGTAAGAGAAGTTTATGCTTTTGTCCAGTCCTGAAGCAGGAAAAGGGGTTGCTCCTTCCTCAGCTAGGATCACCTGGGGGCTTGTGAACTCTCTGGCTGTGATGACTGAATCTGAGCTCATTAGTTTATGGGTGTAGCCCCCAGGGAAAGTTGGATCTTCACTGAGGGCTGCAACACCAAGGCCTGTTCACGGGGAATTAAGTGGGCCAAGGTGTGAGTGGACATCAGGGAGTCCAAGTTGGATGCACAGATTCCTGAAAAGTTCTGAAGTGGGTCATCCCTGCTATTTAAATACCTGGGGCACCCTCCAAGTAGCCACTGGCATTGAAGCAGATGGCCCAGAAGAAGACCTTGCCATTGGTGGATATTTCACTAAAAACATGGGAGGAGACTTGGCAGATGAAATACTTCCAGCCTGATGTGGAGTGACCTTCAATTAGGGGAAATGTTTCTCCATCCTTGTATAGATGTCTTCCAGTCACATGTTCTCGTCTATGTTGAAGGCAAATTGAATCATATCCAGTTAGGCTGCGGCACCTCATTATTAGCGGGCTCTGATCCCAGGGCGGTTCTCTGTCTCCATTGCTTGCTGCTGCTGCTGGAGCCCAACCCATCAGAACTCATCTTTCCAAGTCAAGAATGAAGCACAGCTCCCTGGCATCTGCCTGGAACAGGCTCCAGTGGTTTGGAGGATGAGTTCTGGAGGGTGAGTTTGAAGAATAAACTTCTAGGACTGCCTGCTGCTACTGTCTTTTCCTTTAGTGGTCAAGAATTAGAGATTGTTCAGACTATTGCTATCTTTGGGGACAGCCATCATCTGGGTGTTGGGCGGGGATGGGGGTGATTAATAACCTTGATTCCAGTTGAAAACTTTCAAGAGTTTGAGCCTCTTGGGAGCCCTGCACCCGACCAGAATCAGGTCAAAGCCCTGAGAACAGTCTGAGGTCAAAGCCCTGAGAACAGTAAGGGGAGGGGAGCAACCAACATTAGTGTAAACCCCAGAATCAGCCTGAGAACAGAAGCTCTGATGTCTGAGAGCAAAAGATGATGTCCCAGCTCTAGAACAGAAAGCAAATTCACTTTTCCTCTGCCTTTTTGTTCTAGCAGGGCCTTCAATGGATTGGATGGTGCCCACTCGCTTTGGTGAGGGCAGATTTTCTTTCAGTTGACTGACTGAAATGCCAGTCTCTCTCAGGAACACCCTCACACACACCCAGAAGTGATCTTTTACCAACTATCTGGACATCCCTTGGCCCAGTGAAGTTTACACATAAATTTACCTGTCACAGAAGCTCAACTCAACTAGCCAAGACAAAAGGAGAAATAGGCCAGGCATGGTAGCTCACACCTGTAATCCCAGCACTTTGGGAGGCCAAGGCAGGTGGATCACTTGAGATCAGGAGTTCAAGACCAGCCTGGCCAACATGGTAAAATTCCATCTCTACTGAAAATACAAAAATTAGCCGGGCATAGTGGTACGCACCTGTAGTCGCAGCTACTTGGGAGGCTGAAGCATGAGAATCACTTGAACCCGGGAGGCAGAGGTTGCAGTGAGCCAAGATCACGCAACTGCACGCCAGCCTGGGTGACAAAGAAAGACCTTGTCTCAAAAAAAAAAAAAAAAAAGAAAGAAAAGAAAAGAAAAAAAAGAAATATATTGGTTCAATGAAGTCATGGGAATGATTGCTTCAAGAAGCAGGCAAAATTACAGGGATAAGAGATTTATTGGGAAGTATAGCTCCCATGAGATGTGAAAAAGAGATAGCAGTCTCAGGCACGATGAGCATCCGACCCCTCTGCAAAGAGAGCTGGGGGCGGGGGGAACAGGATTGTGCAGTTGGAGCCTCAGACCCCGATGCACAAAGTCTCAGACACCCCAACAGAGAGCTCTGGCCCAGAGAGCTTATTCACTGGCTTATTAGATGACTTCCACTTTGGGTAGAAATAGCCTGGCGTGGTCACTGGCTGGGGACTTCCTGGGAGGAGCATGGCCTTGGCTCACAAGCTGAAGTGGAACCTGGATGCACTGACAGCAGCCAGCTGTCAGCTCACCATCCTCCTGACAGAGGAGCAGCATTGGGTTTGGAAGGGAAATCCAAGGGCGCATCTTCATGGTTGCCACAGAAACAAGGGATACAGTTTGGCCTATGGAAATCCAAGAGTCTGTGGCTTATCTGATACAAAGATCTTCGCTCCTCATTCCTACTTTACTCTGGGGTCACCTCCATTCTTCCTCACTGAAAACCAGTCTCATTCACATGATAAGAAATATGGCCTATGGAAATATGGCCATGTGTTACTTCCTATAGCTTTTGTTACCCAAGAGGGTCTGACTCACATGGTCACTGGTCCAAAGTTCAAAATCCTGGGGAAGGGCGCCAACTGGCCTAGCTTGGGCTAGGTTCCCTCTCCTGGACCAATCACCTGGTGCCAGGGCCGGGACCATGCAGAAACACGGCAGCTGCATCTCACCAAGAAGAAGGAGAAGGTACTTTTTTTTTTTTTTAAAGAAAACAGCAGCACTGACTACATAAAATTAGATATCTGTTCCAAATGGTTCTACACATCTTGCCTCCATTTCATCACTCCAATTCACCCTTCAGACATTTGCAATCTAACTTTTGCCACCATCATTCTACTGAAGCAGCTTTCTAAGTGACCACCCATGAGTTTATAGTTAATAAATCTGATGGTCCTCTTGAACTGTCAATATAACAGTTGCTAACATAGGACACTCTCTAGCTATTGTGCCCACTGCAGTAGATACTTGGGCCTGACTGTCCAGCGTGGTGGCCAGCATTTCCCTGGGAACTGCCATTTCTTCCATAAACGGGTGGGACATGACATCCATAGGACAATGATCATAGCTGAACAGCCCTGGGATCAACTTGACCTTAGCTTAGCCAGATTCTTTCTTCCAGGAGTCTGGAATTGAGAAAGTCAGTCAATCGTTTGAATGACTACACCAGTAACTGATCAATGTGGAAGCCGTGGAGAGGCCACCTTTGCCGTACTCTATGAGTGAAGAAGCAGGAAAGCTGGTCCACAGAGAAGGAGGGAATGAAGGCACAGAGAAGCAGGGGAGAAAACAGAGCATCTGATAAGTAACCCTGGAAGAAAGCAGTTGTGTGGGGTACACAGCGGAGCAGAAGCCAAAGGGTGGTCACTTAGAGGGTGCATTGCCCTCATTAGGGAGCAGTGAAGCCTCACATGGCCCCACACAGGGAGCAAGTGACTTAGAAGAACTCAGCAAAGCACCTCATGAGAGACAAAGTCAATATTCCAGCAGCATCCTCCCACACAGAGGACACCTGGGCTGGGTGAAAACAACACTGGTCAGATGGGACACATTATCCTTCCCCTCCTTCCTGTCATCCCCTTGGGGGAGCCAACTGGGGCCCAGCGTGTGAGGAAGAGCAGTGGAAGAACAAGATGGAGATCATTGAGACCTGGGCCCCTTTTCCCATCACAGTAGTCCCCAGTGAGATTGGAGAGATGCTTCAGAGTGGATGAGATATAGAAGTTGTGGGTTAGATGGTGCTAGACTTTTTAGTAACTGAAAATGAGACTATGAGACTATTCTAATATCCAAGATATATTAGGATCCACCTAACATATGGTCCAGTAGTGGTTGTGACCAGAACTTCTCCTGCCCCTGTACACTCACTACTGTGCCATGGGTTTTCACTGCTGTTCCCACCAAAAACTGTTTTTCCATCTCTTAAACCTTGGGGGGCTTTGTAACTTGATTTGATCAAGAGAATATGGCTGAAGTGACATTGTGTGAATGCTGCAGCCATGGCTTCAGGAAGCCCTTACAGATTCTGCACCAGCCCTCTTGGAATACAGAGCTGGCATGTTGGAGGCCCAGGTCAGCCTCCTGGATGAGGAGAAAGAGGCCCAGCCAATAGCTAGCACCAACCACTGGACATGGGAACAGGACCATTTTGGACCACCCAGATCCAGTTGAACCACAAGAGCCACAAGGTAACTGTACCTGCAAGGAGGAACCCCGGTAAGACCAGCCAAAAACCACTCTGCTGAACCCAGTCCAAATTGCTAACCCACAGAACTATAAGCAAATAAAGGGTTGTTTTAAGTGATTCGATTTTGGAGTGATTTGTTACACACAATAAAAAAGTGATATAGCAAAGAAGGCAGATATAACAGAATGGGTTTGAATGTGATGATGAAAGAAGAAAATAAAGTTGTTTCTTGCCACTTCCCAAGGCCAGCTCATTTAATTTACAAGCAATATTTGCAAAAGGCAGATGCCTGCAGCAATATGAGATTTTTCCCCTGGGTATTCTCAAGTGCCTAAATACCTACTTGTTTTAAAATAGATAATTTTCAGCTGGGCACAGTGGCTCAGGCCTGTAATCTCAGCACTTTGGGAGGCCAAGGCAGACAGATCACTTGAGGTCAAGAGGTCAAGACCAGCCTGGCCAACATGGTAAAACCCTGTCTCTACTAAAAATACGAAAAAAAAAAAAAAAAAGCTAGGCATGGCAGCAGGTGCCTGTAATCCCAGCTACCCAGGAGGCTGAGGCAGGAGAATCACTTGAACCCAGGAGGCAGAGGTTGCAGTGAGCCAAGATTGTGCCATTGCACTCCAGCTTGGGCGACAGAGTGTGACTCTATCTCAAAAAATAATAATAATAATAGATAATTCTCATCTCTGGACTCTCCCCTTGTTCGACTCTGCAATGTTTCCCTTCGGACATCTCCTCACAGAGCTGCGGAAAGCTCAGAAGGCCCCTCTCTGAAGCCTTACTGCTGATCACCAGCATTGGCCATCAGAAGGCTGCTGCCAATCAGGGCTGAGGAGAAGCTGTGACCTTGACTGAGAATAGAAGTGGGGGTGAGGGGTGAGCTAGCTCTGCTTTGTTTCTTTCCTGAAACAGCAAAATGAGACAAGTGTGTGCACGCTGTGCTGCTGCAGCTGCAAAATGAAAAGCTTCTTATTAGCATCGTTTGCACAGGGGGTGGGGGCGGGGGATAACTCAGGAACAGCTCTCAGAGTGCAGAGCTGGGGCTTCTGCTCCCAACCCAGGCCCCAGTCAGGCCCCTAGGTGTGTCATCTGCCTCCAGCCCAGCTAGGTGAGTGTGCTTCCATCTGGGTTGGGGAGGGGGACTGGTGGAAGGCTCCTGTGGGGTAATTGTGAGTCCTGATCTGGTCCCAGAATGTGAGCCCACCTTAGCTGTGGGACCCTGGGACCCCCACCGTCCCCAGCCCGCTGAGCAGGGAGGGGCATGCAGAGCTGGGTGGAGGGGAAGCAGGTTCCTCTGGCCACATAGGCTTTTCCTGTGCCAGGGGTAGCCCAGCACAGGATGACAAGGAGAACCGGAAACCAGCCAGCAGGGCCTGCCCTGTGAAATCATGGATTTCCTCTTTCCCTCCCTCCCACCCTTCAGGCCCCAGCAGAATCTCTCTCCTCCAGGCCTCTGTCCTCTCATGCAGGATGAGAGCAGAGGTTCTTAAACCAGCTCTGGGGACTACGGGGACCCATGGAGGGACTTAAAGAGGGTGTCCACCACATACCCTCTAAAATTATGTGAAAATCATTATTTTTGTGCACATTACTCTGAAGGGAGTTTTAAACAACTAAGTACTTGGTGGTTTGCTAAAGGTTAGGAACCATCGATCTAGAAAATTCTCAGGCCTCTCCAACACTAACATTCCCGCTTTCCCCTTTCTGTCTGCTTTTCTGAGTGTGGTTCTCAGCTCTCTTAGTTCGTGTAGCTCTGTTCTCATCTAATACATCTACTTTGCAGTAACGGCCAACAAAGGTGGTATATTACAGTGAGGCTTTAAATGGGAGATGCAGAGTACGTGAAACATACCAGATATCTAACTCACATGATTGCATTTGAGCAGTAAGTTTAGCTTTAACCATCTCAGCAGCCACATGAAAAAATAGATAGCTGAATTTATTAACTTTGGGATTTGTATTTGCTGTCACCCTGTCTTAGTCCACAGCTATAACTCGGCAGGGGTGGATTTTAGGCACTCAGATTACCTGGTAGGGGAGAGATTTTGAGATGGGTAGGCCTTGTAAATGCTCCTCTTCCAACTGTACAATTCAACATACGTGTTGTGATTGCTCAAATGTGCCAGGCCCTGGAAATACCAAGACAAAAAAACACAACTTTTGCCCTCAAGATGTTCCCAGTGGGTCTGGAGATATGAGGCTCCTACAAGGGCGTAACCTTTCTAAACCCATTTGTGAGGACAGCAACCCCGTACCAAAGGGGGCTTAGGAGAATTAAGTAGTAGCCTCAGTCACAGGAGGCACTCACACATTTTAGGCACACACAGACACCTCACACATTTTAGGCACACACAGACACACCCAACAACTGCAGGTGACATCTGGTAAGGTGGGAAGCAGAGGAGCCATGGCAGCTTAAAGGAGGAGATTGTTGTGTGCTGGGATTACTGGGGAAGGACACCCCCAGGAGGTGCTTCCCATCTGTGCTCGAAAAATAGGTAGGATTTAAAAGGGAAGTCAGGGCAGTGGGCACTTCATGATGGTGAAGCCCAGGGAGGCCAGGGCAGGAGGCAGGAAGGACCACAGGGCCTGGAGACAGGAACAAGACTGCTTGGTGTAAGGGAGGATGTGTACCCAGGAGGTTTGGAAAATAAGTTTCAAAAGTTTGTTAGGGCCAACTGTACAGAGCCTTGAGTTAGAACAGACATATATTGCACACTGGCTAGGTGGGCACCGTGCTCTGTGCCAGGGAAGCTTGCCACCCCCAGAGGTACACACAGCACAATGTGGCACAATGTGTCAACCACTAAGGCCTCTGGATATTCAGATGAGCAGAAGTTTCCAAGCTGGGGCGTAATAAGATACAAGGAAGATCAGCCTGACAGTTGGAGGATAGACGGGGAAGCGGGAGTTGGGGAGAAGTCAGAGCGGGACCCGATAGGAGAAGGTTGCCCACTGGCCTGGGCTTGGGTGGACGATACCGGAAGGGTCAGGGGCAGCGGGGGCAGCAGGGCAGGCATCTGCAAAGGATGAGCATGCTAAGAGGCAAGCTCCATCATTCTGGAGAAAGGATCCTGAGGACACAGCCTACTCTGAAGAGAGCCTCATCCACCCAAAATACAGCCCTTCCGGGGAGAAGCTGAGGCGGACAAGGGTGAGGCCTTTGTAGGTCTCCTGGAAGTCCCACAGTGAAACCTCAAGAGAGAAAATCCCAGCGAGGAAAGGGGCACTGGGCCTGCGAGAATCCTGTCTTGCTGGGCCAGAGGGGAGCCCTGGGTCTGGCTCCTGTAGAGCCTGAAATAGAATCCAATTTGCGATGCCCCTAATGATGTTATGTAATGACGTTGCATAAGCCCGTTACATAAATCAAAGTCCTGCTATTGACCAAGAATGTCCCCTGCCCCGAGGCTGACCTAATCCCACGCCTGAAGGCTCAGTCCTTTGTCGCAGTTGGATAAATCTGTTTCCTAAAGCCTCTGTCAAACCCTCCCGATCTCAATGTCTCTGTCTTTAGGGTTCCTGGGACCTCCTTCTCCGTTGCTGCTTCTCCACTGTGTGAGGCCTCAGTGCGACACTCACTCATCCTTTTCCCTAGGTGAGGGCTCCCAGGAGAGGACAGGATTCTGGTCCTTCCACCAGCGTGGAACTGTGGCTGTGCGCCCTCTTCTGGGGGTCTTACATACTCCTTCTGACTGTGAAATTCAAGACTTGTCTCTGGTTAAAAGACATTTCAAGGATCAATAAGTGAGTGAAGAGGTTTTCTTCCCTGTGGGGCATGGGTAGCCTCCCCAGGACCCTGGAGTTAACAACTACAAGAAGGTTCTTGAGTCCCAGGGACAGAAAAATTCTTTCACTACTGGAAACCAGCATGTTCCCTGAATGCACTCACCAACCTGTCTCGCTTCAGTCGGCCCATCTGTCTCCCTGAACATACCAGCAGAAGCCCTCCCACCCTCAACCCACCTCTCCAATCCCCACCCCAGCTTCCCTTGAAGCCCTCTCCCCAACACAGGCAACATCTTCCCCGGGAGGCTGTCTCCTTCCTTCATCTATGTCTCTCCACAAGTAAATCCTGGTGTGCACACCACCCACTCCCGACACATAAACACAATTTACAGAAACACCAAACAAAACAGTCATGTTTGATGGAAAAAGGCTGAGTTCCCAGTTGCTCCTATAGTCTCCTAAACATCAACTGTTTACTGTCATATCAAAGCTATTTTACTGTTATAGGAGTAGGAAAGATTTACATTTAAAAATCACCTAACATGAAGCAAAATTTTTTATGTTTTATCTTTTTTTTTTTTTTTTGAGACAAACAAGGTCTTGCTCTGTCACCTGGGCTGGAGTGCAATGACATAATCTTGGTTCACTGTAACCTTGAACTCCTGAGCTCAAGGGATCCTTCTACCTCAGTGTCCTAAGTAGCTAGGACCACAGGCCTGCTACCATGCCTGGGTAATTAAAAAAATTTTTTTGTAGAAATGAAGTCTCCCTGTGTTGCCCAGCCTGGCCTTGAACTCTTGGCCTCAAGTGATTCTCCCACTTTGGCCTCCCAAAGTGCTGGGATTCCAGGTGTGAGCCACAGTGCCCGGCCTCTTTTGGCTTTTTTGTATGATATGACACATCTCCAAAACATAGCACAGGGTGGATCCAAGAGCTCCTGGGGTGAGAGCTGCCCAGACCCACAGGTCCACTCTCATGGGCTCTGATTACAGCTGCACTGCCCCATTCTCTCCCAATACCAGGAGCCCTTATTTCAGCCTCTGCTCCCCCAACTGTGACACAGTATTTTACTCAAGATCTCTGTTATGAATTGAATTGTGTCCCCCAAGAAGTCCAAAAAGTTGTGTTGAAGTCCCAGCCCTGGCCGCAACCTATGAATATAGCCTCTTGAAAATAGGGTATTTGCAGATATAATCAGGATGAGGTCGTTAAGGTGGGCCATACTCCAATATGACTGTTGTCCTCAGAGGAAGAGAATGGACACAGACATGCCCAGAGTGGAGGAGACCCAGGAAGAAGATCATGGGAGGATGGAGGTAGAGATTGAAGTGATGTGTCTGTAAGTCAAGAAATGGCCAGGAGAAAGGCCTGGAACAGAGCCTCCCCTTGAGCCTTCAGAGGGAGTGTAACACCTGATTTCACACTCACAGCCTCCAGACCGTGAAGAAATAGGTTTCTGCTGTTTTGAGCTATGCAGTGTGTGGCACTTCGTAAAGGAGGCCTCAGGAAGCGAACACAGGGGCTTCGGTGAACACAGTGCCACATGGCACAGCTCTCCGCTTGTCTGCGTGCAGGGGACGGCAATGTCAGCAGGACAACTTTCAGGCAATTCTCAGAGACTGAGGCTTAGAGTTGGGCCCAGGCTGGCCAGTGTCATGGGAGTCTGTGAGGCCTTGACCCTCTTCCCAGGTTGCTATCTGCTTGCCCCATAAACACATCCTGAGACTTTGCTACCTTCCTTTCCCCTTTCCTTCCTTGTGTTTTCTCAGAGCTGTACCTGTCTGTACCGCCTGGTCTCCTTGGTACATCACCTGCTTGGACATCAGCCACCCTTTCTCAGTGCCTTGATTCAGGATACCATAATATATTTTTTCTATGAAAACGAAGCTTCATTCTGCCTGCCAATTCCTACCTATTTTAAATCACGGCTGACATTCATGCCTCAACAAAGATTCCCTTAGCTGTGGCTCCATGATTCACTATCAACTCTGGAAAGGGAACATTTTCCAACAGATGGCCAAGCCCAACTTCCATGGCTTCATGCTTCTTCCCAGGTCTCTGCCACTCAGCACTGTCCTCTCCCAGGAGACAGATGTGTGTTAATGCCACCTGTGCGTGTAACAGGTTTCCTGGCTGGCTGGAAGCCTGGTCCCCAGTTGCTTACAGTCTTCGCAAGTTAATTTGCCTCCTCAGAGACGCCCACCTGACCTCCAGGTGTGAGTCCCTGCTCCTTGCTCTTTGTTCCACAATCCTTTGCACATACTTCTCTTACTCACCAACCCACTAGGTCCAACCATGAGTCTGTGAGTGCCCTGAAGACCTTGAATATGTGCCCTGAAGACCCCTCTCTGCAAGGGGACCGTGGAGCTTGGTATTTAAAAGCCCAGGGCCTAGGGAAATGCAAATCAAAATAACTCTGAGATGCCACCTCAAAGCCATGAGGATGGCCACTATCAAAAACCAGAAAATAACAGTTGTTGGCAAGGATGTAGCATCACTGGAAGCCTCATGCACAGCCGGTGAGAATGTGAAATGGTGCAGATGCTGTGGAAGACAGTATGACAGCTCCTCAAGAAATTAAAAATAGGATGACCATATGATCCAGCAATTCCATATGTGGGTATATACCCAAAAGAGCTGAAAGCAGGCACTCAAACAGATATATGTACACTCCTGCTCACAGCAGCATGATTCACAGTACCATAAGGTGGAGGCAACCAATTGTTCATTGACAGATGATTGGATAAACAATGTAGTGTAGACATGCAATGGAATATTCAGCCTTAAGAAGGAAGGAAATTCTAAGACCTGCTACAGCATGGATGAACCTTGAGAACATTATGCTAAGTGAAATAAGCCAGTCACAAAAGACAAATGCTATGTTATTCCACTTACAGGAGGTCCCTAGAGTAGTCAGATTCATAGAGATAAAAAGTAGAATGGTGGTTGCCAGGGATTGGGAGAGGGAAGAATAGGGTTTAATAGGCACAGAGTTTCAGCTTTGCAAGGTGTATTAGTCAAGATTCTCTAGAGAAAGACAACCATGGGGTGTGTGTATATGTACATAGAAAGAGATTTGTTTTAAGGAATGGGTTCATGTGATTACAGGGGCTGGCAAGTCCAAAATCTGTAGGGTGGCTTGGCTGGCTGGAGACCCAGGGAAGAGCCAATGCTTCTGCTGGCTGAATTCCCTCTTCCTTGGGGGAGGTCAGTCTTCTGTTCAATTGATTGGGTGAGGCCTACCCACATTATGGAGGGTAATCTGTTTACTCCAAGTCCACCAATTTAAATGCTAATATCATCCACAAACACCCTCATATAAACATATAAAGATAATGTTTGATCACATATCTGGGCACCATGGTCTAGCCAAGTTGACACAGAAAATTAACCATCACACAAGATGAAAAGAGTTCTGGAGATGGATGGTGGTGATGGTCACATAACGTGAATGTACTATATGCCACTAAACTGCAAACTTAAAGATGGTAAAGATGTTACATTTTATGTTATGTGTATTTTGCCACAATTTAAAATAATGTAATTTTTTAAAAAGCAGAAGCTCTAGAGTCAGACCACCAGGTTGCTTTCTTTCGTTACGTACGGTCTCGTGTCTGTGCACAGGTCATGGAGACCCTCTGAGCTTCCTTCACCTCCTCAGAATAACTGGACCAGGGATGGGCATGGTGGCTCATGCCTGTAATCCAAGCACTGTGGGAGGCAGGCAGATCCACTTGAGGCCAGGAGTTCAAGACCAGCTTGGCCAACATGGCGAAACCCCATCTCTACTAAAATACAGAAAAATTAGCTGGACATGGTGGCATGTGCCTGTAGTCCCAGCTTCTCCAGAGGCTGAGGCACTACAGTTCCTTGAATGCAGGAGGCAGAGGTTGCAGTGAGCCGAGATCATGCCACTGCACTGGGCAACAGAGCAAGACATCTTAAAAAAAAAAAATAATTGGATCAGTGACAATGATGTCCTATAATAGGGAGGTGGTCAAAATAAACAAAGCAACACTTGTAAATCCTTAATTTGTATAGTATCTAGCACAAAGTAGGTGTTTGATATATTTTAGATGATGATGATGATGATGATGATGATGATGATGATTATTTGAGGCAGAGTCTCCCTCTGTTGCCCAGGTTGGAGAGCAGTGGCTCAATCTTGACTCACTGCAACCTTTGCCTCCCAGGTTCAAGCGATTTTCATACCTCAGCCACCTGAGTAGCTGGGATTACAGGCATGTGCCACCATGCTCAGCTAATTTTTTTGTATTTTTAGTAGAGACAGAGGTTCGCCATGTTGGCCAGGCTGGTCTCAAACTCCTGACCTCAAGTGATCCGCCCGTCTCATCCTCCCAAAGTGCTGGGATTACAGCCGTGAGCCACCGCGCCTGGCCTAGTTTATTAGTATTATTATTCCCAGCATCTAACAATGCCAGACACAGAGCAGGTACTCAGTGCATGTTTTTTGTTTTGTTTTGCTTTGTTTTTGAGACCAAGTCTCACTCTTGTCGCCCAGGCTGGAGTGCAATGGCGCGATCTTGGCTCACTGCAACCTCTACCTCCCAGGTTCAAGCGATTCTCCTGCCTCAGCCTCCTGAGTAGCTGGGATTACAGGCGCCTGCCACCATGCCTGGCTAATTTGTGTATTTTTAGTAGAGACGGGGTTTTACCATGTTGGCCAGGCTGGTCTCAAACTCCTGACCTCAGGCGATCTGCCCGCTTCGGCCTTCCAAAGTGCTGGGATTACAGGTGTGAATCACCGCGCCTGGCCCCAGTGCATGTTTGTTGAATAAGTGACTGAATAAATGACCTTGTTCAAATGACTTAATTGCTCTGTGCATTAGTTTCCTCATCTAAAAAAACTTGGGGATAATAATGATAACCATGAAGATTGGGGAAATATACATGACATGTATATATATATATATGTGTGTGTGTGTGTGTGTGTGCATGTGTGTGTGTGTGTGTGTGTGAAGAATTCAGGTTGGAAAGCCTGATACAGCAAGTATTAGACAAATATTGGCTACCATTATTATCAGTGGTAATAATGGCAAACACTTTTCCTATTGCCTGGCCCTTTCTTTGGAGCACTGACTGGCAGAGATGTCATGCAGCTGTGGCTCTGTGAAGGGCTATGGAAGAAGAAAGAGTTCTATTCATCCAGTGCCTCAATGGCACAGGAATTAGAGTAGGGGACAGGGCAGAGGTGGATTTTCCCTGCACTGACATTAAGGAAGATGACCCCTTCTCACCACTAACTTAGTATTGCAAATAGCTGACCTCCTGCGACCAGCATAGTTGAGCACTTAGTTGCACTTTTGTCTTGCATTGTCTTGCATGGATCTCTTGTTCCTCCACCTCCTCTTTGTCTGTTCCAGTCCCAGCTCCAGTCAAAACTCAACCAGGACCCTCCTCCCTCAGAAACCCCCTGACTGCTCCAGCCCACGCCCTCTCATGAAGAATAGGATACTATACCTGGGTTGAGTTTTAGGTGTGTCATGAAACTCCAGCATTCTCTTCCAGCTACGGGTTAGGTTTGCGGGTCAGGAACCATGCGTGATATTTACTTCTCGTGAGTCTCCCAAAGCTCCCAGCTCCCAGGACCTTGAGTGATCCTTAAACTTGCCTTACATCTGAACTATCAACTCCACGAGGGCAAGAGCTGTCATTCTATTCCGACCATGTTTGCACAAGCCTGGGTAGATTTTAAAGCTCAGCCAATGTTTATGGGGGATTAAAATGCCGGACTCACCCTGGATGCCTGAGGCAGTCAAGCCTGGGGAACATCTCCAGATCTCTCTACTAGCAGCTCTTGTTGTCCAACCCTGCAGATGGAGAGGGAGAAGATACAGGAGGCTGGGCTGCACAAAAGATTCTCGTGTCTTACTCTAGTCCTGTGGTAGGCAGGCTTCGCTAAAGTCTGAATGAAGTATAAATGGCTTTAGTATCCTCACTTCACTTTGCTCTGACTCCACCCTGCCAAACCCAGTCTTGATGATTAATTTCATTTCCCCAGCATGGACAAGAGGAACAGTCCAGGCACCTGAGAATCTTCCAATATAAAGCAATGCACTGGCTGTGTGGCACATTGGCTGTTTACTGACCATTTCCCCTGCTCCTCAAATTGAAAAGGCAGCAGCAACTTGGGAACTAAGCGCTTGGATGCACTGGGTACTTGTTAGTTGGTGCTCATGCTGTAAGGAGCTGAGTCTTGGGGTTAGGCTTGAAATCCTAAGCAGATGAGAAACCCTGCCCTCTAACCACTGTTCTGCTCTTCTCTTGGGCACCTAACCTCTCCTGCGGGAGGGCGGTCCTGTTCTTTGTCTTTCTCCACCTCCTCCCAGCAAAATTGTCATCAGAATGACTGTGGACTGGGTTCCATTTAAGATTCCCCAGGTCAGCTGGGCGTGGTGGCTCACGCCTATAATCCCAACATTTTGGGAGGCCGAGGCGGGTGGATCATGAGGTCAGGAGTTTGAGGCCAGCCTGACCAACATGGTGAAATCCTGTCTCTACTAAAAATACAAAATGTAGCCAGGTGTGGTGGTGTGCGCCTGTAATCCCAGCTATTTGGGAGGCTGAGGCAGGAGAATCACTTGAACCCGGGAGGCAGAAGTGGCAGTGAGCAGAGATCGTGCCACTCCAGCTTGGGTGACAGAGTGAGACTCCGTCTCAAAAAAAAAAAAAGAAAAAAAACCAAACCAAACCAAACCAAACAAAACAAAAAACATTGTCCCGCTCTCAGGTATCTATCAGTTGGAGGTTCTAAGACTGGGATAGATTAGCAGTGGAGGGAGGAGATAGGAACCCACTGAAAGGACTGAGAGGAAGATGAAGCGTTAACTGGACACAAGCGTGTAAAGATCATCTGAGTCAACAGCTGCCGAAAATTCTGGAATGAGATAGTTTGAGCTCAAAAGCTCAAACTTTTGAGATGGGGTGGAGGCAGAGTGAGAACTGAGGGCTCTGATAAAGGGTAAGCCATGAAAAAGACAGAGGCATCGCTAGGTTGATGCCTGGTGGGGTTAAGGGCTCCACGGTGTTTCTTCTCTCTATTAACCATCACAATCCAGGGAACTTGGATATTATCATTCTTGTGACAAGTGAATATGTCCCATCTCCCTCACAAACAAGAATTCGGGTCTGTGACATGGAACAGAAATCTCCAATGTGTTGGGAATTCCAAGGATATGGAGGTCACTCTCTCAGCTATCAGGACCACCAGGTGTGGGGCTGGGGCAGCCCCAGCCACCGCCACAGGCCTTGAATGGGCTCCCCAGTGACCCTAACATTATCCTTACCTAAATGCCATCCCATTAAACAGACTGGGAACAGTTTCTGTTTGGGATGATGAAAAAGTCCTGGATATAGACAGTGGTGATGGTGACGCAATATTGTGAGGGTGCTTAAGCCACTGAACTGTACACTTAAACATGGTTAAAAGAGTAAATTTCATGTTGTTTATGTTTTTTATTTATGTTTTACCACAATAAAAAAAATTTTAAAGATTGGGAAGCACAGGCTCCATGGAGATTAGAGAAGGAGGAGGGGCCGCTGACTAGGGGTAGATAAGAGTTGGGAGGACAGAGAATCTAGGAAGAAATATGTTGTAAGAAGGGGAGGTTGAAGCCTTCTCTCTCCTCCTCCCCCGGCCATCCAAGAATCCTGTCCATGCAGCTCCATGTTCAGCCCCACCTCCTCTCCAGAGCTTTCTCTGTCCCCTCAGGTCTTAAGAGCCCGCAGAATGCCACCTAGCACTTAGCTTCTGTGCTTCATGAACATTGATGTCTCATCTCCAGTCAGACTGCAGGTTCCTCACGGACAGGTGGCATGTGCCTGACATCTCTGTGCTATTCACAGGGACTGGCACATTCTGGGCACATACTAGGTACTCAATACCCATTATACAGTAAGTCTCTTTTTTTGAACAGGATTGGGGAGAAGTAAGTAAATTTTAGCTAACTAATAAAACCTTTCTCTTCTAGATATAGAACTAGTAAATGAGTGCTTTACTTCTCTGAGCATTTTCACATACCAGGATGTGGTCCTAAAGTCAAAAGTCTGGTGCCTTATCAAGGTAGTTATACCTGGGGTAGCTCAGACCTGGGGTGACATAGGGGTGGTGATGGTAGATACTGATTTTAGTGAGGCCATCACTTTCTGAGTCTAGAACTCTTCCTTGGGAAGAGCCTTTAGAAACCTCAGTCTTCCATCACAGTCACGGTGCATTTGTTGAGCAGACGTCTTCTGAGTTGGCTACTGCCAGACTGGATGCTAAACAAATTTTGACTATTTGCAAACAAGCTAAAAAATAAGGACAAAGATATTCATGCCTTGTAGAGAATCTTTAAAATAATGTGAAATCCTGAAAACGTCTGGCACATGGTAGGCCTCACCAAATATGCTGTAAGATCTAAAAGCTGTTCTTACACGAGAATTCCAGAATGTTTCAAGAAAGGAAAACATTGGTCTAACCAACACAAACATTGTTTTTATGTGTTTGATTTTAGAAGTCTGTGAAATGACTTTTTTTTAGCTGGAATCACAAGCTCTGTGCCTAAGAGGCCGGGTAAGGAACCTCAGAGAAGCCCAGTTGGGCTTTAGGATGAGGGGGAGTGCTGAGGACTCTGATCCCTTAGGCCAAAGAGGCCAACTTCCACTCAGCTCCAGCCACCAGTTGCTAAACCTTTTGCTTTTTTCACAACAGAAGCTGGAAGTCCAGATTTTTACGTGACCTTTCAAGATATTTAAAATAACTTGGAGTCACCGATTCATTGTGGCCATGAAACTCATAGACACATTTGCATTCATGCCTCCTCTGACAGGCTTCCCAGCCAACGCCCCTCCCTCACTTGCATCCAGGTCTCATTGTCTCCTACCTTCTCTGGGATTTTGCTTTTGTAGTTCACCATTGTGATCTGATTTCTGACCCAGCTGCTCCTGATGCTGCTCTCACCAAGATCTGGATTTGCCTTGCAGCGAAATCCAAAGGGTTTGGAAGTCCTTTGCCTAGGTGACCTCTCTCTAGCCTCCAGCGGCCTCCTCCTCTCTGAAGCACGTCTTTCCTCAACTCCTCTGTCACCTCCACCTGGGGCTTTCCTGTCCAGTTCTTGCACCTCCACTTTCCAATCTTGTTTACAGGCCTCTCTCAGTGCCATCCCCTAATGTTGGTGTCCCAGAGGCTTCTGTCCCAGACCCCCAATTTCTCACTCCACACTCAGTTCTTTGGGAAGATCATCCACTCCCCCATAGCTCCAGAAGCACATGTGGAAAATTCTCAGCTCTATGTCTGCATCCCGGCCCTCTTCTTAGCTCTCCACCCACACAGCCTCCTTCCTGCTGGGCAGGCACTGCTCGCAACTCAGCAGATGCAGGACTGCTCCCCCAGCACGAACTGTCCCCAACACCGCGTCTCCCTTCTGGGAGTATGCCACTGTCATCCAGTCAGTGGCAAGCAGAAATCGGGCCAAGCTCATTGATTCCCCCACCCACACCAGTCAACAGGTCCTGTGTCCTCTGCCTATTAAGTGTCTCTTGAATCCATCACTTCTCTGTTTCCTCTGACACAACTATGGTCCCAGGTCACCACCACCTGTCACCAGGACAACTGATGCCCAGGCCTCCAGTCTCGCTCCTGAGTTGTCTTGCCAAACATCCTTCCAAAATGCAGGACTGTAAGCGTGGCCCTGTTCCTGTCCTGTCTAACCTTGCCATGGTTCCCCCTCTCTTGGACACAGTCTAAACTCCTTCACAGGTGTGAAAGGCCCTTCCATCTCTCAGGCCTCTGCTCTGCCTCTCATCCCGCTCACTGGGAAATGAATAATGCTGCGCTCCAAGTCCGACGAGAGGCAGAGGAGGGTCAAACCCAAGACTACTCACTGCAAGCCCCATAGGCTCCCCATTATCCTGCACTCCCGCCTCATGGCCAGGCAGCCCTAGCTCTCATACCTGCCTAGGCTGAAGAAGGGCAATACAGAGACTTCTGGACCCAGCAGCCTCAAGAAAGGACTTGTTGCAAGTGCGATGTGAAAGCAACCTTCATCTGCAGTGGATGTGCCACCTCCTTCCTCAGGCCACCCAGCTCCGAATCCCCCCGGAGAGCTGCAGAGACCGCACAGAGCTCCCAAGCCCACGCCAAAGGACGGCCTGCCTCCTTCAGCTCCGGTCTGTGACACGTGGCGTGAGTGAAATGCACCCTAATGTTCCTTCCTTATACTTCCGAGCTAGAAGCAGGAGCCAGGGTGGTGATTTGGTGAATAAATACATTACATTTTGATTTGGGAGAACCAATTAACAGCAGCTAGCTAAATGTAACTCACCCAGGACAGAAGGGCAAGTGGAGAGGGGTGGTCTGCGCGTGGATGGAGTTGGGACAGTGGCTGAGGAGAGTCAGGGTTCCCTCCCCAACTCATTTAACAGCTTCAGAACTTTCTGATTTTAATTTTAATGAAACTTTAAGTACTTAAATAATCACTCTTTTCCCGCCCTGGTTGAGGCTGCGCTGGGTCCAGGAAATATCTGCTTTCCAGCGGGGCACCTGGGTGGGAGCCTTCCAAGAACTTCAGCCTCAACTGTTCCCAGCAAGGGTTCGCTCGCATTTCTGTCCTAGGAGGTCCAAGCTGGGTATCCTGTGCGGACGCAGACACTGCGGGAAGGAAACAGGGGTCCCGCGGAGGCCAAATCTTCGGACAGCTGCCCAGGCCACCGTGCTCACCCCAGGCGGTCTCATGGCACAGGCCTCTCGAAACTGTAGGCAAGAAAGGGTCCTGGTGAGAACTAGGCTCAGAAAAAGAGCGGGGGCGGCGCCACCTCTGGGGGAGGGGACCAGGCTGGGGCCGCGAGGGCGGCGTCCGGGGCCGCATGGGCGGCTTCGCCGTGAATGAGCTGGTGCCGCACCAGGTGGGTCTTGCGACTGAAGCTCTTTCCGCACTGTGGGCAGGAGAAGGGGCGGGAGCCTGTGTGGATCGCCTGGTGGCGGACTAGGTTGGTTTTGGAGCTGAAGCTGCGGGCGCAGACGGCGCAGGCGTGGGGACGGCTGCCCGTGTGCACCGCCTGGTGGCGGCCCAGGTGCGACTTGCGGCTGAAGCGGCGGCCGCACTGAGCGCAGGCGAAAGGCCTGGCGCCGCTGTGGGCCCTGGAGTGGGCGACCAGATTGGGCCGCGAGCCGAAGCGGCGGTCACACTGCGTGCAGGCGAAGGGCCGTTCGCCCGTGTGCACGCGCCGGTGCCGCGCCAGGTGCTGCCCATGGGCGAAGCCGCGCCCGCAGTCCGGGCAGAAAAAGGACCGCTCGCCCGAGGGGGCGCGCTGGGGCGCCACAGGATCGGATCCTGGGCCGCAGTCCGGTCCGCCAGGCGCGCTGGCCAGGGGCTCGGCGGCGGGGGGATCCACGGTGGCGCCCAGTGCGCACTCGTTGCACCCATAGGGGCGACCCTCGCTGCGGTGCAGACACTGGTGCGTGGCGAGGTTCTTTTTCCAGCCGAAGCTCAAGCCGCAGTCGGAGCAGGCGAAAGGCTTTGGCCCGGGAGGGGATGGGGTGGGGGACGGGGCAGTGGAATGAGGAGAAGCGGACGCGTCGGGAGAGGGCCTGGCCGGGCCGGCCGCCTCGTGCACCCTTTGGTGCCGCACCAAGTGCTGCTTATGCGTGAAGCTGCGTGCGCACTGCGCGCACTGGTAGGGTCTCTCGCCAGTGTGGATGCGCTGGTGCCGAATCAAGTGCGTCTTCTTGCGAAAGCGCTTCTCGCATTCTGTGCAGGGGAAGGGCCGCTCGCCAGTGTGGGTCTTCTGGTGGGAGCCCAGGTGGATCTTCTGGCTGAAGCGCTTGCCGCACTCCGCGCACGGGTAGGGCCGCTCGCCAGTGTGCGTGCGCAGGTGGCGGGTCAGGTGGGCCTTCTTGCTGAACCGCTTGTCGCACTCGGAGCACGGGAAAGGCCGCTCCCCGCGGTGGCTGCGCTGATGCAGCAGCATGTGGGCGCGCTGCGTGAAGCTGCGGCCGCAGTCCGGGCAGGCGCAGGGACCCTCGCCCCGGTGCAGCCGCTGGTGCAGTCGCAACGTCAGCTGATCCCGGAAGCGCCGCTCACACTCCCCACAGCCGTAGGGCTTCTCGGGCATCGGAGCCCACCCGGACAGCGCGAGCCCACTCAGTGCCCCCGGGGCCCCTGGCTCCAGTTTGTAAGCGGCAGCCAGATGCCCCAGGTCAGGCGCAGGAAAGGGGCTGGGAAGTAACGATAGATGCTGGGGCCATTCGACCACCTCTTCTGCCTCCTGATCCTCATCCTCTACCTTCACCTTCCGAATCATCCACTCGTCTCCTGAAAGGTCAAAACAAGAATTGTCTATTGAGCTCCACGTGCGGCAACGTTTATTTAACCACAGGATCTCCACTTGCTGGAGCCCTGCGGTCTGGCTCTGCTCTCCACTCTACCTAACGGTTCCTGAGGGTGACCAAATCCGCAGCTTTTCTCAGGCCTCCTGCACTCTCGGAAGCCTGTGATGCGTATGAACACCACACCCCTCCCGGGGGCTTCTTCCCCGGCCTGGATGTGCCCAGGAGCCCTCCGGCACCCCTGAAGAGGAAGGTTGCCCAAGCTTCAGTCCTCCTGCTTCGCTCCAGGTTCACATCCCTTTGGTGGCTGGCCCAGATCTTCCTGCTCCAGCAGTGCCTTTCTGGGACCTCAGTCTCCATCTCCGGTCCAGCAGCTCTCCTTGGTACTGCAAACTGGCCGCGGCTCAGCAGCTTTCTCACCACACACCTGACCTTCCCAAACTGAGCCCTGGCTGACTTTAACCTTAGGACTACAGCCTCCTTCCCTGGTGGCCTTGAAAACTTGATCTTTGACATCTCACCTGGGGTGATTCTCTTGCTCTCTAACCCCCACCCCCAGCCCACCTTACCTCTAGTGGCCAAGGAACCAGGGTGCCCTCGTACTCCTGCTACTCCCTTCTTTCCTGCTGGACAGCTGGAGGGGAAATCACCATTTAGGAAGACCAGGATGGAGTTTACAGGGTCTGGGGAACTAGTGAACACTGGCTCTGGAGAAGCAAGGAGGGCCCTCTGGGGGAGCCTCAGCCTAAGGGCAGGTTGCAGGGGATTCCACTGGAGTGTTGCCCCTCTCGGGTGCTGCAGTGGTCCAGCCAAGAGGAAGGAGCCCGGGGTCCAGACGAGAGGGTCCAATTTAGGTTCTCCTCTGTCACTAACTAGGAGTGTGACTTTGGTTCAGTCACTTAACCTCTTTGAGTTATGTTTCTTAGTCCGCTAAGAAAGTTTTCCCTTTGTCTAAGAGTTGGAGTAGTTTAAAGCTCTTACGCCTGTTTTGCATCATCAGCTCCTGGGGAACTTTGAGAAAATGCACAAATGGGGGCAAGGCCCACGAATGTGTTCCATCTTTAAAGCTCCCAAAGTGACTCTCATTTGTGAATCACTGAATCAGATAATTTGAGTTCCTGTCTGGCCTGAGCCTTGATTCTATCACACATGGACTTCCACAATCAGAGGTACTCCCAGTTTCTTCTATCAGTTCATTGACTCCACACTCCTGTCTACTTATCATACTGTGATACTGCTTTCACCTTCATTGTGGCACTCTTCACTTTTCTACTCAAGAACCATCAATAGCTCCTATTTATTTTTAATTGAGTCAGGGTCTTGCTCTGTCTCTCAGGCTGGAGTGCAATGGGATGATAATGTCTCACTGCAGCCTCAAACTCCTGGGCTCAAGCGATCCTCTTACCTCAGCCCCTCAAGCAGCTGCGACTACAGGTGTGCATCACCATGCCCAGCTGATATTTCTTATTTTTTCAGAGATGGAGTCTCACTGTGTTGCCCAGGCTGGTCTTGAAATCCTAGCCTCAAGCAATTCTCCCACCCCAGCTTCCTGAGTCGCTGGGATTACAGGCATGAGCCACAGTGCCCAGCCCAGCACCCTATTATTTGAAGATAAAACAGGTTCCAGCTGTATCTGAGGCTCACCCCACCCAAGTCCAACTTTCTTTCTCCCAGGCATGGACCTTCCACTTCAGCCAAGCTGCTCTCTTCCCCTTTCCTGCTTCAAGATCTTCTCACCCTAGAACGCCTTCCCATCCTCCACCCCAGCCCTTTCAGAACTGAAGTTTACACCTTTCTCAAAATGCAGCACAAATTAATGTTTTTTTTGACAAATTCCCAATGCATGTGGATCTTTTAGCATAAACTCCTATAGCACTTACTGTTAACACTTTTGTACTTATTTGTGACTTGCCTTTATACTATTCTTTTAATTCTTTGTTCTGGCTCATATTAAGGTCATTTCAACCAGATTTTATCTTCTGGGGTGCAGACATTTTGTGTTCCATTTCTTTTGTGTCTAATAAGAAAGGTGTTTTTATGTGTCTGATAAAAATGGGGACTGCTGCCGCTTATTGAGGACCAACTGTAAATGAGGTGGTGTAAACACACTGTCACAAACCTTCACAAACCAAAGCTCCTGGAGTCAAGGTGGCCTATCCAAGGACACTCAGCTAGTAAATGCAGAGCAAAGATTCAAACCAGGCCCAGGTAACTCTACGGTTCATCTCTTTCCCCTATACTTAACACAGCCTGTATGTAGTAGGTGCTCAATAAATCCTTGCAGAATAAATGATATTCCTCAGGCAAAAGGTAATAAGGATGGTGGTAGTGGAAGGAAGTAATGGTGGGATTGTTGAGAGAGAATGAGCAGTTTGATCACCCTGGGTGTGAGGAGATGAGTTGAATACAGCAGATGTGGAGCATCTGGGTACCCTCACAATCAGAGGAAGATGGGGAAGGCGGCATGTCAGGGGAGAGGCAGTGAAAAGGTTGACCAAAGCCATGTATCTTCATGGCAACTGTAATTAGACATAGACTGGGGGAAATAAAGAGGGGGAGGCAGGATTTCTAGAAGGCATTTGAGGGGAGGCTGTGTTTCTCTTTGGTGACCAGCCTGTCTGACTCCTGCCATCTACAGATGTGAAATTCCCTTTCAGCACCGAAGCTCCACAGCAGAAAGGTGCTGGACTCAACTTGGGTTGGAAGGGCCTGGACTGCCTGTCTCCGGGGATTACCTGCCTCATGAGATAGCAGCTCCAGAGCTTGCTGGGCCCCGTTCCCTTGGCCTGAGCCCATGGTGGGATGAAGTGACAGGAAGACTCACCTGGGCAGGCGCCCACAGGCTGAGCCTTCTGTGCTGTGCACGCCTGGCCTCTGCAGGGAGCCTCGGCTTGTTCTGTGCGGGCACCTTCCTCCGGTGTGGGGGCCTTGTGCCCTGGCAGAGAAAGGATACCTCAAGGACTCTGGAGACATCACAGATGGCCAAAGGGCCCCACTGGTGCTGGGAAGAAGGAACATTTGAAACCCTGGCTCCAGCAGGGCCCACAGGGTTCCTCCCACATCCTACCTGAATTCAGGGGCTGAGTTCCTGGCTTCCCAGGGGCTGCCTCAGACTCCTTTAAGCAGGGCAGCTGCTAAGGGTATGTATGAGATGGACCACAAGGTCACAAGAGCCACCACTGTGAGGAGCTTCCGGAATACGTGTATGTAAGACAGTGGAAGCAAGGAAGGCCCCTAGGAGAAGGGCTGGGGCTTTCCCAGCCCCCACATGGACCCTGGTTCCCAGCAAATCGCTGGGGAGAACCAGGATGTCAAAGGTCAGGCACATTCCTGCCTTAATGCTCTGTTCTGGCTGTACTCCTGCCTGAAGCACTTTTCCCCAATCTGCTGAGCTGTCTCAGCAGATTGTGGCATGATCATACCTCACTGCAGCCTGGGCTTCAAGGGATCCTACTGCCCCAGCCTCCCAAGTAGCTGGGAACACAGGCATGAGCCACCACATCCGGCTAATTTTTAATTTTTTTGTGGAGACAGGGTCGCGCCATGTTGCCCAGGCTAGTCTCGAACTAGGCTCAAGCAATCCTTCCACCTTGGCCTCCCAAAGGGCTGAGAATACAGGCATGAGCCACCATGCCCGGCTTCCCCCAGCTCCTTCAAATCCTACACAAATCTTACCTTCCCAAAGAAAGCCAGTCTCGCCACCCTATTTAATCCTATAACATGCCCCACCCACCCTCACCGGCAGCAGTCTCGGCCCCCACCCCCCGTCAACCCACTTCACCAGACATTATCCTCTCTCCCAGAGCTCTTATCATCTTTGAACGTAGTCTATAAATTTCCTTACTTATTGTTTGCTGACTCACTGCACTCATTAGGATTAAGCTCTTGCAGGTAGGGATCTTTGGCTATTTGGTCACTGAAGTATTCCAAATGTTTAGAATAGCATCCCGCACATAGTAGGTGCTCAATAAATATTTGATGAAGGGAAGGAAGGAAGGGAGGGTGGGAGGGAGGGAGGAAGGAGGGAGGGAAGAAGGGACGAAGGTAGGGAGGGCAGGAGGAAAGCAGGCAGACTCCTCCCTGAGCCTCTCCATGGTTCCTGTTACCTACCTGAGCACACCCCTAGTGCTCTCTCTTCCCTAGAAGAGGACATCTGCTCCTGGACATTATGGGATCCTTCCCTGGGCTCACTTTGGGGGACCATCTCTGGCTGTCCCACAGAGAATCCTGTTACAGGCAGAAGGGTGGGTCCAAGTAAAGCATCCAGTACAGAACAAGTAATCAGAGGCGGGGGCTCTTCCCCTTCCCAGCCTGTCCAAGAGACTTTTCCCAACCTGCTCAGGAAGGACAGGGTCTCTCACCAGCATGGACATGGACAGGTATCAACCTCAGTCCCTTTGAGTTGAGTCAAAAAGGACAGAAGGAAGAGATAGCATAGATGTAAATATGACTGTGCTCTGTGAGTGCTCAAGTGTGCATACGGTCTGGAGCGCAGCCTCTACTATGTATGGTCCAGGCATTCAGACACCCCACGCTACAGGAAAGCAGGTTGCCCTACAGGCCCCTGGGGCCTCAGGGTTGCAGCCTCCTGAGGGTGGCTCTGCTGTCTGAGTTGTAGATGCTCCTGAATCCTCCTAAACTTTTCCCCAAGTCCCTTCATTTCTGCCAGCTCACCCAGGGAGCTGAGGGCCTCCAAGGTCTCTCTCATGGTAACCCAGAGTAGCTCCTCCTGGGGATCGGCCACAGACCCTATGGAGAAAAGACAGCCTTGTTCAGATTTTTCCCACGCCAGCTTCCACCTGGGCCCTGGCTCTGCCCAACCTCTCCCTATGGGCTCTTCCAGGAGCTCCAAAGGTAACATCTCCAGGTACTGGGGGATGTTAGGGAAACTGGATTTCAGAAAGCCAAGAGATCTTTGAAGGTGGCCCAAGAAGGCCTTGAAACCATTTCTGTCAGCTCTGGAAACCAGCCACACCACCCCCTCACCTGGCAGGTCTCTCACCGCCAGCCCTGGCCCATCAGCACCGCAACTCCACGCCCCAGTGTCCTTGCCTGGGGAAGTGCAGTAAAGATTCGATTCTCTGGAGAGAGGCTTGAGGGTGGGAGCCCAGGGTAGGGGGTGGGAAACTGCATCTCCTAGGCCCTCCAGCTGTCACTGCCCGAGCTGGTGAAATAGGAGCCAGCCCTGGGACGGGAGCGAGTGTCACTTTAGGGGTGCTGCTTGGGGAGGTCCTCGAGAGGGTCCTCTTATAGGTAGAAAATGACTGCCTCTCCCTAAACCCCTACCACAAAACCACCTCTCACCCGCGCGGGGCTGCTGCCCAAGGCCCGGACACCGCCCCTGCTGCCCCTTCCCTGCTCCGCCTCCCGCGGCTCCCCCGCCCTTCCCCCAGCA